>NC_024323.1:14926401-14933055 GCF_000523025.1 Cynoglossus semilaevis
TCTAATCTAATTACTGAATTCAAAATAACAAGGTAGAGTCATAGATATCATTTGGCCCAATTCAGAATAAAACTCTCGATTACTGCAAACACTCGTGGTACGACGTTGACGTTGTGTATGAAGAGATCTACTTCGAGATACTGCGTTAACACAGTATTTATTGACAAATAAGAAACTTCCTCCGGAGACAAAACTGATAATCCTCTTTTCATTCACCCCAAAATAGATTTTCTAAAACAGTTTTATTCCAACAAAGACGTTCCAGGTTCTAAAGAATCCGTCAGGAACCCCGCGGAGAACGACACAATCTTTAAGCAGTTAATTGATGCTGTAATTGTCGTTTTCCTTTAACTGTGACAAATGGAAATTATTTCAGGAGGAAATAGATTTTTTTTTTTTTAACTGATTCCCCCAAAATATCTCGTTTCTTCTGTTGCGTGTTGTGACATTTTGGCTGCGATCCAGGAGAAATTGGGACTCCTGCGCTGGAGCAGGTGAGTTGTGTGGCACAGGTTTCCATGGCGATCTCTCTCTCTCTCTCTCTCTCTCTCTAGTGGGTGAGAGTTGACTCGACTGCGTACGAACTTCAAACTCGACTCATAACTGTTTAAGACGTTGGCTGGTCTGGAACAGCAGCACAGTGGTGGGGCGGTTGGTGCTTCTGCCTTACATCAAGTACATCAACGGTTCAAGCCTACTGTAGTTTTCTGACTGCTGGTCTGTCTGTGTGGAGTTCACTCTGAATTGATTGTTGGTGTGAATGCTCTGTCTCTTCTAGTTCAGTAGTAGTGCGCCACACAGTGGCAGAGGAGGTTAGTGCCCTAGTCTGAGAGCTGGAAGATTCCCCAGGGAGCACACAGTGGCAGAGGAGGTTAGTGCCCAGGGAGATCTGGGATACAGTTAAAAAAATCATGTAGTCAGGGATTAGGATTAATGACATAATCTGAACTCCCAGTATCACAGTGGGAATCAGAGATCCATCCATCATCCATCATCCATCATCCATCCATCCATCCATCCATCCATCCACTACTGTGTGTATTCAGTGACTTTGTGTCATTTTCGTGTCTTCGCTCCTGTGACGTCAGGCGTCTTGACCTTAATCTCTCAGTTGGCGTTGAACCCAGACGTGGATCAGTCGGAGCGGGACTGAGCTGCTCCGTTAACATCTTAAACGGTTTTTAACGGTTCCTGGCTTCGTTGTTTCTTCTTCTTCGCTCTCCAAATGTTCCTGCAGAGATATTCATTCTGATATTTGAACACCTGCAGAGTGGACGCCGCTCTTCTCCGTCTCACACCCGGACACACGATAATTATAATCAAGGTGAATTTTCACATCAGATCAGATCTGATCAGAAGAGTGACCCCTGCTGTCTGATTAACACACGTGTGTCAGAGAGAGCAGTAAAAACAACATCAAATCGTATCTTTTTTGGCAGAATAAAGACGTGACCGACCGCGGGTTCTGACATCGTCTCGTTGAAAGGTCTGAGGATTATTGTCGTGGCGTCTGCAGTTTTATGTCTGTAATAAAACATGCAGTAAAAGTGAAGAAACCTTGGGAAAAAAACTGCTGCAAAGAAGCTACAATTACGAAAAAGGGAAAAAAAAATTTCAGAAGAGACGTTGATATCTTTCTGAAAGCAACAAGGACGAGTGGATGAAAGAGAATTTGGTCGAATTTACCGCTGCAGACAACAGACGCAGCAGAAAGATTTCAGGGTTTTTTTTTTCACAGACGCAGCAGAAAGATTTCAGGGTTGTTTTTTTTTTCCCTCAGCTTTTGGCTGCTGACATGAAACAAATTCAGATTTTTTTTTGGTTGAATGTGGATTCTGTTTTTCCGCCTTCACCTGTGAGTGAGGGGAGTTTTTTTGGCTCCGACTCTTCAGACTGAAGTGTCTTTCTTTCACCACGAAGCCTGTCCTTGTGGCGTTGCTATGGCTAGGCTACGTTAACGCCGCAGCTCTTGTTGCTCAGTTTCCTTTTTTTTTTTTTTTTGACTGAGATCTAATTTATTCTGAGTGTCTGTTCACTTCGTAGTTTCAATGTGACGTCCGTCAGACTCCAGCGGGAACAGACCGAGGCCCTGACGTGACACACGCTGCGTTCACTGACGTTAGCGCTGATGCTACACATGCTACACTGACGTTCAGTCGTTGTTCTCTCCACAGACCTGTTCCTTCGACCGTGTCTGTTTGTCTGGTGGTTTCCTCAACTGCCCCCCCCAACCCCTCCCACCTCCCCCCCCGCCACTTTAGCACAGAATTAGCACAGAACGTTTGTCTCGTCAGTGGCGCAAATGGAATTTTTGAACTGAAATGGGACCAAGCTGACAGTAAACTGAGGGGCGGGGGGGCAGCTCTGGTTCTTAACCGACAATGATCGTCCCCTTATGTAGGCACAGTGGGGAGTGGGGGTGGATCAGGGTCACTGTCAGTCTGAGGGGGTCATGCCCCGCCCATCCACGGTGCCATCTGTGCCCACGTCTCACGTCTTCAGTGACACAAAAGGCTGATGAAATATGACACCACCGTTCAGTCTGATCCTGATATTATTTAAGAGGTCATGTGACACTGGGGGGAGTGGATCGGGCAGGGGGGAGGGCGGAGGCCCAGATTGGTGCCCAGATCCGATCAGTGTGTGATGTTGTGGTGTTGTTCCCACTCCTCTCCTCCGTCCGTCTCTGTCGTGTGGCAGTTTTCCTGAAAAAGAAAAGAAGATAAACTACGCCTCTCTTCTCAGCTTTATTTTTGATTTATTACAACAATGTGCACATGAATAAAAAAAGTAAAAAGAGAGAAGAGCAGCATTTCTAGGACATTTCATTTCAAGTCACATGACAGATGTGTTTGTGTGTTTCCTTCGCACACGTGTTCCCGTGCAGGAAGCAGCAGCAGAAAGAGCTATCTGTCATTTCTGGGCTGTTTTTGTGCTGTTGTTGTTGTTGTTGTTGTCGTCGTTGTCGTGTCGCTGTGAGAGGACGCGCTGCTCCAGGATGCATTTATTGTAAAGCTGAAATCTGGCAAATTCTTATGGCATTGAATGAATCTTTTTTTTTTTTTTTTTCTATCACAGACGCTGAGGATGTGATGCTTTCAGCTGTCTGTCTGTTGTTCTGTGAGTTGGTGTGCAGCAAAACTCCCAGAGTAAAGGATGGATCAGAAATACATTATCTGAGGAGAATGTTTTGGCCCGAGGGGGAAAGATTTTAGTGGTGGTGTTGATCTGGATGGAGCATTTTTTTTTAATCTAAACCCTGCTTTCACTTCTATGAGTGCTTTTTTTTTTAGTGTTCTTTTATCCTACGCCAACGTGAGACTTTCTGCAGGATTTGTTTGATGTTTTGACAGATGAAGGCTTGTGTGTTCCAAACATGGATGGCTGCAACCTGTGGCTCCTGAGCCACATGTGGCCCTTCACCAGCTGTGTGGCGGGACCGATTTTTTTTTTTTTTAGCATTTTTGAGCTGCTGAAATGTAGCGTAGCTTTGCTGCAATCTTCTGCGGTAAATCAACTGTAAATCCTCCAAGGCTCTGTTGTACTATTTCTAGAATCTATATTTAATTTGTTATTTATGATGAAACTGCACTGATGAAACAGAAGTGTTTTCATCGAGATGGTCCTAATATTTAAATCTCCAGAACTGTTTATACGTCGATGAAACCCATGGATATTGACGTCGTTACGGCTCGCTGAATGTTCAAAATATCAAAAAACATAATTTGAAATGATCCTGTTCGTATCGGAGTCTGAAAGGTGTGTTATTTTGAAATATTACACATTATCTTTAAAGGGGAGTCTGAAAGGTGTCTTATTTTGAAATGAAGAAAGTAAATGGAAACTGGAGTATTTTTAAATCGCTGCGGCCCAGTAACTAAATGAACCATGGACTCGTACGGGTCCAGGGACCAGGGGTTGAGAACCCCTGATTTAAACCACTACTGCCGCCCTTTGACAAATGTTTTTACACTCCCCGGGGCCACGGCGGCGTGTGAGACATGGCGTTAAGTTCAGTGGCGTGTGTGAGACTCAGACCAGAAACAATTAAAAACAGTCCAGACACATTTGTGATCATCAGACTCTTTTTGGACGTCACTGTGACCCTGGATGTAGCTCTGTGAGAAAAACTAATGAGGCCTGGCCTGATACCAGAGCCGACCCTGCATCAACTCTATAACCAGCACACGGTCCCCCGGGGGGGTGGAGGGTGATGGAGGGGGGAGGAAAGGCTGCGAACGCTGGGCAGAAACAGGAAAAATGGTCAGAGAGAGCGGGCGGCGTGCTCGACTCCTGTGAAGCCCGTCACAGCTGTCGGTGTTTCTCTGCACTGCACCACAATAAATTGGGCCACGTTTGACTGTTTATGACGCGGAGAACGTGTTGCACCCAGTGGGGGGATTAAGAACTGCAGCCAGGGGCCGCTAACTTAACCCTAGCCCAGGGAGCTGATTGTACATATTTATACTACGGCAGTACTGCATTAGTGAATACAACTGTATCTGCTGTGTTAGGGCTGTCAAAGCATTCAGATATTTAATGGGATTAATCATGATTAATCATGATAACTTAATTATTAATCATGATTAATCATGATTAATCCTCATTCCTGAAGAATAGACAGGATCAGGAATGAGGTCATTAGAGGAACAAATTTCTTGAAACATTTTGAAAAAATCTTTTTTAAATTTTTTTTTCAAAAAACACATTTTTTTTAAATTTTTTTTTTCAAAAAACAAATTTTTCAAAAAAAAATTTCTTTCAAAGTTTTTCAAGAAATTTTTTTTCAAAGATTTTAACCAAAATTTTTCAAAAACTGACCAATTTTGAATGACCAAAGAATGGACAGAATCAGGAATGAGGTCATTAGAGGAACAACACAAACAGGAAGGTTAGGAGAAAAAGACAGAGAAGCCAGATTGAGATGGTTTGGACATGTGCAGAGGAGGGACAGTGGAGACATTGGTAGAAGAATGTTAGAGATGGAGCTACCAGGTAGGAGAAAGAGAGGAAGGCCAAAGAGGAGATATATGGATGCAGTGAGGGAGGACATGCAGATAGTTGGAGTCAGAGTAGGAGATGCAGAGAACAGGGACAGATGGAAATCAATGATTTGCTGTGGCAACTACTGAAAAAGAGACAAAGCCGAAAGAAAAAGAAGAAGAAGAAGAATGATTAATTGAGAAAATTCCACTTTTTAAAATGTGATTTTATTTTACATTTTATTTGTGACTGATCTAAGCTGTGGATTTATAAATATTATATTTTAGTGTTTCTTCAGTTTATTTCATTACTGTTCCACTTGATGGTGGTGGTGAACCCCCGGTCCTCGGACCAGTACCGGTCCGTGGGTCTTCAAAGAGACTCCAGTCATTTACATTTACTTCCTTCATTTATTGATAACTCCACGATATTTGGGCCAAATGACCAGAGACTGACAACCAAAGCAGATGTGGTTTCCATGGCAACAACAATTTTTGTAGCAGGGACCACTGTCGAGGCTCCACGTCGTACAGCAGATAGCCTTGGAAGCACAAGAGTCCTGGGTTCGATTCCCAGAGGAACCACATGCTTGGCGCCCCCTAGGGGGCAGCTTGATGCAGCAGGTCTGGTCACCAAACCACAGTTAGCATTTCATTTAGCCTAAAAAAAGTTACCAAACACTGAACATAAGAAGTCACGGAATTAGTCACAAATTATTATTTTCTTCTTCTTCAGTCTTCTTCGGGGGTGCAGCCCTGACGGCCCTGTTTGTGCACATGTTGTGGGTGTTTAAATTGTTGCTGAACCTAATTTCTGGTCATTACGGACGTTTTGTTTCGCGGCTGTTTCTGTCACCGTCCAATTAAACTTTGATTTCCTCCCTGGAGCGTCGCAAAACGGGAAGAAACGTTGAACTGGGAACTGCGTCCCCTTCTGTCCCACTGTCCCTGTTACTGAGTGTGGGAATGGGAGATGGAGGGGTGAGGGGGTGAGGTGGGGGGAGGGCAGACCACTAGAGAGACAGAGACGGAGACAGAGACGAGGACAGAAGGAAAAAAGAACAAGAAAGAGAGTGTGGACTGAACCACGACGACGAGTCAGTCTGAAGTTATTTGTGAAGTGTGAAAATGGGGGTGTATGTCTGCAAAGGATGTAATATCACTGCTGTTGTTTAGCGCGTGTGTGTGTGTGTGTGTGTGTGTGTGTGTGTGTGTGTTTTGGGTATATTATATCACAGCTGAGTGTTGTTACTGCAGCAGAGTCTAAGTAGGACAGTGATCACAGCAGCCTCTGCCTCGCTCTGTCTCACTGTCAGTCCTGCTTTCACACATGCACATACATGTAGGTTTGTTAAGATGTTTATTAAACTAATGAATATACTGTACATACAATATATGTAAATAAATGCAACTCTTTTTTTTTTCTAGGCCTGGTAGTTTTTTTTTTTTTTTTTTTGCCTATTTCCATCCGTCGTATATTCCTCTCTGGTTTTCTCTCTCCCTCACACGCGTGCACACACACACACACGCTCACACACACACGCTCACACACACGCTCACACACACACGTAGTTAGCATGCAGGCTCACAGCCCCACAGACAGACTCAGGGCCACAGGAGAGAAGAGACAGAGGAAAGAAGGAGAGGATGAAGAAATGAAGTGAAGTGGGAG
>NC_024323.1:14933220-14952617 GCF_000523025.1 Cynoglossus semilaevis
TATAAATTTTTATGCACACACACACACACACACACACACACACACACACACACACACACACACACACACACACACACACACACACTCTTCAGGGCTACAGTCTAATCTACCTTAAATCAGGTTTCAAGCCTAGGGCTCGTGGCCCACATGTGGCTCTTCAGCCTCTGTGTTTGGATTTGTATTTTTTTTTTATTTTCAAAATTCAAGCGGGCCAGATTGGAGCCACGAGCGTGCCGGTTTTGGCCCGCAGGCCGTATGTTTAGGAGGTTAAAACGTAACCATGTCAACAGAAAGGTCTCTTTGGTTGGTTGAAGGTTGAAGACCCTCGCCCCCCCCCCCAAACTCTAACTGGAATCCCAACTCCAAACAAAGGCCCCGGCGCCTCATGTTGAGCCCCCTGAGCTCCTGTGTTATTATAATGTTTTTATCTTTGATTTGAATCAACGCTGATTACAGAGATAAACGAGCCATAAACGTGATGAAGCCGTCGTCCTGACTAATTAAATAATCATTTCTTGATTACTTAAAAACTTAATGGCAATTAACCCACAAATGGGTCATTCGTTAACGCCACTCGTCAAAAGTGAGTGTAACGAGCTATAAAAAAGATACAGCTCATCTTTGGGCTGAAACGCTCTGTTATGATGTTGCTTTTTATGTGTTGGTTTTTTAATTTTGTCGAGTGCACTTCAGCTCATTTACTGTTTTTTTTTCCACGGTGGTTCACAGGAGGTGGACGTCGCATTAGCGTTGTACCAAACAGTGGGACGTGGTGTTAAGTACCCGACTCAGAAATCACTTGAAAGTGATGATGAGAGGAATGTTTACTACGTTTGTCCAAACACTCGAGGCTTTTAATTTGAAGGGCACGTGGATAAGGAAGTGGAATAGAAGGTTAGTGTTTAGAATTTACAAGGTCAAAGTTGAAACCCTTTGAACCTTTGGTGATGTGAAGAGTTACTGTACAAGGTCTCATACACCCGTGATATGAGATATAGCAACATCTAGTGGTGAAGTTGTGTACTATTCCTTATCTCGTTATTTCAGTTTTAGCAAGTGATAAATGTTTCTGCAGTTACTTTAAAAATCAGAGGCTGTCAGGTACAGAGGTTCCCAACCAGTGGGTCCCGAGCTGTTGCAGGGCCGTTTGTCTTTTGAAAATGGACAGCTGAGAAATAAAATAAAAGTTTCTTTTTTTTTGCATTTGAGTGCTAAAGATGGATTACATTTTTTTGTAGATTTTTTTATTCATTTATTTTTTTAGAATTTTTTTTTTATTTATTTATTTTTTTAGAATTTTATTTTAACTTAGTCATGTTTGTGGTTTTTGCATTTGTGTCTTTGCCTACTCCAGTGTTTAAGTGCTGTCATCATCCGCAGGTGTGTTGTTTTAGAATCTGAAACAATCTAGAACTGTCTCTGAATGAGTCAGTGACTCTGATCTTAACCCTCCTGCCCCCTCCCCCCCCCCCATGCTAACATTCACCATATGCTCCGCCCTTGTTTAGCCTAGCCTAGCTTAGCCTTCTTTAGTCTCTGTTTTCTTCTGGAGTTTCTTCCTCTTCTGGCTCCGACTCCGGCTTTGGAGTAAACATAAAAACCTGGACCACAGTTTGGCTGCTCCGCTGTTACCATGGCTACATGAAGGCCTGTCCTCAGGTTCCCACCGCTTGTCGAAAAGTGGGCGGAGCAGCCTGTGTCTTATTACCATCTTCAGGGCTGTCCATCATGTGAGTGAAGGACCAGCTGTGATCGATGCTTCAGTTTCCTCCTGTGACAAACATTTCATTTAGACGTCAAGGAAAAAAAAATTATATTTGAATAAAACCTTCAAACTAAATTGAACGAGTTAGATTTAACCACTGATTTAAAAATCGAAACAGAAACAACTGCATAACGTCCCTCAGAGAACCGGTCTCCTGTCGCAGGAAGTACCTGGAACCTGAAGGTGGCAGCGAGTGAAAATGAGGCTCCAGATGAAAACCAGTCCGTGTCTCTGGTACCTGTGAATCCGGTGATCGGCTGTTTTTCCGCCTTCGTATCTGGGCCAATCATCCTGACGCCGTGTGACGCCTGCAGCAGTCAGACACATGCAGCAGTAAAGTGAGAGCAGAATCGGTACCATGAGTCAGACGACAGACTGGGGCTCGGTGCTCGGACTTATCTGGTCCAGATGATTGACCCGACCTGTCACTTCAACCTGCTGGACAGAACTCTCCTGTCAGTCCTCGGGTGATGTCCAACAGTACCGTGACAGGACAGGGAAAAGGGCTGTCTCCACACTCACAGCCGTCGGTGCTGAGGTTTCAGCCACTGTCATGTGACACGTCGCTCTCTTCATGTCAAGATCGCAGTAACGTTCAAGGACTCACCGACTCGTCTGTCGCTGTTCTGCTCCTTCCTGTGACAGAGAGCAGAGACGGAAACATCTTGTTCTGATCTCGTCTGAAAACAAATCAACGGAAACATCTTGTTCTGATCTCGTCTGGTTTCCTTGTGAAAACAAATCAAGGGGTGACCGCCCCGTGGAACCGATGGAACCGATGGTGACATCCTGTTACTGAGCGATCGCTGCCAAACGGAGGGTTAGATCTCAGGCTTCATTTAAAAAAAAAAGAATCTGTGACGAGGCCGAGGTCGAGGCCGAGATCCACAGAGTGTGGGCCAAAGATAACGTTTTAATTGTACGCTAAGGTCGCTCTAAGGTCAAGATAAAAACCTCACAGGATTGGTTCAGTTAAATAGAATTATTCAGTACATTTACTTTTTTTAATGAACTATTATAAATAAATAAAGTAGTTTCATAGTTTAGTAGTTTAGAGTCCGGGGTTCAATTCCCAAAGGAAACACATAACTGGCGCCTCCCAGGGGCAGCCTGTTGCAACAGATCTGCTGTTAAGATAAGAATTTCATTAAATTAAATGAAAAATGTAATTAGTTTAAACTCAACACTGCCCCCAGTGGATGTATTGCTTAACAACCATATCATTTTGTAGCAGGCAATTGGGAAATCCCCCAAAGTCTTCACACAGAGTAAAACCACACAAACGTCACACACAGGAACTCTAACCTGTGACCTTTTCGCTGTAAGGCAACAGTCCTGACCACTGTGCACTGCGTTTGTTCTATAGGAAATATTGAACTGACTAAACAATGTTCAGATTAGCAGTCAGAGTGTGAATTTTAAAAAACTTTTCTGAGGGTTAAAAAAAAAGTTGCATTTTGTAAAATTAGTTTCCGTGGAGACGCGATGTTTCTGCGGAGTCAGCCTTTTCTATTCTCGGGTTCAGGGCTGATGAGATAATGAGATACACAAGTGTTGTTGGACCAGCACTTCTCATTATCACAACAGTTTGACAGCACACGCTCCCCGCCTGTCTCTCTGTCTGTCTGTCTGTCTCTCTGTCTGTCTGTCTCTCTGTCTGTCTGTCTCTCTGTCTGTCTCTCTGTCTGTCTGTCTCTCTGTCTGTCTGTCTCTCTGTCTGTCTCTCTGTCTGTCTGTCTGCGGCTCTCGCTCCTTCACGCCTCACGGTGTTGGTTTTTAAAAAGTATTTTAGTTTAATAGTAACATTAAACGGATCATGTGATTCTGAATGTCAGGTTTGTGAGCAGAAGTCGTGGCGTTAATTCAGAAGATCGGCCTGAAACGTGTGCATTTTTACTTCTTTTTTTAACCCGTGTTGGTCAGATGTTACATTCAAAGTGTCATGTTGTTGGGTGTTGTTGGTTGTTGTTGGTTGTTGTTGGTTGTTGTTGGTTGTTGGTTGTTTCTGGTTGTTTCCGTCCTGCTGTTGTTCCCACACATCCATATCCATCTTGTTCAGACAATAACTGGGAGTTAATTTTGTGAGCTGTCAGGTAAAGTTCCTCAAAATGAGTTTTTCCGAGATTTGCATTCTCACTTACAGAAGCCTCCAGATATTCTCTGGAACCGATTTCTCCCGGCGTTGGTGTCTACAGGAAGAACACTGTAGATGGAGGGGTGACTAAAGAGGGAGAGAGAGAGAGAGAGAGAGGCAATAAATCACCAGCTGAGGGAAAAGTGAGAGAGGAGTCAAAGGCAGAGCGAGGCCGACCTCCTGATGTCACCCCGGCCGCGCTAACGACGTTACGGCTAATGCTGCCGGTGATTAGTCAGATTTCTATAATGGATGCGCGGTTACTTGCCAAAAGGAAGTGTTTATGTGCTAATAAAGAAGTAAGATGATGGGCTGCCCAGGTACGGAGCGTTGACAACTGCAGTTGATGAAGACGGAGAGGGGGGGCAGTAATGAGCATCGTTACCAGACGGACCTCCAAGTCGTTTAGAGGCACTTTGGTTGTTTCATTATCGCAAATGACCTGGGACGTACAAAATAATAATAATAATAATTATTATTATTATTATAATAATAACTATTTTAAGAAGACATTTTAATAACCTGGCAGTTGCATAATATTCCAAATATTTATGATAGAGTTTTTCAATATATAAACAAAATCAAAGAAATACATCAAACATGATGTATTAAAGTCAGCTGATATTTTACAGTTGGTTTTTTGTACACGACTGTGTCAGCCAGGAGAGCCGCTAATTGTTTGAGGTGATCAGTTCTTAGAGGCTGGCGGAGGGGGGGGCGGGGGGGAGGGGGGGGCGGGCCCCCCCCCCCGCTCCAGGATTACAGCCAAGAAAAGCAGTGCTCCGTGTAACAGTGCTTCAGTTGTCCTCCACACAGAGAGAGAACTCTGCCCAGAGGATGACTGAAGCCACTTAAATAAAAGTCTTCTGACAGGNCAGAGACTCAGAGAGACAGAGGGGAGGGGTGGGGGGGGGAGAGGGGAGAACAATGTGAGCAGAACTCTCTCCACTCTCAGGTGAACAGCAGACGCTGCTGGAAGCCGTCGACGATTACGGGGGGTTTTCTCTGAAACTGTGTTCCGTAAAGAGTTGGTCTTAGAGTTGGTCTTAATTAATGTTGGTCTTAATGACGTGTCAGAGCTGAAGGAAAATGTGTTTGGTTCTCCACGGCTCCAAACCGCAACACAAACATGTTGTACTACACTGATTACTTTAGTTTCCTGTGGACATGGTCTCAGTACTTCTAAATACTCAGAGTACTGTGAGTATTCAGTAAAGAGAGAAAAAACCTGTTAAAGTTTGAAAAAGTCAAAGGTGAGAATGTTCTGAAATGAAAATAGTCGCTCAGATTCAACAGCAGCGTTTGTTTCTAAATGTCCGACCCTCCATACGTCCGCGGGGAAATAAAAAAAAAAGGGAAATAATTTAACAATAATTAGGGAGGAATACTGGATTCTTGTTCAAGTAAAGTTAGAAGAGAAATATTCACTAAACCAAAAGTCCGATTTTCCCCCAGACGTCTGTGAAGCGGAGGATTTTATTCCACAGCAGCGTTGGTCTTAAAAGCAGAACAAATGAGAGGAAATATATTCTAATAAAACAACAGTTTGTCTGAGACGAAATCCTACAGTAAAAACACAAATAAAATTAAACCACATTATAAAACTTTTTAATGCTGGATGTAAATGATTATAAAGCAGACTAGAGCAAAGAGCGATTGTTTTTTTATTTATATTTTTTTCCCAGTCACCAGATTAGTTTTGCAGGGTTTTTTGCTCCAGTTTACCTCAAATATATTAAAGGCCGTGCGTTTAATGACCAGAATCATTTATCTACTGAAAAGCACTGCTGCACTTTTAAGAAAAGAAATATGACTTGGCGTTAAGGAAAAGGCAGTAAATTAAATACTTTTTTACGTTCATACATTTTCTCTGTGCAGAATTGATGCTGTGAAATGGTGAGAATTCTTCACCGTCATAAAATGAACTAAATATGTGGATTTTGTGGAGGAGAATCATCTACAGAGCCCAGTGCGACTAAAGTTCTGCTTCCTGCTAAAAAAAAAAGTTGAACAAAACCGTGTTTTAAGTGGAGGAGCCGATGTTTTCTAGTTGTTTTATTTAAATACTGACAGTCGGCGCAGCCACCAGGACAGAAGCGGCGCTGCAGCAGCAGCAGCAGCCTCTGCGGTCGGAGCGTGGAGCTCCTTTGATTTACGTGGAGAGTGTCAGAGCACGGCTCAGATCCTCCTCTCCCGTGATCGCCCCGGGCTGCTTGGCCTGATGTTCCCTCAGCATCTGAAATTAGCCCAGGGCCATTCTCTTTGAGACGGGACCTGAAGGGATGTGAGTGGGCGTCAGGCGGAGTGATGGGGCCGGGGTCTCGTCAGTCCGTGCTCCTCCACAGTCCTGTCATTTTGGGAAACTGGGGTTGTTTTTTTTGTTTTTTTTTTGTGTTTGGACTGAAGCTCCTCAAGAACAATTAAAACCCTCAGAGTCCATGTTGAACAAGGCTCGTACTTACCTTTATCAGAGTACTCTAACAGAGCAGGTATTTAGTACTTCATCTTCTATGTATCGTTGAAAACTTTAAGGGTTGTTGGGATCGAGGTCCGGCTGCTGCTTCGATCAGATCAGTTGGCGCCGACTTTACTGGTTGAAATCCAGGGCATTCTTCCTGTGGTTGGTGGACTGGAACTCTGGACTTTCCAGTTTTCTGGAATGCACCTTTAAATGACCTGGTGTCAGCGACATCTTCTGATGGAAACTGATCAAAAACCATTTCTTATCATATTATTTATTCATCAAGTGAAAGAGAAATCATTTAATTTGAGACAAAAACAAACTGTGACACTAAGATGAGTCCGACAACCAAAGGTCACTTTATTGCAGTTTTCCGGAATGCACCTTTAGATGACAGGAAGCAGGAAGTGATGTCCCAATGGAAACACCACTGAAGAAGAATTCAGACTGAGATTTGGGTTTTAGATAGACATATTTTCTTTTTTTGGGCCGTCGTGTAACGACCACGTTCTCAGTGACTGACCTGTGTGTAGATGACACCAGGCTGAGGCCGGAGTGTGTGTGTGTGTGTGTGTGTGTTCCTGACCTGCGTGGGCAGACGTGTTATTCCCCGCTTTGTTTGTCTGCTCTATTAAGAAGTCAGGAGATAATTCCGCAGCTTCACTGAGCACAGAGGAAGTCACAGGAAAGGAATAATAAATATTTGTTTGGTTTGATTCGCAGTAGACGTTATCAGCGCCGCCGTGGAAATACTGGCTCCTTATCCTGAGCTCCAAGGAGTCTTTTATTGCAAAGACACTATTTTCATAACCAACCAGTGACCCGGGGCCGTCGCTGCAGCGCCATCTCAATATTGAGGCTTTATTGCGTTCATGCATTTGATTGTATTTATTGTTCAGGCTGTTGTTTGAGGTTCTTTTTGGGCTTCTTTACTGCAGTATACAGTACCGGTGCTGAAGTATCAAGTACTCCTGCGTCAGGTTATAGCTACACGCTGCGCTTCACAAAATCCCCTTAAGACATTTTTATTTTTATCTTGAAACATTTCAAAGCCATGATTCTAGACTTTTATTTGTCTAATGCAGTGAAACTATATATATTTTATAGCTGTTTCCATCACTGTAGAAGGAAGAGACGAAATAAAACGATATAAAATAAGAGTCTAATATAAAAACAATAAACATTTCCGTCTAAATATTCTCTTTATGTCTAAAACATTATATCCTCAACACAAACTGTCAGTACCCTGTGACGTCACTGGACCATTTCCGGGATGGACCGTTCGAACGGACGCGGTGACGCAGCAGCACAACGACAGGTTGGAAGGTGTTTGTTTGTTTATTTGTTTGTTTATAAATATATAAACACATTGGAACGTTGGAATTTAAAACAACGAGCGCCGCCGCGCGGTGGTTGTAGTTGTTTGTTGACGGAGACGGTTTGTTGTTTCTTTATTGTTTGTTTGTTGTTGAAGTGTTCAGCGCTGGTTTTAACGGTTCACGAACACCTGCGTCTGTTTACGAACGTTAGGGTTTTGTTTATTAAACAGAACTTATTTACCGTTTTAACGGCCATTTTAACGCCTCAGTTGTTGTTGATTTACAAACTCAGTGGTGAAGAAAAGGGGGAAAAGTTGGAGTGAAACAATTTCGACTTTTTTTCCCTACTTTATTGTCTGTGACGTCTGTGATAATTAATTAAAGTCAATTAGCTGACGATACCAACTCAGTACTTTTTTAAAAAATGTTTCAATAGATACCAACTCAGTACTTTTTTAAAAAAAATGTTTCAATAGTAAATAAAGCTGTTGAAATATTTTTTTAATTTTTTTTAATAAGGATTTATATTGGTCTTTATTTATTTTTCTTTTTTTAGCACCTGTGTTTTTATTGTGTGGGACTAACAGCACAGTTTAAAGAAAAGTATTTGTATGAAACTATTCTTTACGCTGACATAAAGTATCAGTAACATCCTGTTCTTTAAATAGTAGCAGACTTGTTTTTTTTTTCTCTTTGCCCCAGACAGACTTTTTCTAGGACAGCAACAACAGTGTCGTCAACAGTAGAAATAATTAAACTCCAGACAACGAAGTGTAAAAAGGTAGAGATCTGAAATTCCAAACCCAGACTGAACTGGGATCAGATTTAGAGTCTTTGTCCGGCAGATGTAGTTGAACAGAAATGGAGTCAGGCTGGAGTCTCGTTGGGTCAGCAGGTCCGTCCTGCAGGTGTGGACCAGGACACCAGGTGTCACATGGTCTGTTTGTTCTGTTCTGTTCTGGTTCTGCGCTGTGGTCAGCTGTAGGTGGTAAATGTTTCCTGGGTGGGGACTGAGTGACCAGCAGGGGGTGTCAAGTGGTGATTGGCGGCACACTGGGAAGCCACATTCTGGTCTGTCTGCCTTCTGGAGGTCACGACCCACTGCTGTGAATGGACCTCTAACAGGTGCTGGGCCCCGGACCTCGGTTTGAGCCCCTGATGGACGACAACCGTAACCATGACGTAAATTGTGACTCAGACTCACGATCAGTCACTGGTGACAAATTCAAACTGACAAAGTTTAGAACTAATGGAGTACTTTTTTTCTCTGATATGCCGATGATGTCCAAACCCTTAACTTCAGATTCCGATATAAACCGATACCGATATTTACAGCTGTTTGTACCTAAAACTGAGGTAAACGACTCAGGACCCTACAAGTGATTCCAGAATATTTGGCAAAAACGAGGCAATGTGTTATCAGGTGTTCAGACGGGAAACTTCATCTTCTAGTGGTCCAGAGGTGAAGTGCAGCGTGCAGACCAGCCTTTCTTTAATGAGATGTTTAAGGAAAAACAGAATGGACGTGGAGTGATGTCACTCGTTGTTGTTGTTGTTGTTGTTGTTGTTGTTGTTGTGTTACGGCCCTTCACCGGAACAACACCGTTCACAGTCGGTGACAGAACACGAGCGGTTGCAGCAGAAACAAAGGACATTTTTTAAACAGCTTCCACTTCCACTGCAGACAAGTGTGCAGTTAATTATTATGAGCGCCGCGTCCTGGCGTGTCGCTAACTGCTGATGACATATCATGTTCTTGAAGGATCGTTCCAATTTGCCGGAGTAGATATCTACACCTACTCCTTGTAGCTGCGTTAAAGTAGATGAGGAGTGGAAGGTAACGTGTGAAGTGATAAATGGGACGGAGCCCAAGTCTATTAAAGCAATTTAAACTTTTAATACACCACATTCTGGCGCTTTACATCAGACTTCTTGTCAAGGCGGTGCCAAGAAAAACATACAGGAAGTCTGGAGCGGAACTTCCAGTGGATCTTGGCAGCTCCTGCTCCGTGACTCTCCTCGTTTGTTGGCGAGACCGTGATTCCGCAGCAGTTTGTGGTTTGGTCCTCGTCGACACGTTGAGGACATTTGAACGTCACTGACGAGTGACGAGGGTTTGAACGGTGTCAAATCTACAGATTATTTCCCCTGATGTCGTGACGACTGATGTTTGTCAACATCAGGAGGAGGAAGAAGAAATGAAAACTCCTGGAGCTGCTTAATTAAAATATGTTTTTAATAATTAAAGTCTTTGTAGCTCAGTAATTGCGATTGAGTGCATTTCCATTTGAGCAAAGATTTTCAATGAAACTGAATTAGTCTGGACGTCGGCGTCGGTGAACGGAGCTCCATGTGAAAGAAACAACTGTTGGTGTTTTGTATGTTAGAAATATAATTACATAAGTGTAAAATCGTTTAAAATATTCCTGATAAAACAATGTTCCACAGTAAATTTCAAACATAACAATAACATAATAATAATAATTATTATTATTATTAAGAAGAAGAAGATGGCGAGCTGAAGCGCTGCAGGGCGGGTCACTTCCTGTTGTACTGTTGTTTTCGAGTCATCCTGGATGTTCCTAATTTCTACATAATGACATATAAATATCTTTATATAAATATAATATAAAAGTCGCTCCCTGTGGGACGCGTGCGTCATCAATATTGTTGTGGCCTCGGCGTCACCGGTGGTGCAGCGTGTCTCCAGTCCTGCCAAGCTCCTTTTAGATAATCCTTTTGTTACACTTTTAGATTCATCCTCCCCCAACGTTTCTTCTTCTACTCTTCTCTAAGTGGAAACCAAAACGACTTCATGGTCAGTGGGAGAAAAAAAAACCCGGACACCACCAGACGCCACTTCACTTCCTGTCCTTCTCACTCATTTCCTTCGCTCCAAACTTCAGTCCTATCATTTACACATTTGCCTTAAATTTGTGTTGTTAATCCTGTTAATCCGCTCCGCCCCCCTGCACCCCCGACCCTCCAAGTCTTTGTCTTTTGTTATGTAATCCATGTAGAATCCCTGATGCACTCCGGTGAATATTTGATGCGCCTCCTGCTGTCAGCGTGCGGGTCTGCGCCGCCGTCACTCTCTGACAGCTGTCATTGTCTGATGTTGTTTTTCGGGGCCGGCGCTCGTGCTCCTACAAAGCAGCGATATTTTAAAATGCTGTGAAATCACGCCGCCTGGTTCTAACGCTCCGTCTGGATCTTCACACGTGACCTTTGTCTGTGAGTGCGGTGGAAGTGTTTCAGCGTAAAGTCACAGCGGCAGCTGCCAGAGGGAGAAAAAAAAACAAAAAACCACGTCCTCTTCAGGACAGATGGAAGAGTGATAGGACGAGTAGGAGCAGGAACAACAAGGGGTTAGAGAGTGACGGCCCTGTCTGAGCGCACGCTCACGTGCACTCGCTCACGTGCACACGCTCACGTGCACACATAGACATGAAGATGCAGGGTGAGACGGAAATCATGTGGAGCAGATGGCTGTAAATCCCTGATGATGAGTGAAGGTCGAGACCCCGGAATATCTCCACTCCCCTCTGTGACGGTGTTGAAGCCGCGGCTCCCGTCACTTCAGACAGACCCCGCGTTCTCAGGTCTCACCACAGTGAGTCCATGTAGTGACTATGATGTGATTTAATTGAATCTTTCACTTCCAGACACTGGTTTGTTTGTCACGCGTGATCTCAAACGAAGGCCCAGGTGTAAAACACATGGTCCACCGCTGGTGTTTCAGACCTGGTGTCAACATGCGTGACCCCTGAGTGACCCCTGAGGCTCAGTTCAAGTCCCATCACATGTTTAAAGACCCATATGTTCACATTCCTAATCATGCATCAACACTAACTATCCTTAGCTTGGATTTAAGAGTACTTTCCTGGGGGGTCATGACCTCTGACCTCGATGAGCTTTGCTGTATAATTTACTTCATAAGTCTCAGAACTGAGCAACAACAGTCGACAACCCGATCCAGATGGTTCGATTCCTTGGTACAATTGTTTTGCTCACGTACAGTTTCTACCCACAATTCTTCAGAACACGTTTTCTGTTGATGACATCACACACATGCTCCTTAACTTACAGTTGATGTCTGGTACTGATGCTGCTGATAAGTCCTGGTACTGAGCGTGATACAAACACGTGCAGATAGATTTGTTGATCGCTAATGTACAAAAGGAAACTTGTCCGATTTTATTTCGGTTTAAACTTTAAACTGATTTTCACCAAATTCATTTCAAGAATAACAGGAAGCAAATAAAACCCAAAATGATTCCCACACTCTCCTTCAGAGCGCCGCGTGGTCGACTATCGTTATCTCCCAGGACTCCCGTCGTCTCTGTGATGTTGCTCCTTCAGAGCGCCGCGTGGTCGACTACCGTTATCTCCCAGGACTCCCGTCGTCAGGCGTTTATTGGACATGATTTTTTTTCCCCACAGAAACTACAGTGTAGAATCAAGGTCTGTCTGTGACTTGATGACAGTCAGTGATGCTGCGTCTGTGGTCTGTTGGTGAAGCAGTGGTTACAGGTGAAGACCACGACGAGGCTGTGACTCAGATGAAGGATGAACAGCAGATGTTCCCTCAGTGGTGGGCCTTCACGGCCACACACACACACACACACACAGTAGGAGAGGAGTCAGTATGTGGTGATGTAAATATGACTAATGTGTCGCCCAGGGATGATGGGTAATTGTACTCTTTGTGTGTGTGTGTGGAGGTGTACTACAGCGTGTGTGACCTTCAGAAGTAGAATCCTATCTGCATTCAGCTGTTGGACAGTTGTTGACTAACCTGAGGAGAGGTGTGTGTGTGTGTGTGTGTGTGTGTGGGTGTGTGTGGGCCTTGTTGGCCAAAACTACGTCTTATTTTAACGACGGCTGAAACAATGTCAGGAGCGAGATAACGGTCGCAGTCCAAACGGTGGATAGATGAAGAGGGGGAGAGAGTGGGGGAGGATGGATGAGTGTACGATGGATTCATGGATGGATGAGACGATGGCTGTACTTAATTGAACCTGAAATGAGACAGTGAATGTCACAGCAGCACAGACGTAATAAATGTCAAATAATTCAAAAGTAACCTTATTAAAAAAAAATAAGATGGTATTAAAATATATAAGAGGGAAATCTGTAGGAGGTAAATGTATTATCTGATATAGTATCACAGAATATAGGACTGAACATCAGATGGCGCTGGAGTGGCTTTTCTCTAAATATAAGGTACTGAGCTGGTGGCATCATCTCAGCTCATGAAGTCAGGTCTCTGATTTCCCAAAATTGATTTTGCTCCAGTCCTTTGGTCGGTGAAACATTTCACTCTCCTCCGTTACCACCAACACCGACTTAGAACCGGCTGCTGGTTCTGCAGTTTTCAGCTGATCTGTCGGGGGACTTTGAGCTTTATTATTAAAATGTATTTTAATTGAGTTTTCACGGAGCACGGCCTTCTTTTCCTTTGGCGGCGTTTGAAAAGCCATTGTCTCCGTGGTGATCTGTGATTGGCAGAGAGCAGTCACTAACTTGCAGAGTTATTGCATCAGTCTGGAATGTTCCCCCAGCTCTGGGATATTTAATTTGGCCGCAGACGGCCTCTTTGGACACTTAATAAGTCCAAGAAATGAGATTTGAGCCGAGCCTGATGACGGCTCTTAGCTGCGGTCCTGTGACGGAGGAGAATCCTGCTTTGATCATTCTGTTGCTGCGTTCGCTCCACACGTCTAATTGGGAAACACAGATGTGATCGGAACGCACAGTGTGTAAACACACCGGACTGGGCCATGTGAGATGGCGACTCCTCTGTGTATTAGTCCTCTGAGCTCGGGAACATTAGCTAACAGCTTCCCTGTAAGCTTGGCTCCACCTGATGATGAGACTCGACTGATCTGAAACCAGCTCTGGATTCTCTCTTCACACACCACTCCAGGGTTTTATGGAGCCTCGTGGTCCAGCGTTTTACATCTGGGCTGTAAAACCGTGGCCCAACAAGAGCCAAGATTCCATCAGAACTAATGATTCTGCGCAGTATTGGCTCCATCCATCACATGTAATTATAAAGTGCTTCCATTAATGATGAAATGTCGGCCAATTTGGTGAAATTCCAATCAGTGCTGCACTCTGGGTGCTGTATATCTGGAGAAGAAATTGTTTGTTGGTTCTGTCCAGTCTTAGACGAACATAGAACTAACCGCTAAACAGATACACCTGGTCCATGTAGCGTTTAGCTCACTTACCCCAGAGAGTCCTGTGTTCGATTCCCGGAGGAACTACATACCAGAGTATAGGTCGCATCAGTGCCCTCTAGGGGTCGTACAGGAGTAGCAGATACTTGTACACAAGCCTAGAGTGCCCTCTAGTGGATGTCAGTGTAAAAATAACAAACATTTCAAATGATATTTTTTAATATACCTGTCAAACCCAGTTGATGATTAATATTCTTCTTGTCTTGCTGTATAATCGACCCGTCCAGACCGAAGGCTGTGATTGGCCCAGTCCTTATTCATAAAGTTTCCAGTTACAGCTCCTCCACTGACCCCTTAAAAGGAGCGTAGTGATAAGAGCACTTCCTGTGGCAGGTAGTGAAAGCGTGACTGAGTCTGTAACCTCGTCCGTGGACGTGCAGCTCTTCGCAGCGCTCCTGTTCAGGAGGTTAAATTGGCATCAGTACACGCATTAAATATTTACGGTGTTTTGCTCCGACTCAGCCAGCCGGCCTGATCACTCCGCGCTCCTCGGTTGTTTATGTTTATCCCGACACAATTTAAATGTTAAGTGCAGCCTGTTGTAAAAATCCCTGATATCGTCCAATACAAACGCTGCTCTTTGTTTACCTCCGAGGGCCTTATATACAGTAACCCCGTCTGATTGGAGCACAGCCCAGCCAATAAACTCCCAAACACTTACATAAATTCATTTTCTGGTAGAGACTGTACGACCTTTCACCCACCGCCGCCGCTTCACACTGCTGCACCGACTGTGAGAAGAAAATCTAAAGCACTTTCCTCGGTTCCTGGCATCTTTCAGCAGTGGAGAATGGAGCGTTGAGGTCAAAGGTTCAAGTGGCAAAACATCCACTTGGATGGAAGTCTGACGGGACGGACGAAGCGGCCGCCGCCGCCGCAGACTCTCACCTCCGACCCTCCTCCTCTCTCACCTGTGCATTTCATCTCCAACATTACTCACATGCGAAGACCCGTCGTCGGATAATACAGTCCGTCTATTCATCGAGGATCCTCACAGTGTTCTCCGCAGCGGTTCCATAAGAAGCTGAGATTTCTGCCTGACACGCAGATCGGAGAACGGCTGGAAATATTGTTGTTTTCAAACGTCGGAGCGTCTCGTCACAAGTGAAATAAGGTTTGAAATGAGACTGAGCGAGCGGGAACTCGGCTTCACGTCGGCGGTAATTGAAGATTTTCCCGGGACAAAATGAAAAGCCGTGATGTCGGAGTCGGTGCAGTAAAAAAAGGTTGACTTTCAGTGCCACGTTTTTTTTGACTTGCGGTTAATGCCCCCCTACGCCCCCTCCATCTGCTGTTATTCTCAACACACGCCACAAAATAATCATATATGCTGCTGAATTACGTTAATTGTAATGTATGTATGTAACATCCTGATGGATTTTTGTAGAATTTCTGGGAGTAGAACTGAATCTCAAGGTCATGAATTAAAACGTTCCCAGGATGAACTCTGTTTTTTTTTTACTATCGTATTTACAGACTTTTGTGTTGGTCCTAGCTCTGTAAGAAAATCTATACATTGAATTTGATCTCCTCCTCCATCAGTTCTTGATTTTTTTCTCCTCAATTCTCAGTCCAATATTCCTGGTGTTGGTTCATGTTCTTTTTCTTTTCTTTCTTCTCTAGTGATTCCAAATGTAGATCCCTCTGTTCCAGAGTCAGGAACCTAAAAAACACTCAATATATCGTTGTATCGTTATCACAGCATCGTATCGTCATACATGTCGTGTCATCAGTGACTTCCATATAAACTCTGCAGGATTCTGCTGTCGTCGGTTCGGTGGATAAGCGGTTGATTTCCATCATCTTTACGTTTGACGAGGTTCAAAGTGACGACAGTTTTATATACAGTCTGATCTACGAAACAGTCCGACGGTGGACGGTGACGGTCGTGGTTGCCTCCGCCCCCCCCCCTTTACTCTGTGTGTCATCTTGAGCCACTTGTGCAGCACCACTGCAGAACCTCTGCAGATGGACTTGGTGAGACTTTAAATTCCCAGCACAGCCTGGACTGAGACACAGACCCCCGGTGGGCCCCAGACCACGGGTTTTAAACCGCTTAGAAAAAGAGCTGAGTCTCAGTTCTGGTCCAATTTATATTTATATTTATATTTATAGACGGCTCCTCAGTTTATTCTGTGTAACATCTGTGTCTGGTTGTCACACACACACTCAGAAACCGCCGGCTCTAATTGGTCCGTTATGATTGAGACATTTCCGCATGTTTTCCAGGTCACGGCTGAACACGGACACTAACTGGTAAATAAGTGCTGACCACTAACAAACCCTGACTTGAACTTTTTTGGGCAATGATTTTAGAGCAGGAAAAAAAGGAGATGAAAATAATAAGTGAGTGGATGTGAAACGGTTGTGTGGATTCACACCATTAGAGGCAGCACATGTCTGATGAAGTGCAGTGGCTGCAGCCACTAACCTTTACAGCTCATTACTGAAATGGGTTTGGCCGTAGAAATGAAACGTCTCTGTGTCGTCCAGGGATTTCTTATCAACGCACGTATGGTTTGATGCTCACCTGGAGATTAAAGACACTTCAGCTGGGATGACATTATTGTACAGGAGGGGGAGGAAGGGTCGGAGGGAGGGAGAGAGAGAGAGGGACTGCTCCTCCTCCTCCTCCTCCTCGTCCTCCTCGTCCTGTGGGTGGGATCTTCCCTAATTCGTCGTGGGCTGCAGCCAAATTAAATCGGTCTCATCGTTGTCTAATCAGCTCTGCCTTTAAAATCAAAGCGTGCCCATTGTTTAACCATGTAAATGGGCTTATCCAATCAGATCGCTGTCTTGTTAGAGTAATGTTTGCTGCTTCATTAGTCGGTCGTACGACCTAATGGCTTCATTAGCCGCTACGGCTGCACCTGCCTGTTCAGAAGGAGGAGCATTAATCAGGCCGGCTATTGATTGGTGGAGCAGGGGATCAGAAGGGGGCGCTGACTCCCAGGGTCCAGGGGTCAGTCAGTCAGGGGCGCTGACTCCCAGGGTCCAGGGGTTTGGACGTCAGTCAGTGACAGTCAGTGACAAACCTCTCTGCGTGTCACTAACGTCGTGCCAGCTAAGGATAACAGCAGGTTGGAGATTATTATGGGCTGTTGCCAACAAACGACGCACGTGATGTAAACAAAGCCATCACTCAAGGTTGTGTGTGTGTGTGTGTGTGTGTGTGTACATGTACAAAGAGAACCACTGTGTATATGTTTCCTTTTGTTGATCTAATTATCGTAATTACTGTCTGTGTAATTTAACAGAGAAAGATGAAAAAAAAAATCTGTTTACAGAAGAAATAACGTGAACGTGATTATTGTTCCACTTCAAGTCTGGGAATTATGTTGGAAACCCACATAACTGGTACACGTGAGTCATGTACTGGTGTCAGTACATGCTGTGTACAGTACAGTACACGTACAGTAGTCACTACAGAGGGGGAGTCGAACCTACGACATAGAGCTCTGAATCCAAAGTGAGTGGAACGTTGGACGGCAGGGAACGACTGCAGCGTTTACGACTCACTGGGTTTTTCCAGCTTCACGTCATCACTTTAACAGCAGCTCCAGATTTACACCGTGTGTATGGTCCCCGCGGGAAATCTGGAAATCTGGACGACTAGAAACAGTCGGTCAGAGACACTGAGATATAGCCATTAGACGACAACAAGACGACAACGAGATTAGATTAGATTAGATTGGATTAGATTAGATTAGCAGCTGACACCGTTCTCTCCTACAGTAAATAAAACGCCTGAATCCACCATTTTCTCGGGGGTCTCTCCAAAGAACACAGTTAGCCCCCCCTGCTGACAGGTCTACCCATGCGTTTTGTTTTTGATTAAACTGTAATTCTAAAAACGTCGACACCTGGCAGAAAGAGGAGCGCGTAGAGACGTGTGTATCAGACCTTAAAACCATTCATTTGACACAGGCAGACAAACCCCCCCCCCCCCCAAAAAAAAAAAAGACAAACAAAAAAAACGTAAACATAACAACTGGAGACTCGACTGTAAATCTAAACTTTTCAGTCGACTTCAATACGGATAAGTCTCCGACACACACACACACACACACACACACACACACACTCCGCCGTGAAGCGACTCCAGACTTCAGCCACTGGATCTTTGGGATTAAGTTCTGTGGAACAACAGAGGAACTGGAGCGTGTGTAGTCCCGTGGATTAGCCCACTGTTTGCAGGAGGATGAATACAGCGTTCAGTGGGAAGAGTGTCCCGCCTGCGGCGCAGCGCCACCGCCGCTGATCGGTGATTTATCGCAGCTGCTTTGTTTCCTTTGGCCCCGGACGTCGGCAAGATTGTTGAAATGGAGCGTCAGGGAAACCAGTTCAAATGGAGCTGGGACAGTGGTTCTCAAAGTGGGGGGCGAGGCCCGAGTTCTTACCAGTAATGGATCATTGGATTGAATTTGTCTGGAGGTCATTTTGTTAAAACGAACTAAAGCAGAGGTGTCAAACTCATTGTGGTTCAGGGGCCACATAGGGGGCCAGTACAGTCCTACAGTACAGTACTACAGTACAGTACTACAGTACAGTACTGGTAGCCGTTGCTGTGGTACCGATGACTAGAACAGTTTGTATGAATCCCAGTTCTCCTTCACTCAGACATCACCAGGTACAGAGTCCAGTCTCCACGTCACTGAACCTGGTCTGAGTGCAGATGAATGTGTGGGCGTTTGTCCTCGTTCCTCTGCTCTGAATAATCAAAGGGTCGGTGGAACCGGAGCCTCGTCAGGCTACGAAACATTCCGCGTTCTAAAGATGATAAAAGACCCTGAAAAGTGGTGAATCATTTGGACGCTGCACGTCTCATTAAAACCAGGCTGGATGTTATTAACAGTCGTGTTGTGACGTTTGTCCTTGACTTGTTTTTCCTTTTAAATTTTTTTTTGTCCAAACCAAACTGTACATCAGAGCCGTGAACACGTGGACCGGAGATCAGTCCGGGTTTATTCCCAGATGATTCCTTCTCCTTTTGTGACAGCAGTTTCTTAGAAGGTTTAGGACTGATCACGTCAAACACTTCCTGTTCTGATATCACTCCACACAGACATACGGGCCGGCGGCGGCGGCGGCGGCGGTGGTGGCAGCAGCAGGGACGTCTGATAAGGGACTTCTATTATGGCTCCCACTCTTGCGGGAACTGATAATGGAATCATTTTTTGGAGGATAAATTGCTTTTTATACAGAACAAAAAAGGTTAATGCGAGCGTTAACACCCTCGGCGGGTGCAGATCTTGTTCCCGCTGAGGCACATCAGTCCACACACACGGGGCAGAACGTGTGTTTTTGTTTTTGTTTTGTTTTTTTTTACCCTGGGAAAAGTTGGATTTATGGCTGCAGTTTACTGGAAAACAGGAGGAGCAGTGGACAACACTGGTGGCATCACAGCCAGAGGGTCAGGTGTTCCTGTCGTGATGACCTTTCTGTAGAGGTCATACATTGTGTGTGTGTGTGT
>NC_024323.1:14956625-14957247 GCF_000523025.1 Cynoglossus semilaevis
GGGCCGTCTGTTAGGGGACTTCTATTATGGCTCCCACTCTTGCGGGAACTGATAATGGAATCATTTTTTGGAGGATAAATTGCTTTTTATACAGAACAAAAAAGGTTAATGCGAGCGTTAACACCCTCGGCGGGTGCAGATCTTGTTCCCGCTGAGGCACATCAGTCCACACACACGGGGCAGAACGTGTGTTTTTGTTTTTGTTTTGTTTTTTTTTACCCTGGGAAAAGTTGGATTTATGGCTGCAGTTTACTGGAAAACAGGAGGAGCAGTGGACAACACTGGTGGCATCACAGCCAGAGGGTCAGGTGTTCCTGTCGTGATGACCTTTCTGTAGCCGTCATACATTGTGTGTGTGTGTGTGTGTGTGTTATATTTTGGCTGATTGGAGATAAGGTCTGTGGCTGGGAACCTTGTTCTTATGAAGAAAAAAAAAGGAAGAAAAATGAATTTGTCAGACAGTATCCAGTAACTGCATATATTTAGACGTAGAGTGAAAGTATTAAAACTTCAAAAACTTCAACGTCAAACGAAGTAAATACTCCAATAAATACAGAAAGTAATAAATGACAATTGTGGTAAAAAAAAAAAAGGAAATAATGATCCTGTAGGTTTTCTGTGT
>NC_024323.1:14957476-14963418 GCF_000523025.1 Cynoglossus semilaevis
TTAGTTTTCACAGTATGATGCTAAGCTAAAAGGTAACTTGGCTGTAAATCAATGATTTCTCCTTCAGTCCAACGTGAACACAGTCTGGTTGTTTTTTCATTTTTTCATATAATGAACGCAGCAGCGTAGCCGCGGTGGTGCTGCTAACAGACGCCGAGGCTCAGCAGCAGTGAAAGCAGTGAGGATGTGGAGAGCTGACAGGAAACTCATGCTCCTGTTGCATTAGTGTGTTCTGGGAAAACCTAACAAGCTACGCAGTCCAGACCTGCTACGACAGCCTGTCTGTCCAAGTGAGGCCCCGACTCAGCCTCCGTGAAAACCTCTGGGAACCCGGAGTCCGACCTGTTTATGAGCAGCGTGTCCTCCAGGGAGCGGCGAGGAGCTGTACCCCGACGACGAGCTGTTAGCCGCGGGCAGATGATTCACGGTCCCACACTGTCCGTTTAACGGCTCCTGAACGTCTCTGGTGCTGCCTTCAATTACCCTCCGTAACAAACAATAAACAACAAACAATTTATTTTTATGGTTAGCCTTAAAGCATGTGCAACTTTTTTATGGAAACAGTGCATTATTCTGTGTACTGTGCACATTTTGCAGAGCGTTCTAACTCCGCCGTGTTTTTGTTCTGCGCGTTCCCCCGCGGGTTCTTTGTTGGAGGAGGCTGATGGCCTGAGGAAAGTCGATCTTCTGGGTAAAATAAACGTTATTATATTTCAGAGTGAAGTCTCCAAATTAATACCATGTAGTATTACTACAGAGGGGAGGACGTGTTCAGTGCAACATATAGGATTACTGCTGACAGTCGGAGGTTCTGGCGGCCGCGCCGAGACAACCCTAATTACAGAAGGTGCTAAAAAACCTAACGTTTCCGTTCGACTCCTACATAAATGTGGAGATGATGTCAGCGAGCGACGCCCGCGCTAGTTCATCTGTTTGGACGGAGAACTGGAGACGGGTCGGCAAAGGTTTACTGTTCTGAAGAAACACTGACTCGGTGGCCCAGTGGTGGATTCTGGTCCGTGGACCAGGGGAGTTAATTACAGACCCAGTTGTTTGTTAAAAATTATTTCTAGCATTGGGAAACTTAATTAAAAAATGAATTTAATTAATTTCAGGCCTTGTAATTAATCAGTGCTGATTAATTACACCGTAATATAATAACAGTAGTTGACACAATAGGCAAGTTTTTCAATTAAAATCGTTTTGTTGACGACTAAATTAAGGAAGTGTTTAGTTTACGAAAAACTTCAAGTACAATTATATTCAAACTTTAAAGACTTTTTGGGCTCTGAACCTTGACATCTGGTCTGGGTTCACTGTTGTAGCTAGCATTAGCTCTGGTGTCTGTACCAGGACTGTTGTAGCTAACGTTAACATTTTCGTGGACGCTTGTCAGTGACTTGTTGATAGATCAGTTGATCTCTGAGGCCGATCTTCGCTGCCGTCTCTTGTTTTTGTTTTAGTTTTATATCTGAGATGATGGAAATGTCCTGTCTTTAAAACGACCAGTAGGAAATTTAGGAGGAAAACAAGTTTGAGGTGATGAAGGACTTTGCCCCCCCCCCCTGCAGGACACAACCTTCACGTTGGTCCTTGTCTCGGTGCTGTTTGGCAATGATGTGTCTTTTCAGTGAATTTACTGTTGCTGACAACATTCTTCAGTGATCTACAGCCACAGTGACAGCATGAACCTTCATATATACAGTTTAATTAGTTTTTCTTTCTCTCTCCCCAGTATTCATTTTTTTAAAGGCGACGTTCTGTGAAATTGTCAAGGGTTTTGTTTTCATTTTCCTCCGTCTAATTCTGAGGTGTTAGTAGAGTTAGTAGAGTCTGACCAAGTCTGGAAACCAGTCATTCTGATTTCTGATCATCATAGTTGATCAATGTGTCGATGTTTCCATTGATGATTGATTTTCATATCAGCAGCACTTTGAAGATCCAACCTTCTGTTACGGCAGTATTTGTGAATCAAAAGTGTATTTTTTTCAGTGTTTACCACCTGTAGGATAATTAAACCACAGGGTGTTTTTTTATTTTTATTTTTTCTGAGACGAGCAGATGGTCCTGATGGTTTTACCTCGGCGATGTTTTAATTGATGCTTCATCGTATTCCGTGATGTCGGGAAGTGTTTCCTGTGCGTCCGCGGCCGACGCACCTGTTGATTCCCAGCAGAACGTCTTCACTGATTGGATTAATGAATCTGCAGCCAGAAAAACCTGTTTTATCTTTCATAAAAAAGTACAGCGTATATTTAAAAAGAACTGCAACATTTCCCGTGACCTTCCCCTAATATTCCCTAATTAAATCCTATCAGCAGTATTTATTTACAGTACACTTCAGTACTTTGACAGAATGAGAGTAAAAACTGTCTCTGAGTTCTGAAGTTATGATGATGAGAATCATGTTTATTTATTTTCATATTTTAATGTCAGATTTAATGTCGCTAAAATATCTTCTTCTTTTTTTAAGTCAAAGTCTCAGAGATTCAGGAGGAAAATATTTATTCTCGCCCTGTTCCTGTTCCTGACACTTGTTCTATTTCTATTTTATTTACCGCTGGTTCTGGCAGGTGTTGATTTTAAATTAAAAAGATCCGACCAATCACCACGAGTGAATAAAGTCAAAGTTTTAGCTCCAGGCTTTTTATTAGGTTTGCATTAATGTATTCAGACGACGAGGATCCGACTGAACGGATACATTTGACAAATTCATGTTCACTTCAAGTTCAATTCTCTGCTAAGATTTCACTGCGTTTCCTCGTTGGAAATCATCAGACGATCACTGAGGCAGTTTTTGGTACTTGTTTTTGCCGATGATGAAGTTAAGAAATGTTTAAATTTATTTTTCAATTTTTAATACTTTAAAAAAAAGACTTTTACATGAGGTTATTTCAGGATTAGAAAAATGTCATTAAATATATTTTGCAATTTTTGGCTATCTTGCGGCTAACCTTTAGCATTTCTGTGCCGTACATTTGTTTTCTACCTGGCTGTGTTTCTGTCCATCTTGACATTTGACATTTAGGAGTTGATTCAGTGATGACAAAAACATCAACAGCAATTTCAACTTTTTGTCATTAAATGTGAGACGATGAGGAGTGGGCTGCAGGAGTGGGTCATCACAGGGATGTGGGCCACACTGTGGTGGACATTAAAAGAAAATAAAAGTCCACTGGGGCGGCGCCGCGTTATCGCTGACATTTGTCGGACAAACAACCGTCCCCCGTCTGTTTCTGAGATTTTCTGCGGTGATCCGGTGATTTTCATCTTCACGGATGTTTTTGGTTTTTTGTCTTCGTTCATTTGAATGCACCACGTGAAGTCTTTCTCCCACATCACAAACCCCCGTGGTTTCACGGTCCCCGCTGCTCCGTCCACATCAGGTGCACTTCCTGTTCCTCCGTCCGTGACGAGGTGGTTGGACATAAATCGTCCGCGTGTTTGCGGGCAGTAACTTCCTGTTTGACGTGCGGACTTCGCTCCATCATCTCTGTCTGTGAACTTATTTTCTCTCACATTACGCCTGAGAATGTGTTGATTAACGACCTGGGCCAGCCGCGTCGCTGATGTCATTACTCTGTGGCGGTTGTAGCAGTCAGTGTGATGCATGACAACAGCCGCTCAGCGACTGGCGAGCGCGCGTCTCCGTGATGTGTTTAATGGTGATGATTGAATGATGCAGAACAGCGGCGTTTCCAGCAGAACAGCCGCTGTGGTTTTTATCCAACCTGTGGGGATAAATCACGACGGTCGTTCATAAAGGTTGGTCATGTGACCACATCCGTCCACCGCTCTTATAGTTTTACTCCTCCTGCAGGGGAAATGTTGAATTCATGAAGTGTCGCCTCCTCGTGTTCATCTTCATCTTCTTCTTCTTTGGTGAAATGATGATTTCACCGATGACTGCACTGACCGTAGTGACCGTAACGACCTTCCTGACCACATGACCCCAACATCAGCTGCAACATACAGTGTTGGGTGAACCAGTGATTGAGCCACATGACCCTACAGTATAGCCGGACCTACTTTCCTCTGATTCTGATGATCGATGTCACATTTGTCAGGTCAAAGGTCAGCGTTTCAATTTGCAGAACGACCAAAAAAAAAAAATCCCATCAGTCGGTTCAGATGTGTTTGATTTGAGTTTTTTTTTCAGATTTCATTCTCTCTGATTTTCTCTCTGATTTTGGTGAGAGAACGTGTGCAGGGTTTTTTTTTTCCCCACTGTATTCCGACTGAACCAGCGTGTTTTCTGTGATGTCGGCGCCTCCTACAGTCTTACATATAAAAATCAATCGCTCCAAAATCCCTCCGCTGGGATGAGAACAAACATCACTTGACCTTTGCGTTCTATTAACAGGAATATTGTCAGTGTAAGCAGTTTGGAAATACTCGCTCTTGTAGTTTTAGCAGCGCCGCAGATCAAAGACAGACGGAGACGACGGATCAGGACGCCATGTAAACAACGTGTTTATCAAGACGGTCTGTCCACGCCACGGGAGCGAAAAAAAAATGTCAATGAAAATCACATTTAGTCACATGTTAGGATTTAACAGGACTCATCCTGACGCACTCTGAGAAATGGGTTCTTTTCTCTTCAAGGAAGATGGTAACCCCCCCCCCCCACTGCTCTCCATCGCCCCCCCCCACACACCACCACATCTACTGTGGCCATGAACATTCTTTGTCCTCTTTTTCTTCCGTCTTTGTGACAATAACCCGCTCCTCGTTACAGAAGTCAATGGTTTTAAAGAAACCATTTCCGATGGTTCGTCATTGGTTCGTTCATATTAGACCGTATGTCAAAGGTCAAGGCCTGATGACAGGGTGGGGGGTGTTGACTCTGTGCTGGGTGGATGGTTGGATGATGGATGGATGATGGATGGATGGATTAATACAGTGTGTAGTTTCTTCTAATCTTAAAACTTCAGATTATTATAAATGGAGGAGACGCGTGGCCACGCCCCCTCCTTTCATGAGATTATGAGGTTCAAAGGTGGAGGTGTCGCAGCATCAGTGGTAAAATAATCCTCATTTCAGTCGGACTCAAATATTCCAGCCTGAAGTGGATCAGGAAATAACAGCTACCAAGAAGTGAAAAAAGATCTGTGTTTATATTCTGAGATTATATTTCTATGTTTGTGTTGCGTTCGGGCGTCGTCACAGCAGTCACGTTATTTATCACTGAAAACATAAACCTCTGTTTTCTCTTCAAATTCTTCAAACAACTCATCAGAACTGTATTTTTCTCATGAGAATGTTTTTGGTTGTGCTGCAGGTAGATTTATTCAGGCCTGAGGTCAACGATGGAAGACAAACGTATGAATAAAAGATCCAGTAAATATATGAAAACCTCGGCTATTTGGAAGTACAAATATTCATCTTCTAAACCACGGCAGGGACAGTTGTGAATATCACAGTGCTGATGGTCCAGACCTGGACCTTGTCCTGGTCCTGGACCTCAGTCTGGACTATGTCCCAGGTCTGACTACAGAGGCTTCAAAGGCTTTGGCTTTGACTGTGGTTGGTCGGTGTCTGAGGACGAGACGAAGGCGATGTGGATGAATTAGAAAAGCTAACCGTGAAGACAGAGGTGGAACAAAGATTTGGTTTTTAATTCATTGTCATTGAAGAATTAACGCTCAGAGAATTTATGAGTTTCTCCGTTTGAATTCTCCGTCTACAATCGCTGGAATGATCTGTTTTATTATAACCAGAGGAAAACTGTGGATCAATCACTATATGATTCATTGTTGTTTGAATACATGTATATATACATATATATATATATATATATATATATACAGTTCTGTCCTGTTCCATCCTGTTCCGTTCTGTTCTGTTCCGTTCCGTTCTGTGGCTCCAACCAGACCAAACATAAACCTCGTGGAATAAGTGCCATAGATAATGAATAGATACAGTAGACGGAAGTAAAAGAA
>NC_024323.1:14963562-14965274 GCF_000523025.1 Cynoglossus semilaevis
GGGGAGGAGGGGGAGGAGGGGGGGTAAAAAAAACCTGATAGATCTGAAAAAAGTGCAGCTGTGACAGGGAGCATTGAAAAGTAATATTTAATATGAAAAAGTCTTTGGTTCTGCCAGGTTCAGTCCTGTGGCGTAGATCATTTCATTCTGTTTATCGTAACGCAGTGGAGCTGCGATGAACGGCCCCGACAGCCTGGGGGTAAAGTCAATACCCCGGTCTCTCCTGTTACCACAGTAAAGTGGACCCGGTCTGCTCGGCTGAATGCTAAGTTTACCATAATGGATGAACGTGTTTCAGGTCGGCGCAGGACTGCGATGTCTCGGCCTCGGTGTCAGTCGTTAATAATCACAGACAGCCGTGGAGTCCTTCTTCCTCCTGGTGATCCCGTTTATCGTGAGTCATCCCTGAATCGCTCCGACTCCAGTCAGGTCACGGAAATTCACCGACCTCGCTGTGGTTCTGCGTCAACCAACGGGAGCTGACGTTTACTCCGTCACATGCAGTGCTGTAATGCAGGGAGTGGCCATTAGATGGAAGTGTTGAGCATACTGTGTACTGATAGACTGAAGTATTTGGTCAAAAAAATACCTTTTCTTTTACATTTCGACTGTTCACACCGAGTTTCATTAATTCGGTTCATTTTTCTGCAGATTTTCACGATCACAGTCAGGGATCTCCGATGTTAGCATAATTGGATTTTCTTGTAGCGTCTACGTACATCGTAACGCAATGCCTGGGTATTACTACATATGCTGGATTTTCTTGTAGCGTCCTGAGACGTGTACCTCAGTTTTGGGGGCAAACGGCTGCAGATATCGGGGTCAGTTGATGTCGGATCAACGTTTCAGTCTCATTCGGGTTTAATCGTGGTCTTCATCGGGCTCCGGTCCGACCGCTCTGACGACGTGTCGTGACATGCCGCGTTTGCAGAAATGAAAATGAATTTCACACACGTCAGCAAATGGTTTTGTGCAGTCAAGGTCAGTCAGTTTGATGACTTTGGCTTCGGTCCACGGCCGGGCCACAGACCACTCTTTGGTCCCAGTGAACCCTGACGAGCTGCGTAGACGACGTGGACACGCTTGTTTACTCTGTGATTTAGATCACGGACGCTGATTTTTGTCTCACTTCAGTGATGAAAAAGTCTGATGAAACGTGACAGGTTTCTGATTCAGTGCCGTGAAGTTTTATTCAAATATTTCTTTCCTTTTTTTTTTTTTCTGATTCAGTGAAATGACTCGATCAGCAGATCTTCCTGGACCAGGACGCTGACTCCACCTGTTTCTAAATGTCATACAATCACTTTTTATGTTTTTTCTAAGTGATCGAATTAATCAGTTCTCTTTTTCCTTCAGTGAAGGTGATTTTCAGAGACGTTTTGTAGATACTTTATGGCTGCGTATTGGCAAGAATCTGGTGATACGATATGATCACGATACAGGGGTAACGATACGATACATTGCGATATATCGTGATATTACAGGCATGCCGATATATATTGAGTTTTTTGTAAATAATAATTGACAGATTATCTTTGAATGGAAGAAGTACAGGGATGACCTACGGACCGGCACCGGTCCCCGGACCAGAGGTTGGGCGCCCCTGCTGTAGAATATTGATAAGGTGTCGCAAAATGCAATATTGTGAAATTCTTGCACCCCTAGTGGATAAACCTGGACCTACGATCCAGTACTCACCATTACTTTTATTG
>NC_024323.1:14965465-14971588 GCF_000523025.1 Cynoglossus semilaevis
GGGGGGGGGGAGGAGGGGGGCAGCTTCCAGTCGCCAGTCACAGTTTGAATCGACAGCACGCAGCTGGAGGAAGACACAAACAGGAGAAGAGTTAAAAAAAACCAACAACAACCGGACTTTATGAACCGAGGTGAAAACAAAAAAAACCCAGCGGCGTTTCAGAGATTTCTGTTTCCGTTCAGTCGGAGCTGACGCTGACGCTAATGACAGCTGCTTTACACTGCACTCTGTCATTAAGCTCATCTCCAACAAGCATTATGAGTTTAGCGAGTCATAAGCCTCCTCATCTGTGAGTGTGTGTGTGTGTGCGCGCACAGACACTAACACACACACACAGGACGGAAGGAAGAAGTAAAAAGTGGGCCGTAAAGTCAGTGTGTGTGAAATTTACGTTGGCTTTGAGGGAGGAAATCTACAGCAGTGTGTGTGTGTGTGTGTGTGTGTTTTTAATCACTTCATATTTCTGATCACGGTAGATTTAATTCATGCTTATCTACATCTGGCTGCCATTAGATCAAACCCCCCCCCACACACACACACTCCCCCCTCAATCATCTGACCCTGATCCCAGTCCAGGCCGATCATCATCATCATCATCATCACATGATATCTCTGATGTCACAGTAATTATGTCATGATGAGGATCAGACTGGACTGAAGTGTTAATGACATAAAAAATAATTTAATATTTGATCGTAATCTTGACCATTTGAAAAAAAAATCTGTTTTAATCTTAATCTGAAGTATCTGCTCAGGATGAAGGGAGACGGAGTAGATTTGGGTTTTTATTATTAAAGATTTGTGTAAAAATGGAGAGGAAACATTAGAGAACACAGACAGAGGGCAGCACCTCGGCCTCTGAACAAAAATATACAACGAATGGTGGACTTTATTATCATTGTTTTGTTTTTTATCAAATTTCTTTCTTCTTCTCTGTTTAAAGATACATTTCCAGTCTTTCTTCAGTCGTTTTTATCTGTGTCAGCCGTCGACGCCGTCCTTCAGATGATTTAACTTACGCTGAGGATCGTTGAACTTCTTAAGATGCTCACAGTCTGCTCCACATCCGACCGCAGCCCTGTTGCTAGGTGACGGCAGTGGGAAATCCTCTGCAGACCAGACTCGTTTCAGCGCGGGCTCCGCAGCCACGGTGGCTGCCGATGGCGTCGGCCTTCGTCACCCGCACATGCCAGTGTGTGCCTGGGCCGACGTTACAGTGTTGAAGTAACGCCCTGAAGGTCACGACTCCTCGTGAACCTCTCGGCTCCTGACATCAAACCCAGTTTTAATTGGAGAACATGATTTTCAAACCTGGAGTTCAATCAATGAAACAAGTCTGTAAATGTGGGTTGGAGCCTTGACGGCTCATTAAAAGGTTTTTCAGGTTGGCTGTCTACGGGTAACATCTGCTGACTCCAACGATGAGGAGGAGAAAAAAGAAAAAAGAGAGCGATCTCTGAAGACCTGTGATCGATCATTTTTGATTTGCATAAAACCAGGGGAAGGGTTACAGAGTAATCTGGGAGACTTTAGGTTATTGATCAGCGCACAGTCAGACACAGTGTGGTTTCTATCTGAGCTGGGACGACTGTGGAGGCAGATCAATCAGGTGAGAGGAGCCTGCAGTCAGAGCTCAGGGCTTAGAGGAATCATCGGAGCTGATAGCATCGTGTTCTCCAGGTGATCGGGTCGGGGCGGCTGGCTGCACTGTGCATCGTAATGATGGGATGGATGGGAGAATAAAAAAAAATCGTCCTCGATCGGCCCGGTCCAGCAGTGATGCGGGGGTGGGGGGGGGTGAGGGAGTCAGACCTTCACTGCCCTGAACCTGAACACAGAGAATTGACTTCCGTGTTTAACAGCGTTAACGTCAGAGGGAATTTACTTCACTGTGACTTCAAACAGTGAAAATCACTTTAAGCTGCAGTAGGTGACGCAGTAACTGTAGTACTGGAGTACTGGACTGGCGTGTACTGTAGTACGCATCAATATTACATCATCAGCCTGACGTGCATTAAAATGTTATTTTCTTGTTTAATAATCAATAATTCATGAAGGAAAGAAAACCTTTTTAAAAAATGAAGAGTTTTTTTTTTATCCCGTCGGATTAGGTACAAATATTAAGCTTTTACTGCAGTACTAGGCTTTAAAGGCTTGTTTTTACTGCAAACATTTGTACAACGGCTGTGACTCGAATATATTTAATGTGTATTTTTTTAAATTAATTTTGTCTGCAAACATTTGTACAACGGCTGTGACTTAAATTAATTTTGCAATTGCTGTGCAGTACCTTTTTGGACCACTAGGAACCAGAAATTAGTACCTTAGAGTGGTGTATTTGATCAAAGTGGAGGGCATGCCACCCTCAGCGTACGGTGATAAATTGTGGCAGGAGGGGCGTGGGGCCGCAGCAGGACCAAACTGGTTAAATAACATTTTAATGGAAAAAGTTCAATTTCTTTTTTTCTTCATTAACTTAAGAAAAGTACCGTTATTAGTGACGACAGGAACCCGGCGGCTGAAGGAACCCACGCTGGTTAATTACAGAGGAACTGTGAAAAAAGTTCTTACTTTTAGTAACACCTTGTCGTTAATTAGACTAAACAGCTCTGAAGAGTCTTAGGACTCGGCTTTTCTCACCAAAGACCCGGCGGTTGTTAATGAGAGAACAGAGAAGCATCGGTTCCACGGAACATTCTTTTATTTCTCTCTACTCTGTGAGTCCACCCTGCTCATAACCTGTGACCACAGCGATCACATGACCATCATCACTGGTCAGAGTCTGCGATGCGGATCACTGCGTCGGCCTGACGGTGAAACCACAGACTGTGAGCGCCACACCGAGCGCTGCCATCTGCTGGAGAGAGTTTTAAAGAAGACATTTTTCTGTACATTGGTTAAAGTTCCAGTTAATAACCTGGAGACTTTAATCAAAGCTGCGTTTTAATGAAGCTTTATGGAAATGGAAGTCTCCATCCACTCCACAGTTATAATGAAGCCCATCTGCTCACAGTCTCGCCGCTCCTTTATGGTTTGATCTCCTTCTCACACTCGCACTAATTACTAATTCTTTTTCTCCTCCTCTTCCTCCTCCTCTCAGTCCCATCCTTCTGGGGTTTGGTGAACTCAGCCTGGAACCTGTGCACCATCGGGAAGCGGCAGTCTCCCATCAACATCGAGACCAGCCACATGATCTTCGACCCCTACCTGACCCCGCTGAGGCTCAACGCGGCAGGACGTAAGGTAAGGAACCGCCCGTGGTCCCGGTGACCTCACACCTCAGTTTGGGGCCTTAGAGAAAGGTCGGGGTCTCTCTGGGAGAAGAGAGGCTGACCGATAAATCCCAGCAGGACCGGGTTCTGCCGACGGGTGCCGGGCTTTAACTCAGCACCGCGGTCTAAATGAAGACCTGTTGAAGGTTCTGTCTGACACAGAATTCCTGACGCTGACAGTTTGTAGCTCAGTTCGTCTGAGCAGAGAAATCCTCCGTGAACTCACCTCAGGAACACGTCGGTGTCTGGATTAGTGTTTCCTGTCTGTGTGTCCCGCTCTGTGGGCCACATGTCGCCGCGGGCCGCACACGCTGTTCATATCAACTACAGTGATAAAATAAATAAATAAATAAAAATTACCTCTGCGGGAATCATGACACGACACCGACAGGCTGCAGCCCTGGAATTATGAGATTGTATTTCAATCTAAAGGCTTTGGAGATTAAGAGATTACGTAGAGATGTCGCCGACAGCAGACGTACAATAATCTGAAATTACAGCGAGCGTTGACGGCACAGAAGACCGTCGTGCTGTGACAGGAGCCTCTGTCTAACTGTTTTAACATAATGACATTGAATCAATGACGACTGAAAATGAAAGTTCAGATTTAATATTTAAAAACATATAAACATTAGGTGATTAGGTCAGCAGTAGTTTTTATATGGTTTAAAAAAAATCCTTTTTCTTAATATATGGGAATTTTAAATTTCCAGGTCTTTGTAGTAAAAAACGAACCAAAAAAAACCAACAAAACAACAGTTTCTGTCTGGTTTTAAATTAGCGCTAACTGAAAATGAACATTTCTCGTTAACAGCCTGTGAATGAACTGTTGCCATGGAGATGTCAGTCTGTTTACACACTGTTAATGAACCAAACTGTAAGGGCAGGGGGGGGGGGCGTGTTATGTTTCTGGCCCACAAATAGCCGGCTTACGGACATAATGGGGTCCTCAAGCCAGCTGTTCAGGCACCTCGGCTCTAAACCAGGTCTCACTGCCCCAGTTGTTTTTTTAGGATGTTGAGCCGCCGTGTGTCAGTGCTCTGACTGCAGGTGTAAGGGCACTCTGTGTGTATAATGCATGTTTTTAATGCAGCTCATGTTATTCCACCGCTCCAATCCCTGCTGACTCTTTAACCTGTGGGGGCAGTGGAGAGCAGATCCTAGTGTTAGAGAAACACACTGAATAAATGATGTTGTTAGCACACGGCGCTGTGATGTCTCTAACATCACATCATGTAACGTTCACAGGATAATAGCCCTGCGTCTCACTGCGGACATTATGCAGTTAATTAAAAAAAAAAAGGGTTTCACACCTCAGATATCTTCATCATTGTCTTCCTCTGACATCTGGCTGACTGAGTGTGTCACGCCTCAGGTGTTTGCTGCCCTTTTCAGTAATGAGAGGGAGAAAAATATTACAGTACTGCACCATGTCAGGTAGTCGGCACGAAGGGCTAAACACCAGGATAAGACCGACACGTGTCTGTGAGCCGCGCCTTTAATGATGCGTTACAGCCGCGTCACGGTGATTGGTGTAATTGGCTGTAATTTCACTGGTGTAACAACAGTGGGCAGACTCTCTTTACTCTGGGAGGATAATTATAGGAATAAAGCGCCGTCATTATACTTTCAAATACTATCATCGACGTATGGCTCACCTCCTCCTGTCTGCACCGTATAATCTCAGGGATTACAGTGAGTTTGATTCCAAGGAAATGTTTGTTTTCGTTAGCGCGCTGCGGAAATTAAAATTCAACAATGAGAACAAAAGGAGACGAAATCAGATCAGCAGCACATTTTCTTTGTGGTATATTTTTGTGTTTTGAGCCGAGGCACTTTTTTTATGCGTCCCACAAAAGCTTCGTCCAATCAGAGGCCAGAGCTGTGTGTGTTCCTGTTCAGGCTGCAGATTCAATTGCAGTTATCATGAAAATATTTATTTTCCCTCCCCATCATAATAAGAGCGCTCCAGATTTGGATGACGACATCAGTGCGACGCCATCTGGGTGTTTGCTCTCGGCTCGGCACGTCTGTGTCAGAGCCACAGATGTTTAGTCGTTCAGTGTAAACATGCTGAAAATGACTGCACTTCAGTCTGCTGTGTAAATTTGTGAACGTTTAGCCCCCGATGTGTCATCGCTTCACATGTTTAAAACAAATTCTGCTACTTTAATGTGAATTAATGTGTATCCTTGATGTCAACATGAAGTGTTAACGTAAAATTTGGGTTAGAAAACAACAACAACCTGTTTAACAGTTTTTAGTTCATGCTAAGTGTATGCCATTCTGGCAAGTATGTTAAACCGTCAGGACAACAGACAACAAACTGTAGCCGCATTTGTTTGTTCCAGAGTCAGAAGCCGAAGAAGAAGTTCTAGAACAAAATGGAGAAATTTTTTAAAAAATTTAAATTTAATTTTAATATTTTTTTTGCATAAAGTCATAAACGTGAGCCTTAACATTTCACCATAAAAGCCTTAATAACAGTTTCTGCTAAAATACAACATATCGGAAGGAAACTGCGAATAAGTATTTTATCATTTCCAATCACCGTCTCTGCGTCGGGGCCACACCGGGGCCAAAATGGCCGTAAATCTACCAGGACCACCAGCATTTACTGTCTGTGGTGATTCCACTCTTCGATTCAATTACCGTGGTTTACACAGTCTGACAGGCCATGAAGAAACCCGCGGGGAACATTAGCCCTATCTGTGACCTCTGCAGAAGGTCAGGTCGCTGTAATTCCGTGGAGACCCGCTCGGTGTGATGAGGGGTGCCAGAGGTTGAGCTCCATGTTATTCTCCGAGAGAGCGGTATCAGCCGCTAATCATGGCTGGCACGGGGGCGGGGT
>NC_024323.1:14972189-14973828 GCF_000523025.1 Cynoglossus semilaevis
CTGTCTGTCCTGAGACGGTCCTGCGTTCTCTGTGGCGAGGCTTCTCGGGTCACGAACCCGAGCCGGGTTTAACTGGTCAGGGTAGTTCTCCGTCCACCGATGGTTTCCACGGTGGTTCATGTCGTTTGATTTCATCTGTTTCAGTCTGAGCAGCTGAGCGTTGACGCCGGGTTTTCTCATGTCGTCTGAAGAGTGAAACTGTGTACTCTGGTGTGTCTGTGTACTGTGGTTGTACTCTGGTACCTTTGTGTGTCTGTGTACTCAGAGTACACTGCTGTTGTTGTTGTTGTTGTTGTTGTTGTTTTCACAGTTGTTTATTTGCAGTTTTATAGATTTCTGCCCTCAGTCCTGACCACGGTGCCATGATTGAGGTAGAGTATGCAGTAATTGTTGCCCCCCCCTCCTCCCAGAGGGGAGTTTTACCCTCATATGTTAGCTCTGTGTTGAGCCTCTTCCTCTAAACCAATTAATGTTTGTTTTCTAAAACAAACCCAGCGACACCAGGCCACAGATTATTGATTTTATGTTGTTGTTGTTTTTAAAACATAAAAACAAAAGGGAAAAACATTCCAGTAGTTACTGTTCAGCCTTGGCCTGAATCAGTGGTTCACAAAGTGAGGGACAGGGCCCCCTTGGGGTGTGCGAAGCTATTGCAGGAAGAGAATTAGTTTGTTTTTTTTCAGTTGTGCCATAATGGAGAAGTTCTTTAAAATAATTGTTTGTTCAATGAGAATCTTAGAGAACTTAGATTATAAATTTAACGTAATCCTCTGCTGGGCACTGCAGTAAAAAGTCAGGGAATCACTGCCGAAAATATTCATAAATATTTGTGTTTTTTTTTAAAAGATTGAATACTTGCTCCTTTATTAGTGAATATACGGCTGGCCTTGTGTTTATAACATGCAGTTTTCTCTGTCCTCACACACGACCTCGTTAAAATGACTCTCTTGAACACGGGGGTATTTTCTCTCTCACGGTTTGCTGCCCCCTGTCTGTGATTCCCCTGTATAAAAACTCTTTATTCTTTCATCTCGTGGAGGAACAACAGATTTTTATCTTTTATTTTTAAATGTTCTGGAGAAAAAGAACAGGTCGTGACACAGATCAAATGATTTAAATCCAAAACCATCTGTGTCAGAGGTTTGGTTCAGTTCCCGTCTCCGTTCTTCTCCCGTCATCACTCCCGTCTGTGGTGCGGTGAGGACTTCCTGGCCTTCGGCCAGTGGACGTCACCGACAGAACGTCTGGTATTGATCAGTGTAGAACCTCATTTACATTCAACGTGGAATAATGTTTTACTGGATCAGATAAAATCAAAGACACGGGTTATTTACAGAAGACACAAGGGGGCGCTATTATGATGATATGTAGACATAAAACTGTACGAAGAAAAAGAAAATAGAGAAGGACTGAAAAAAGGCCTCATCAAAAATTCACATCATGAAATCCAAGGATATAAACAGGATATTATTACAGTAGTGAGCGACTGGGAAACCACCGTTTGGACGGCCTTACAGCAAACAGGTCATTGGTTTGAACCCCAGGGGGAGCTCATGGATTTCTTTTTTAATGATTGATGCGCTGAAGGTGGTTTGCATTTCTGTAGGGAGTGTGTGTGTGTGTGTGTGTGTGTGTGTGT
>NC_024323.1:14974165-14974559 GCF_000523025.1 Cynoglossus semilaevis
TCCTGAAGACTGCTGTGGTTGACCACAGCTCCCCCTACAGTGACATCCTGAACTTTTTTTATTTAACCAGAAAAATCCCCAAAACATTTAGATCCAGAACTCCTTCACCAGGAAAAAATATATTTTTTTGTAATAAAGATTTTGTTTCATACCTTTGACAAATGTCTCTCATTACAGAAGCGTTCTAAAGCACAGAACAAATGTTCTGCAGGTTTTGTATTTGGATCAGATCCTGAGCTGGCAGGATGTTGAGACAGCTGCTGCAAATATGTAGAATCTGCCCAAACAAAATCAGAAGCATCAACGAGTGGCTGAGAGCGGGAACGTCTCCTGGCTGTAACCACGCCCCCTCCCGTTGACCGACGGTTTTGCACCCGCACCACCTCACCCCTGC
>NC_024323.1:14974572-14980359 GCF_000523025.1 Cynoglossus semilaevis
CACCTGAGAACACGGTAGAAGGTGAATGAATGAGATTAGGATCTTAAAGCTACTTTTCCGTCTCAGATATGAGAGAGGCTGAGTTCTACACCCGCAGGGAAACGGGTGAGACAAGCGATCACAGAAAGACGGAACCACGAACCTTTGAGAGTCTTATAAAGAAGTAACGTGATCTTAAAGCCTCCTCTCCCCACACAGGCAGACTGTGTAATTACACATAAACTGTGCTGATGTGATTTTATTTCCAGGGTGCAGTTGCTGAAATCTTTATGAGCGCTGCATGAATAATCCAGAGGAGAGAAGGAAAAGTTTTTTGGCTTCTTTTTGATTGTTATAATTGCTTCTGAAGTTATTTTTCTCAGGTGGGAAAAAAAAAAAAAGTCGATTTCTGAGCTGCCGTTATTTCATCTGCTGATAAAAGCCACGGCCGGAGGCTCCGTGATTTGTTGTCTTTCCGTCCCATTGGAAACGCATTGTCTCCCAAATGTCCTGAGGAGATGCTTTCAAGTGCTCCGTCGGACTGAAGGATGATCTGGTGTTTGCTCGTCCTGGAGTGTCATCTTTGGATGGCCTTGTCAGAAGATTCTCGCACAAACTTTCACTTTGACTCATGAATGAACTTTTTAGACGTCGTGGAATCGTAGATTCTTTCTTTAGTCCAAGTCAGCGTGTCTGGAAAAAAGACTTTTTATTAATGGCCTGGAATCGAGGAAATCACTTGGGGATGTGAGTCCTGACAAGTAAACCAAGAATAATCACAGGGAAGCTGTGGATTCGTTTCAGTTAATCATGATTAGTCAGGATAAGTTATTAGTTAAATTTCAAGAAAAAAAAATCTACAAATGTAAAAGTGAAAATGTAATGGTCACAGAGTTGACGTGGTTTTGTAGAAATGTCATTTCTTCTCCTCCTTCAGCAGCAGAGGCTTTTAAACTCACCATAAACATTAACAGTTGGCATTTTGAAATAACAGCGGTGTTTATTTCTGACACTCGTCTTTGAGGATGTTACTTTAGAGTTCAAACTGGAGAGGAAGTGAACACAAAGAGTCTTTTCAATGTAAAATTTTAAATAAGACCAAAAATTTTAACGACACCAAATCGTGTCCTTTTTTTTTGCTTCATAAAAGCATTTTCAACATTTTTCCTGTTCAGTATTAATAAAAGCCGTGAACCCCCCCCCACACCCCACACCCTCTCAGTACTGGAATATTCTGTGCTGACATTTCCTCCAATTTCCACATCAGCGTTTCATCTGTTTCTCATCAGTGGTGTTTCCTTTTTAAAACTCCGATCACAGCTTTGCAGAAACTGCAGTCGGAGCAAACGCTCGGTTACGAGGGGAACGTAAAAACTCCTCTTTGCCGTGAACTCAGAACCTTGCACTCGGTGCATTTGCACCTACAAATAACATCCAGAGAAAGGATGTCTCTCCGTGCCCTGTAATAAATCTACACCTGGCAGCCCGCTCTCATGGGGCGCAGCCCAGGAGTAAATCACGTCCCTGGAATCGGAGCGGCGGAGTAACAGGTGATGCAACCGGCCGGGCTGCGTTACCATTGTTCTGCTACAGACCCTGGGAAGACTTCAGACGGAGAGACCACGCTGTGTCTGGGCGTCAGCGCTGAGGGTTTGGAGCCAAAAGTCAGTGGTGGTCCTGAATGAACCTTAAAATTAATTAACGAGAAAGTTGGTCCAGAAAAGTCTTTCTGACCACGATGTCCTCGTCGTTCTGTCTGTGGAGTTGGACATGAACTCAAACAGTCTGGAAATGTAACTCAAGTCTGAGGATTAATGTTCTGTTAGTGTATGGAGACTGATGGGAGCAACAAATGGGGGGGGGGGCACACCTCCCCCTCCTCCTCCCTCCCCTCTCCCTCCCAACCCTCAGTATTACATCAGGACTCTCTGCTGAGCTTTATCGACTTCTCACCTTTAATTCACACCTTTGTGTTAATAATGAATCACCTCTTTTTGGTCACGGCCCAGATCTGGTCTCAAATTATGATTACTTGATAGCTGGGTCTCAGGGGAGAGAACTCTGAGGAGAACACTGAGGAGAACACTGAGGAGAACTCTGAGGAGAACTCTGAGGAGAACACTGAGGAGAACACTGAGGAGAACTCTGAGGAGAACATTCATCTCACGTTCCCTGCTCTGCTCTGCGTCCACTTCCCAGATTTGGTGACCAGATGGTTCCAGATGGTTCCGTTCTCTTCTTATATATTGTCTAGAACAGTAATATATTCGTCCTGCCCTGCTGCAGCGCTGCTGCCCACATCTCTGTGCTAATCCTCAGGAGAACCCAGCTGATACGTATAAAACTGAGAGAGAAAAGACGACAGGGAAATGTTAAAAAAACCAACCAAAATAAAAACGACCGCTCCAACTCTGATGACATCGGCGTTCTCCAGGATAAACTTTGCGGCGTGGCAGTTAGAATCCTAAATGCTGCGGCTGCACATGGGCTTTTAAAGAAGACATGAAACTGCACAGAGGGACGGATGATTCTGTGAAGCAGTAATTTGAAGCTCTGAGAGCGTATTGATGTATTGAACGCAGCTCGGTGGACGGCCGGCGCTCGTCAGAGGCTCCTGGGCCACGGGCCGCCGAGAAACACTCACATCGTCATAAACCCACGCCCAGATCTCCTCTGCCTTTATTGGTCTGATCCGTCTTTTTCTCCAGAGTTGCTGAGAACGTCAGGGTATCATTAGGGGCAGACGGACGTTTGCCCGTGGGGGAGAATCACACACACACACACACACACTCACTGTTTATTGTGTAGTTTGACTCAGACTGTGTAGAAATGTGGAGGATTTTGTCTGTGATTCCTGCAGCACTGACTGTTGTTGTGTGGTTAGGATTCTTGCTTTACAGCAAAACGGTCAGAGGTTCGAGCCTCGTCTCTGGGGCTGCGTTCAGATCCATCCGTGCAGGTCCATTCTGGTTTTTGTTGTTTGTTTGTTTTTCAGTTTTTTTTGTTTGGAATTGAGCACCAGCAGATGTTGCTCAGTGTTCTGCGACGGCTCCAGCTGCGGTGAAACTGGAGCGTCTCTGATCGATGGAGAAGCGATCACATTGACTGACACTGATTGTACGACAGGGTTTGAACTGAGACGCATGCTAACGTGTGTAGCATCGGTCTTTACTTCCTGTGGTCTGTCGTGTGGGTCAGTTCAGGTGGAGGTCGTGTGTTTGAACCCTAACATGAAGCCACGCACGCGTGAAAAACAAATCATAGCAAAAGATTGAATTATGCAACAAGAAGAACGAAGTCTGAGTTTGTTTGGTTTTTCTTTGTTTCTAATTATATTTTAAAAAAAAACTTTGTTCAGTCAGTTTTTGCTTTAAAGTGCTGGAAAAGTACAAGTGGTACAGTACAGTACGGTACAGTATAGTCTGTTGTGGTGCTACAGTACAGTACAGTACAGTATAGTCTGTTGTGGTGTGGCAGGAACACGTACTGTACGTGTCAACTTGCAGCCGTGGATGAAGAACACCCAGAGATCAGAGTGGATCTTCAGTCTCGTCTTGTCGTTCTGTCACTCTGTCAATCCTCCGTCATCAAACACTGAGGCCCAGAGTCGGCGCTCAGACCGAGGAGAGCATTAATCACTCCACACGTCAGAGCAGAGAGGAGGACGACCATGTGACGGATGAAGACTCCTTAATGGTCCCAGCTCAGAGCGCCTCCCCCGCCCTCCCACTCGCGCCCTCTGGGGGGCAGTTTAGATCTCACACACACAGAACCGTCTGGTTACGGGTCGACTCGGAGAACAGATGGTACCAGAACCACATCTGTTTCCAGTTTAATGTCGAGAGGAGGAATTCTGTTTGCGAATTTGCTCGAGTTTATAGTGAAATAACGCAGTAAAAGTGTAAAGTATTTATTAGCATAATTATGGAACATCTGTAAGAATCGTTATCAGTTTTTTTTTTCTCCGATGATGAAAACCCGATAACCCAATGACTGGGTTTCACCAAACGATGTGTGCTCAAAAAATAGTTTGGGAGAAAAACGGCTGTATATGAAGGTGGAAGCCACTAGATGGCAGCATTGCAGCTCATTTTATGAATCTATTTTAATAATCAGAGGACTGTATGTAGAATGCTGGTGTCAGCGACTCAGACAGTGGTTTGTACTGATAAATTTGGGGGGGGGTGTCAATAACTATCAGTCCACTAGGGGGTCGTGGCAGAAACAAATTAAGAAACACTGCTTTAACTCATCACCTTAGTTAGCCGGTGGCTCTTAACTTCCTTAACCACCGCTGCCCCACTGTGTCGGTCAAGACTGGGATTGGAAATAGTTTGGACGATATCGACAAAAAGTATTTTTGAAGTTGTCAACTCGACGATTGTCTCTGCAGTTTCACAGTTTAAAAGTACATTCATTAAAACACTGCAGTAGGAGATTCCTGGTTGTTTTTTCCATGACTTCAGACCCGACTGCAGTTTCACAGTTTAAAAGTACATTTATTAAAACACAGGGACTTTGATCCTGCAGTAGGAGATTCCCGGTTGTTTTTCCATGACTTCAGACCCCGAGTGTTTCCGACTTGGACTCGTAGACCAGACGTTGTGTGTCTCCGGATGAAAGCGTTTCATTAGGAACAGCCTTCTATAACAGTGAGGTTTGATCAGCTAACGACGCTGCAGTTAGAAAGAAGAAGAAGAAGATTTGGTTCAACTCAACACACGTTACTGGGCAGAACAAAAAAAAATCATTATTAAAGAAGGTATTTATTTTAATAATAAATGATGGTCTTATATTCTTTTATGCCTGCAACTGAATCGATGACTAGACTCAGACAAATTTGGGTAAAACAGGTTTGGAATTTTTTATCTGCAAAAAAAAATCTTGTCTTTGTGCTGCGGCCGCTCCAAGGTTGGATTCTTTGTTGGTGAGAGCTGCTCCGCTGCAGACTGGGTTTGTTGAGTTAGAGTTGTGTTCTGGTGTGATGTCGACCGTTCTTCCTTCACCTCCAGCATCAACACAGCTGAATATTCTCTCCATCACTCAGGATTCATCACGCAGCTTTTTATGACCCACATATTTGGATCAAACTCCCACACAACTGCAGGTCTCCTGCTACGCGCTCATTTATTTTGGTAAACGGGGCCCAGGGGACGGTTTAATCTGGACCGCGGCTTTATCATCGGCCGTGCAATTTAATATTCTGTGGGCACAGTTAAAAAATTAAGAAGATAAAATAGTATCTGGACCAGATCTCAGTCACAAATCATTCACGTAGCCGTTAGCTGCCACCGCTGACAGGCGTCCTGAGGTCGACGGCCGCGGCGTCCGTCACAGACGGTGACAACAACAGTTAGACAAAATGCACACGGCTCCAGTTTGTGCCGGGCTGCACTTTCACTGATGAGAATCTGCTGCAGGGCAGGACTGAGGTACAGGAGACAGACGGCGCTCCGCGCTGCCTCTCCGTTAACCATGCATGACCGTCACTCCTGAAACCAGTGGATTATTGTTCAGTTTTTTGGCTCTGCCGACACGGCCTCAGCACTGGTCGTACAGCAGAGTCAGCAGCACCTGGGCCAGAAGAAAAAAAATGGGTCGCCCAGAGTAGAAGTGGTCTGATGGTCCTCAGAAGATGTCCTCAGACGACGTCCAATGAGCCGCTGCCGCTCGTTCCGCTTTGAACTCCTGAAGTATTTGTCTTTGACTCAGCGTGAGCTTCATTCACCAGTGACTAATATGAGAACGGACAAACTTCAGAGGATTTCTCTTCTCCAGCTGTTAAAAATTTATGTTGTGATACAGCAG
>NC_024323.1:14980608-14982782 GCF_000523025.1 Cynoglossus semilaevis
CAGTGGTGAAGTGGACCAGGCTCAGACCTGGGCTGGGTCTGAAGTTTGACTGACAGCCAGTCGTCCAATGAAAAACTGTCTCTGAAATGAGTTCTACGAGTGAAGAAGAGTAAGTTCTGAAAGGAGCTCATCAACGGGTTTGGATCTAGAACCATCTGACATTTAAAGGAAGTGGATTTTGGGCCTTGGATCAGACAAAGACGCAGGTCGAAGAAAGAATTCTCTGACGGAAGAGAGCGACCCGTGGAAATGTCAGGCTGTGATCAGCGACCTCCCTGCAGCTGCACTCAGGAGAGAGACACCAGCAGGGGGCGGTCATTTTCTCCACTTAAATGACTTTTACTGGAAGAAGAACAAGCTGCTCTGTTACACGCTGTTCTGTGCCACTGGGTTTTATCACGACCAGAGTCGACCAGGAGGCGTTTGAACACAACACGTAAAAAAGAGTTTCCTGCCTCTCGTTTTCTTTGTTTTCCATGATGATATACTTTTTTTTTTTAAACATGCCTTTACACTTGGTGTTGAACAACTTCAGCCATGTGGATCCCTCCAGGGGGAGGTTGCCATGGCAACTATGGTATCACACGAAACGGAGAAAGAAGAAAATACACAGTGATTCCTTTGTGAGGCTGAGGACAGAGACGATGTCCATGTAGAAGACAAACCAAACGCTAGCATCGTATATGTGGCCCTCAAGTCACACATTTCGCCCCCTGCTGGTGGCACGCAGCCTGTGCTCTGATTTCTGAACATTCACAGGGAGAAAAAATTAAAATCCACAGTCAGTCATGTTCATTCATATAAAGAAATATTAAATATACGTACACATTATGTGACCTGTAGGCGCCTGCGTTGCTCTGATTTCTGAACATTCACAGGGAGAAAAAATTAAAATCCACAGTCAGTCATGTTCATATAAAGAAATATTAAATATAAGTACACATTATGTGTACTGTAGGCGCCTGCGCGGTACGGTATGATTTTCCGACTTCCTGCGCCCTCCACCTGAGTTCCTCCTCTGAGTTCCTCCTCTGAGTTCCTCCTCTGAGTTCCTCCTCTGAGTTCCTCCACTGACCCCCCAGGAACCATCACAGTGAACCGACTGTGCGGCTGCCAGCTCATCAGGCTGTCGGCCAGAGAAAAACTAATCACATGCCTTTTTTTTTTTTAGCCCAAATGTTTCACGTTCTCATGAATTTGATTGTGGCAGCACCTGCTGAGAGAAACTCCAGCTCCTTCTCCCGCTGCTCGATCCCCGTGTTCGCCCGTAGCTCCGCGCTGCTGAGTGTGATTTGTCATTATTACTGCTGTGTGTCAGACTAATACCAGTACAGTGGTGGAATATTTCAGCAGCAATATCTGCAGTTATCAGGCATCGGCAGAATTTGGCCAGTTTTCATCTGCCGTCGCCCTGAATGAGAGCTGGCGTGTTAGCGCTCCGCGCCGGTTGGTCTCATGAATCAAACCAGTCCTAAAATAACCAATTCCTTTTGGTGTGATGGGCCGTGTCTGCATCTGCAGCAGTGGAAATGACCCGACTGTCAGTGATCTGTGAGAGACGTATTAATCTGGGTCGGTCTCTTTACAGCGCGCCGCACAACTGCCGTAAGAGTTAAATCCTCTCCGTGAGCCGCGTTTCATGATTAATGCTCTCGTGCATCTGCTGAGCAAGTGCACGGAGCACAGCCATCTGTCCTGTCCTGCAGAGGGGATGCTGGGAAAGTGTGCTGAGGAGAGAGAGAGAGAGAGGGAAAACATGTTAATGTCGGGCCTGTTATTGTTGTTGTTTTTTTTTCAGTTCCTTTAATCTCGGAGATCAAACCATATTTCCTCTTTGATCTTCACTATTTTGGAGTTCAGTTGTGGGCCGGATTGGAGGGTTTGGTGCACTGGATTCGGCCCATGAGCCACGAGTTGGTGATCAATGGTTTAGGGTATATTATATCTGCTTGTTTGTATAGTACTCATTAGACCCCTGCTGTTAATAGCAGGTACTACAGGTCAACGTCGATCGCCCAGAGATCTAACTTTGAAAGTTTACGCCGCGCTTCACAAAAACACTTTGTGTCTTTTACTGGAGAAGAAAAAACACTTCTGCTGTAGTTTCATGTTTGAGGGGGAGGGTGGGTGAGTGGGTGGGTGAGTGGGTGCGTGGGTGGGTGGGGCTGGTTGGG
>NC_024323.1:14982917-14986785 GCF_000523025.1 Cynoglossus semilaevis
GCTGCGTTTGTGAACCTGATTAAACCGAGCAGCAGATTCTGGTTTATTTTTATCATTTCTGTAAATCCTCCCTGTCTTTGTTTGTTTGTCTGTTTGTTTGTTTGATTTTTTTTTTGTCTGTTGTTCTTTAATTTGCAAACCTTTTCATGAATTCTTGCTCCATGTTTTTCTTTTTTCATGATGACATTTGTAAAAACATTCTGTGTCTCTGCAGACGCCCAGGTTTTTACTGAAACATTCAGTTTGGTTTTGTCTTTGTTTGTTTCTTTGTTTGTTTCTTTGTTTGTTTGTTTGTTTGTTTGTTCTCTCCTTTGTCTCGTTACTGTCTCTGTCAACAACAACATTTAGGACAAAATTGTTCAAACGAAAACCATTGATCCTGTTCTTCAGTGTTGGGACAGAAATATACAGAGTGCAGCGTCTTGTTGTCTACAGCCATATATATCCACATATATGTGTCATCCATATATATGTTGTGTATATATTAATTTTTATACGCATATATATATATATAAATGTATATAACATTGGAAAATCGTCTCCATGCAGTACCTCTGTGAACCCACTAGGGGTTGTACGCCTCCTGGTGAAGACCTCCGCCCCACATTCCAGTACCTTTAGTTTGGAGGTTTTTGTTTTTTTAACTTTTTCTAGCGTGTTCCATTTCCTTCCACAGACCTGGATTCAAACCCTCATTAGACTGTGTTAGTGGAAGGAGGTTGAACTGAAAAATACTGGGAGACTTTTCATTTATTTAACAGGAAAATGAGAGCGAACCCAGTGGAGCTGGTTGGCAGAGCCGTGAACTTCAGCTCTTTGTTTAAAAATAAGAACCATGACCACAAACCGCTTCACTTTCACACCAACAACCGTGTTTTCCTGGGTGGAAACTGGCACAGAGCTGTCGCCGTGATGAATGTGTGTCTGAGCCCTGGAGGTGTGTGTGTGTGTGTGTGTGATCACTCAGCTGAAGAGGCCGGTACGATTCCTGGGCAAAACATGTGACCCTTGAGCAACGCATTTAGGGATAGGTTGACGGAATCAGGCGTAGAATTGGAACCAAAGAAAGAAAAACTTTTAGAGTAGTTCCTGGTGCTGACAGGTCCTGGTGTGGACAGTTCCTGGTGTGGACAGTTCCTGGTGCTGACAGGTCCTGGTGTGGACAGTTCCTGGTGTGGACAGTTCCTGGTGTGGACAGTTCCTCTTGTGGACAGTTCCTGGTGTGGACAGTTCCTGGTGCTGACAGTTCCTGGTGTGGACAGTTCCTGGTGCTGACAGTTCCTGGTGCCTCTGTTTGGAGGTGAAAGTATTTCAACAGTTGTCGACCATTAACAGCCAATCAGGGGCTCACATTACGGGGCAGTTTATCACCTGTCCCGTCCCAGAGACGCTGCTTTGAAGAGGCCGTCAACTCTGTTTACCAGTGAGGCGTCAGAGGAGTGACCTTCACTCTGCAGGTGGACGAAGGTGTGACAAGACGGATGACGTCCGTCTGCAGCCTGTTGACATTTTACTAATAGGCTGCGTGTGTGTGTGTGTGTTTGATTCACTGCGTCTTGACTGATTTCCCGTCGTAACGACAACATAACGACGTGCTGTTGTAAAGACAGCGTTGATCTGAGCTGTTCCACCATCATCAGACCGCTGTAGAACAACTACGTCACTCGTACACAGGGTGGCGCACTTCATCATCAGAGCAGAACAGTAGTGTGTCTGTGATCCTGGTGTTTCCTCAGTTCATGATCTTTGGTGGACGGTGAGCAGACACACGTCATCTCCAGCATAAAGACAGCGTTTACACCAAGATCATCGTTTAAAACCAGCTCACACTGAGAGGTTAGAGAGTGTTTTTAAATCCAGCTGACTGCGCTCCCCGAGCACAGACGCAGAGGGGACAGTCAGCTGCGAACTCAGTGAAAATGTGACCGCGAGACGGGACGAAAACAGATTACAGCTACTTAAGGTGTAGAAGATCTAACCTGGGACGAAAACAGATTACAGCTACTTATGGTGTAGAAGATCTAACCTCCGTCAGCTGTCGTAAAACTCACCGTTAAAGAACGCTTTTTAACCAAAAAAAAAAATGTAACGTTACACTAAATCTAAGCGTTAACAGCTTAGAAATGAAATATTCACTGACTCCACAAAAAATAAAAATACACAGTTTAAAACGGACCAATCAGGTCAATCCCAGAGTTTTTTAATTGAGACTTTTTTACCTGAAAAAACAGAGAATAAATCCTGGACCCAAACTCAGTACCTGACAGAACCCACCGCCCCGGGAAGTTCCTCCACATTAATTCACTACAGTCGGGTTCTAAAGTATCACCGTCATAATTAAGAGAATAAATAAACGCGGTGGATCAGTGGACGGGGTTTTTTTTTCTGTTTTTTTGTGTGTAGTCACAGTTGATCGAGACCTGCCCTGTGATTAATCGAAATAGTCTGACAGTCCAAGACCAGTGTTGACATCTGATTGGCTGAGGGTTAGCCTTGTTGCTAGGCTACAGAGAGTGTTGCGTTCATGATCTCGTCTTCTGTAGAACTGTTAGAAAACTCACTGATTATGGTTATGTCTGGGCCACATGTGGCCCGCGGGCCGATATTGGTACAGGTCAAGTCTATGTGTGCCCCTCACCACCACCACCCCCCCACTGCAGCCTAACTACTGTACAGTCCACTCACGTCCACTCACGTCCACTCACGTCCACTCTGACAACATGGGCCGCGTGTCCTGCACATTAAAGTCCCTCAGTGAATTTTTATAATTTTTTTTTGTGGGGGGGGGTCAGGACTGAGAAGTGATTATGGAACAGAGGGAAGTGGAGAAAGTGGGGCAAAAGTCACATGACTGAGAGAGAGGAGAGGAGTAAAAAAGATGGAAGGAGACAGAGAGGAACAGAAGGTCGTCTAAACGGGAATTAATCATTTTGACAGCTGCGTTACACACACACACACACAAACACACACACACAAAGTGACTCCTGTGGCCACGTGTTGTTTTAAAGAATTGCAGCAGAGTGAAGTGGACACAGACGATGGTTCTGCACGGCTGTCTACAGTGACGTGATTTAAACAAATAGAACGTTCCAGAAGTTGAATCTGAAGAAGGTTTTTTAAGAAAACATCTGGGTCGGGGACTGCAGCGGGACCGTTTGGAAATCACAGTGCTGGACCTGTTACCAAAGGGCAGGTGGCTCGTGTCCAAGCCACAAGGGGGCAGTCTAAAGCTTTGATAGCTTCCAGGGACCGTGCCAAAAAAACACATTTGTTTTTGTTGTTGTGAAAACCTTCTCTTCTTCTGTTGTTTCTCTACAAATATGATTCTTTTTTAAATGACGTCGTAGCCAAATACGGTAACAGTCGGTGTAGCCTCGTTATGTTGGTGTGGATTTAATCGTCCGTCTCCGTTCGTCCTCTCGTCCTGATGTCGGTTTGATGAAGTCCATAAAGATCCACAGCAGGTCTGGACTTCGCTGAGGCGGCGGTTTTTTTACTGAATCGGTTCCAAGGCGTCACAGCAGAGTGAGTCGGTCGGATGTGGACCTCCAGTTAGTCATGTGACCGACGTTACTGTTCAACGTCGCACTTTAATAAATCCTGTAGAAGGACCCGGGTCTGAGGAAGTCCGCCTCGTCCCACACTCTGTTGTTTTTAACACAAATAAGTTGGTGTTTTTATGATTATGGCCTCATTATAATCAGCGTCTCTGTGACCTGGGAGGATTTACTGCAGTAGTACTTCACTTTTACAGCGCGGCTTTTATGGCTCACTGTGGAAATACTTCACAGCAGCAGCAGCTCTGGTCCGTGCAGCGACAGGAGACTCTGGACCGGGCTTTCATCCACTCAAGTCCGTTAACAAACCC
>NC_024323.1:15006386-15010679 GCF_000523025.1 Cynoglossus semilaevis
GGTGGGGGGGGCACATTTTAAACTCAATCCAATGTCTTTATGCTGATCTATTGACTGCTCACACTTTTTGATATAGTTGTGAGTATTATGGATGTTAAAACGTCCATTAAATCAGGGGCCGGCCACCCGGCCGCCGCCTCAGTAACGCCTCTGGCCGACTATTTCAGACTGACAACACCAGGCTCTTATCTGAATGAACGACCAGAGAGCCATAACTTCACTTTTAATGGGCGCGGGGACATAAAATCTATTTATATGGAATCAGCAGTTGAAATGAGAGGGAGAAAAAAAAGAAGAAAAAAAAGGACACGTTTAAAGGAGCAGTGGAGGAATTTAAAGAGATGACAGTTGTGTTTTAGTTTTTTTTTTTAAATGTTGTAAAGATGCAGTAATAGAAGACAGCCAGCAGGGAGAAGGAGTTTGTATAAATCATAATGTTCTTGTTATTATGAAACATTTGACTGAGGTTTCAAAACTACAGCAGTTCAATCATTGAATTCTTTTTTTAACCCAGCTCTCGGGCAAAAGATTTTAAAAATTATTGACGTCTCGTCACGGGCTAGAAGTGGCCAGATCTCTAAATGTTTGCTCTTCATCTTCTTCTTCTTCTATGTTTCCTTTGAGGATAAATTGTTCAGAAAGACTCGACTCTGCTTCATGTGGGAGTTTGCGATTTTTTTTTCTCTCTCAGCAAATTCCTTCGTAACAAACTATAATAAATTGTCCAGTTATTCCTCATTATCCTCGGCCTCTGCTCCTGCTGCTCCTCGTGTCACACATAAACCACACACACTGAGCTGTAATAGCTGTAAATCAGTAGGTGTGTGTGTGGGGGGGGGGGCGGTTACAAATGCCTGCGAGACTCCGTGACCCTTTATGACCCACAGAGCAGGAGATTCTCCCGACTTATAAACTCTCAAATGAAAGCCCCGGAGGTTGAGCTCAGAGTGAACGGAGTGAGAAGCAGCCGCTCGGCCTTGAAGCTCGGCTGATGAATACAGAGCGTGGAAGGGAGAGAGAAAAAGAAAAGAAAAAAAAAAAACGTCTTTTGTATGAGAAGATGAGCAGATATAAATCCAACTAAGGCCGCTTCCTGTTGTTGCGTCCGTGCGCCGCTAAATCTGCGAAGGGCAGCTTGTTAGCATTGCGCAAGAAACAGTCATCAAAAAAAAAAAAAAAGGTTTTGTAGAGAAAAACAAATGAACGGCGGCGCGATGATGAAGCTCTTTCATGTCTGACGAGGGATTTGGACGAGCGTGAGCAATTTGTTGTGGAAATGAACGCGGGCTGCTGTGTCCTTCAGAGCTAATAAGCAGATGTTCTCAGAAGCACACGCTGGCTGCAGGTTACTGCGGCTAATTGCGCTCCTGCTAAAAGAAATAAGATTGATGAAACCGACATGTTTGTTCTACTGAGCGCTGAATAAACGCCGTCTGTGGTTAATGAACAGGCAGGAAGTGATGAGGCTGGACGGGACTCAACTATCTACCAATGGTTTTAATGGTGGGAAGAAGAACGAGTCGGTCGGAGCTGAAATGATTGATCAATTAATCAGAACAAACCGATTGGTTACTTGATCAGAACTTTGCTGCGTTCTGTATCTGAAGAGACTGAAACTCTATAAAAAATATATATAAATATAAACAAATATGTTTTTATATATACTTGATATTGATATTTCTACATTCATATTATTAATTAATTAATTAATTAAATTGATTTTAAAAACAATCATTAGCTGCAGCTCTGCCCAGGCAGGTCACTGGAGCCGTATTTAACACATTTTAATTCAAATGTGGAGTTTAGCGCCTCCCTGAGGGCAGTCATGCCTGAGTTGCCCTCTGCCCCGACTGAAGCCCAGCGACAAATCTGCCCCAGAGGGTGAGTCACAGCCGACAGCGGCCGCGGTTTTCTTTTTTGTAAAAATGCAAAAAAGAAAAACACAGAAACATGTAGCAGTGCCCTCTGCTGTTCAGTTTTTCAACTACTTCTGCCTCAATACTGGGAGTTTTATCGCCAGTATCCCTCTGCACTCACACCCCTCTGTTCTGTGAATCAGTCCGGGTGGAGACTCGTGCAGAAGTCGAAATAAACGTCATCTGAGATCCATCCAGTACAGATGAAAACAGCATGGGGGCAGCACCGAGGGAAATCAGAAAAATCATGAGAGAAGAAGAAGAAAACGTGACGTTTCTCTGTGTTTTGTGATTTGGAGGTTGGTGGAGGTACAGTGTTCCAGGTCATTGGAGGGTCACATTTACAGGTGGTGGTGTCGGTAAAAAAAAAATTGGTATCGTTGTCTTCTAGACTGTTCTAGAAATGTTGACCTAAACCCACAGACTCTCTTTTCAGTTTCAGACCTGATGTAAATTATTGCAGAAATGTCGTTTAGTCTTTAGACTAATGGATAAATAACTGTAGATTTTTCCAATTTCAAATCCTCCTTCCGACGACAGGCGCCTCCCGCTGTTGACTGCACGCCTCTCATGGTAGTCAGCGGAGCGGGATCACAGCCGCCGCCTCCTCCTCCCTGGGTGAAGTGTGAATATATGACTTCCTAAGTCTGGCTTTAGAGCTGTCGACTGAACATCTGTATTATATTTGGGAGTTAATGCGCCGCCTTTGAAAAGTGGCTGCTGCGGATGTGCAGGTGTAAAGAGTTGGAAATTTGACTTTTAAATCCACCTCCCAAACTTTCCCGCTCGACGCGGAGCTGTTAAATTGAATATATGAGAAGCGACTTCTCACCGAGTTCACGTACAGTCGACGGTGTCGGGGCTGAATCCAATAAGTGGGAATTAAATTGGGAACAAATCCAACAAATGCCTGGGAATGATTCCGAATTTAAATATATGGAACCAGGAATTATGGTTAATGCCAAGAATACTGCAGTATCTGCTGGTACAGACATGTACTGAAGGTTAATGGTGACAGACCAGAGGACTCGCTCCTCGTCTTCGTTTCCATGTTTGGAGAAAAGTGAGATTAAAGTGCGTTCCATCCAAACGCAGACGCCGCCGCGGCCCCGTAGCGTTGAATCTTCACCACAGGTTTTTAACTAGGACTCGTTTGAAATCATTGGCCTCCAGGAAAATAAAGCTGTGAAAGAAAAAAAAAAGCCAACAAAGCAGAAGTGAAGATTTTCCTCCTCTGTTGTGATAATTAAAGTGCAGAGGAAACGCAGAAGAGCTCTCTCTAATGGACACGGACAAACAGCCGGCTCAAATTAAATCCTCGGCCTTCGCTGTGTGCTCATTTGGGCTACATGCATAATACAGCGGCCCATTACAGCGGCCCACGTGGGGTTGATCAGTTATCCTTCTTCACATTACGGAGCCACTTTCCTAACGTCCAATCCCATTCCCTTATCTGTCAAAAAGTACTTTTCTGCCGCTCCCCGCTGCATTCTCCTTTGATGTTTTCCATTCCAGTTTTCCGACACATTCAATCATTTGTTTTCTTCACGCTGGAAATGTTGTGACTTTTCCCTTATTCTCTGTAAATGTATTAGGTCCAAAACCCTGGAATGAAATGTTTTTTTCTCCCCCGTAGCTTCACCCGACTGGATGTAGAAAACAATCTAGGAAGGTTGATGAGATCGGGGGAGACCGGGGGGGGGGTGACTGTGTCTATACAACAAGGGACTGAGGTTGAAGAGCTGAAGATGCTGAGATCTTCAGTGCGAGGGACCAGGACGGGGGAAGATCAGAGTTGAGGTCAAAGGTGAAGGTTGAAGAGTTCAGATGTTAAAGATAGAAAAACTGGACGGAGACGTTTGGACACGAAGCTGTGAATCTTTCATCGTCTTCCATTTGCACCCGTCTCCTCAGGAGATCCATCAGCACCAGGTGTAAATTCATCTCTCGAAGAACGAGAGACGTGTGAAGAGAGGAGACGCCGCTTGATTCTGTCGTCGACCGTCATTTCCCCTATAGAGGGCGTCGAAAAGGCTGAACACACTGTAGCCTTTTAAATCATTTATCTTAGTTTACACACACGCTCCATCGCTCTGTCCCCGACTCCGCCCCTCCCTGTCAAATCTTATATTGTGGCTGACGAGTCTCTTCCTCTTCTTCTTCTTCCTCTCTTCACTGCGGGCCGGAGGTGAAAGAGTTAACGGACTCCGCTGCTGCAGAGCCAATATTTGGCCACAGTTCAGTCAGAGGGTCATTTTATTGGAGTTATTTTCTCCTTTTTGTTCCAGATTTGCTTTTAATTATCATAGTAGTGTTGGGATTTATTCCCCCAAACTCCTAAACCTCCCCCCCCCCCCCGAACCGCACACACTTCCGC
>NC_024323.1:15010697-15012274 GCF_000523025.1 Cynoglossus semilaevis
TAACCGCTGCCCCCCCCCGCTGCAGGGCCCTGTATCAGCAGACTCCCACCTTCACGGCTGGCACTGAAGTGGATGTTAGTTCAGATCCCGGCCAAAACTCTGGACTCCATCTGATCCAAACACATTTATTTTGGTTTCCTCTGACCGAGGAGCCGGCTGCCAGCGTTCATTAGGCTCACGCTCCTCGTCTCTGGCTCCGTTTGATCCAGCAGTTGAACAGACTTTTGTGTGCGGAGATTTATTTAGTGTCCTTTCAGGGGTCCGGCTGCAGGAGCCAGGTGTTGAACCACAGACCTCACATTATCCTGCTGCTGAAACACACACAACATCTTGTCATTGTTGTTTTTTTCTTCGTTTGTTTGGTTTGTTTTTTTTTGAACACCAGCGTAAATTATAAATAACCCCACCCGTGGGGGGCGCCATGCTGTGAGGATAAACTGCACCTTGTTTTCATGTCAAGTCAGTTGACAGATCGTGTTGATTTAATTCGTTTTTCTATTTTTTTAAAATCAAAACAAAGACCAATTAAACACTGAGGCGACTCGTGCTAAAACTAACACAAAAAAAAAAAAAACTCAAACGCCGTTTAAATATTCAGTAACGGAACTTTCCGGATTTCTCAGATTGGATCATAAATTTTAACACACACGTTTTCTGGTGAATTCCATCTCGTGTGCAGCGACTGTGTCAACGCAGCTTTTCTGTCAGCGAAGACGTGACAAATCATTTACAGTCTTGAGATTCGCCGCTGATCACCTCTGGGCGCCGCGTCACTTCTTCCTGTCACTGGTTCCAGGAAAAGTTGAAATGTTGATCTGAATTTGTGCGCCGTGTCGACACCTCCGTGTCAAACCCTTTCTGCGTCACTCATTTGTCAGCGGCGCTCCCCTCCGTCTGTCAATCTTCACATTTACCACAAAGACCTGAGTTATTTTGGAGACGAGGTCACTGAAGGTCACTGAAGGTCACTGAAGGTCACTGAAGTTCACTGAAGTTCACTGAACTCACTGTCGACTTCACTCTTTTCTTTGGGGAGCTGGAGCCAAACCATCTTCTGCAGCGCCCCCCTGTGTTGGACTCTTGCAATGATCTTCTGCAGCGCCCTCTGTGTTGGACTGTTGTCACTGCAATGGCTTCAAACTCCACTCCTAAAAAGTTAATTTACAAAAATTAATTAAATTCAGAAATATTTCTGTTATTAGCCCCCCCCACACGCCACAGTAACTCCACGCTCCCCACTTTGCAAACCACTGTTTTTTTCCAACAACTTTTAGCTGCGGTATGTTAGCTAACGCTTAGCTGTTGTCTAATCCTAATCAGTTGAAGTCGTGTTGTTATTCTTATTGCAGTTCAGTATTGGTGTTCACGCAGAAAAAACGTTATATATTTACGTACATACATATACTTATGTATTTAAATATATATCATTTCGTGACATACTCTCAGCTTTGTATCTTAGTGTCATCACTTCCTGCAAAAATTACAAAATAAATTTCAAGAGCGACTGTACTTGGTGAAATACTCATTTTAATTGAAGATAATTTGTTTGACGTATATATATTAAAACCACAGTGGAG
>NC_024323.1:15012281-15017259 GCF_000523025.1 Cynoglossus semilaevis
CAGGGTCTGCATCCTCCGGCCCCTCGGCCCCCGGCCCCTCGACCCCCGGCCCCCGTCTGGTCAAAGACGGAGAGAAAACAACCTTTTCTGCAGCAGCTTGGACTGTTGACACGCAGCAGGTTGGTCTGATGAATTAAAGCTGTTCCTGCCAAACTGTGACTCCACCATCTGCAGCCTCAGCATAAAAACCAAACTTCCAGACCTCTCAGATTCCTGTCCTCTGATAACTGGACGGCAGCGATGGCACGTCGCGGCCCGACGGCGTTTAGCTCAAGGTCACGTTGGCGTCGCCTCCGTCCTCGCCGCTGCTCTGACGTTCTGGTTTGTCGCTTCGTTAGCTTTTGGCTACACTCTGACGGAGGAGGACAGAGATGTTCAGCCAGACAATCAGAGCGCCGCCAAATTCTCTGATAAGGTTTTTGTTTACCCGTCCTGATGTTTGATAATGAAGATGAATTAATGGCTGAAGCCGCGCTGTCACATGATTGACTCTGAGCTGAACGAGCGCTGAACCAGGAGCAGTTCTAATGAAGTGATCGCTGCTGTTCAGGTTCTAGCTGTTTGTTGCACTTCAGTCTGACACGGACGTTTTTCTCCGGACGCTTCTGCTCCGGTCAGTTATTTAACAGCGCTCTTCCTTTTTTTCCTTTTCTTATTTTTCTTACATATAAATTAGGAAAGTGTTTTGTCGTAGGAACTTAAAGGAACATTAGAGAACTCTCTGGATGGATGTAGTTTTACTGGGTGATGAATTCCTGTTTTACTGGAACATTCTGTCATTTTTATTCAAATGACTTTGATCAGAATTACTTTGGGAAAAAAAGAGCAAACTCATCTGAATGATCTGAAAGCGACAGTAACAGCCGCGTGGTGTCTGTTAACCTGGTCAGTGGAGGCAGGTTGACAAATGTTTTGCCCTGAGTTGCCCTGGGGGGGGGGTTCATTTGGCAATGTCTGCTGCAGGGCTTTAACACTGAGCTCCTGACTCTACAGAATCATCTGGAATCAAACGGGCGTGGACGCACACGTCGACCACAAACTCTTCTCCTTTACTACTGTAAAAAAAAAAATATATATATTAATATATATATATTTATTCTTAACTGTCAGAGTTCTTGTATTTTTTACTTCTTTTCGAGTCAGAAAAGAAGGAACAGACGATGTTTTCCTTCAAACGAACAAAACCAGTGACCCTCGGTCCAGTTAGACCAGTGACCCCTGACCTTTCTGTACCAAGTACCGGTCGGCCCGTATCAGTATAAATGTTACTGCGGCTCTGTAATACCCCGCCATCGTGGAAGAATCAATTTTTTTTTTTAAAAACATCTTTTAGACTTCCTTCTGTTTGTATCAGAGTCTGAATGACCTTTGACCTGCTGTTTTGAAACATTGACAGATTCTTTTTCAATGAAGTAAATCAGGTAAAAACATATATTTTTTCTTTTTTTACTGTCTGCCAGTGCAGCACTGGTCCCCGGACCATAGGTTGGAGACCCCTGAGTTAGAAGCATTTGTGATCCTGAGTTCAAAGAGAGGTCACACACACACACACAGCTGCAATTATGAAGGTGTGTGTGTGTGTGTGTGTGTTATGAAAAGACACAACAGAGAATATGTTCAAGGTGTTGTGTAGTATCCGTGCAGTATCCGCGGTACACGTGGTACACGTGGTACTGTTGAATAGAGATTGAAAATAAAATCTTATATTAGACCCGACCATGAAAATATCATTTTCCAGTTTCCTCTGAGTGAAGCAGTGAACGCGTCGCCCCCTCATGGTTTGAAGGGGAAATAATCGACACTGGCAGTTTTAACGTTTGTAATTCTTATAAAAACAATTTCTTTAAGGCTTATGCTGTAAATAAATTCCCGGCCGGTGACTAATGGTTTAATTTTGTATTTCCTCAGTAGAAGAAGCACGCCATAATTAAAGTGAGGCGGCGTGGGGTTTTTTTTTTTTTTTTCTGCTCATTTATTATATACAAACACACTAATGAACACGTGAACGCAGCGAGTGTGTGATGCAGAGTGGACGATGGATGTGGTTGGTGTGAAGGTAATGGGATTTAATGGTTTATGTGTGTTTCCTGGGGCGTGGAGGATGGATGTGGAGTCGTTTGAAATCACACACGACTGAAACTGAAGGGTCGGTGACGGAGTGAAGAGGTCGAACGGTCTTCATCACCAAGATTCTTCTGATTTGATTTTTTTTTTTTGGTTTGTTTTCTGTAACTAAGGGGGGCCATCAACCCTTGTAATAACTTGTAAAATACTTAAAAGCATAAGTTAATTGTTATTTATCAGTTAATGAGCAGGTTTTGCAGGAAAGGTCTGAAGGTCCCTGCAGTACCACGCACATCCTGATGTGGTGCTACATATTTAATATTTATCTTTATATTAACCATCTACTATTTTAAAGTTGATTTTTTTTAAGTATGACCTGAAGCAAAGTCGTCTGTAAAATATTTATTTAGTTACTAATTAACAAAAGAACAGTTTTAATAGGATTCAAGGAGTGTGTGTGTGTGTGTGTGTGTTTGGTAGCTCCACAGCAGGTCTATATATATATATATATATATATGTGTGTGAATACGTTGGCGTTGGCCAGTTTAAATCTCGCTCACACTCACTGGTTGAGGAGTGTGTGCGGTGTTAATTATGGGATGTTGTTTGGATTTAATTTTAGCCGTGGTCTTTCTGATTCGCTCTTCTGTTTTATTGTCTCGTTCGTGGCCCGTCTCTCTGTCTCTGGAGCATAACTCAAGTAGTAAAGGTCAGGTTTTAATTAAATTTTTGGAGGTGTAAGTTTTGCCTTAGGAAAATAAGTTGGAGTGTGGAGCTGATTGAAATGCAAAGCCGGGATCAGGACGTTCAACTGTTCCTTTTAAAACTCTGAAGGTGGCGACGACCGGGACGGGTACAGAACCTCAGTGATCCGTCGGTGGATCAACTTTATCTGCGAGCTCTGAGCAGTAACCAGTGTTGAAAAGCTGCAGGAATTAGTTTCCTCCGTCAGGTCAAAGCTCAGCCCCAGGACCTCCAGGTAGAACCGCACTGATGAGACGGGGTTCAAGCATCGGGTCAGAGAGTTACGGTTCTGAAAAGTACCTGGAGTAGATCCAGGGGTCACTGCTGCGAAAACAGTTGGAAAACAATTTGATGTTATCGGCCCGACGTTAGCATAATTATGTGATATCTGTAAGAATCGTAATGTTTTTTTCCTCCGATTACCAACAATACCCGAGTTTCGCTAAATATTCTGTACCCTAAAAAAATTGTGGGGAAAAACGCCTGTATATGAATGTGAAAGCCACTAGATGGCAGCATTGCAGCTCATTTTAATAATCAGGGGATTGTATGAAGAACGTTGTTGGCAGAGACTCGTGTTTGTTCAGTATCGTCATATCTGATATTGGCAAAAAGTTAATATCCGACATCCCTAGTTTGGTCGTACAGTGAAGTGCGTTTTCCATCAAATAATTTGCAGCCAACCTGAGCGTCTCCTCTACGTTACGTTAATATTCAGAGTGAACAGCGGAGCGCTGGTGTCGTGACATAATTAGGCTGACAGAGACGCTTCACTAAAGCTTCCACAAAGATGTGAAAAAGAGCAGAGCTGCACACATCCCAGAGTTCCCTGCTCCCCGTCAGTCCACAGTTATATAAGTGGGCCGCCGCCGCGCTGCTGCTGCTGCTGCTGCTGCTGCTGCTGCGAGTGCTGCAGGCGTTTGGATTAGCTGTGTCAAAAAATAAGCAGGCTGTGAGTTTCACCCTCATACCCACGGGAATTAGTCCGACAACTCTTTGTGTGATCGTGGTCTGGTGTCTGTCGGTGGAGGATGTAGCTACGTGGTCACTAATGGTCACTTGTTAGCCAATTAGCTCTGCTTTGAAGCTTTGAAGTTCAGCAGTAATCAGCAGAAGGAGTTTTTTTTTTCAACCAGCAGGTGGCAGCAAAAACAAGATCATTTACCCACCAATGTTTGTATGAAGTAGTAACAGCTGATTCTGGCCGACCTGGTATAAAGAAGGTTGGAGACCTCTGACCTATAGCATCGCTGTATATCGCAATATATCGTATCGTTGCCCCTCTATCGCGATACGTTTCGTATCGGCCGATTCTTTCAGATACTGACACTGTTGGAGTTACAGATGTATTCGCTGCCAGGTTTTAATTTATAGAAGTAGAATTTTATTTATTTATTCATCCAACGCCTCGTCAACGTGTCACCACGTGCAGACGTTTCCGTCTAATGAAATATTGTTGTTTGGTTTGGTTTTTTTTTTTCAGCGTTGTCGGCGTCAACACGTCAGTTGCAGTATCTTCAGAGAAGTACTGATGTTTATTTACCTGTTAGATCAGGTACTTCACTCCAGCTCAGCTGGAGAGAGTTTTTCAAACGTGATTATTTCTGTGCTCATGTATCGGTTTGAATCAGAGTTTTTTTTTTTTTTTTTTTTTCTGTTTTTGTTTTTATCTTCGTATTACAGTTTCTGACGTTAACGAATTCATTTCTTCAACATTTTTCTATTTTCTAATGCTAACTCACACACACACACACACACACTCAACACTTCTTCACGTTCATTTTAAACATCAGTACGCTAACACGTTGTGGCCTGACATGCTAACACGATTAGCCGGTGCTAATCCAATTAGCTCTGCATACTGATAAAGTTGTGCGTGTTTTTCATTATTTCTTAAAGAAGAGGACGAGGTTAATATTCACCCCACACGTGTGTGTGTGTGTGTGTGTGGATGTGTGTGTGTGTGTGCGCCGCGTCTTTGATTTGGAAAGTTCACGTTTATGAAAACGCTTAGAGTTTCTTCACAGCGCTGGTGATGGCAGCTAATTAGCTTTTCATATCATTAGTCTTAATCACGAAGACCATCAGTCACAGTATCATCAAAGTTCACTTCATTTGAAAGAATAAAAACAAGGCTGGCACAGCGGGGGGGCCGGGAGGGGGGGTCAGG
>NC_024323.1:15017669-15018496 GCF_000523025.1 Cynoglossus semilaevis
AGGGGGGGGGTAAATGATGTTTTATGTTCATCGCACTGCAGAGTTTGACAGGAAATCATTAACACGACTCACAGTATTTAGTAGACTGAGTATTTTTATAGGGGCTCAGTTACAGTGTAGTCCTACAGGACCAGAACCAGGACCAGGACCAGAACCAGGACCAAGACCAGGACTAGTCTTAGTCTGCCACATCACTGTCACCACAGACCAGGACCAGAACCACTGTGGCGTCCACTGTGGAAAACGGACAAAACAAAGATGAAGAAGAGTTAGTTTCTGTCTGAGTCAGAGTTCAGGAGGAGGAGCCAATCACCGCAGTCAGGCGGGGGGGGGGGCACAGTCCAGTCCGTCTGTGGACCACACACACAGAGACAGTGGTTCTCACATTGACGCCTGACGCCAAAGTGGAGTGAAATATGAACCTAATCACACACACACACACACTCACACACACAGGAAGAAAAAAGTCAATACTGAATGAGCAGAAATCTGAGAAGTCCCAGACTGGTCCTGGTTCTAGTTCTGGTTCTGGTCCTGGTTGATTCCTGCATAAAAACAAAGACACAGAGGAACAGTGTGTGTGTATGTACATACATCTACATACATATACATCTGTGTGTGCATACATACATATACTGTACCTGTAAATGTCCCTTGGGAGGTCCCAGTCAGTGAATTATTAATTTCACCCCCCCCCCTCTCTTCCCCCTCCCTCTCTCTCTCTCTCTAACTCTCTCTCTCGCCTTCTCTCTCCCTAGCTAGCTATCTGCATGTGTGTGTACGCGCGTGCACAGTCGCACAATAATACACAGCCATAGCTTCGCGTT
>NC_024323.1:15018528-15024814 GCF_000523025.1 Cynoglossus semilaevis
GTCGGAACACCTCCTCAGCGGGCAGGGCTTCCCTGGAGAGGTGGGGGGGGCCGACGCCCGGAGCACTCATACAGCGTAGATTAATAGCGTTAATAAGAACCGGACGGAGCTCGGAGGCAGACGTGAAGTAAGAAGTAAAAATGTGGTTTAGTCCAAATGTGGTTTAGTCCAAATGGTGCCGGGCTGAAACTGGAGCGACCTCCAGAGTGAAATGAAGGTTTACAGTAACGCCAGCCTCCGTCAGCCGGGAGAAACCGGCTCCGCTGGTTAACTATTAAACCGACCAGGAAGACATCCGGCCGAGCCGGCCAGCTCTGGTCTACGGGTGACATGGAAGGTAACGTGCTCTTCAGACCCAGGAAGTATTTCTGCATCTGGACAAACAGAAGAAGAAGAAGAAAATAAACCCCTGTCCCCCTGTCCCCGTGTCTCTGTGTCTCTGTTCCAGGTCCAGCTCATCCATTACAACCAGGATCTGTACGCCAACTACACCGAGGCCGCCAAGAGCCCTCACGGTATCGCCGTGGTCTCCATATTCATTAAGGTCAGTGCTGATGCTGATGCTGCTGATTGTGGTGGTGGTGGTGGTGGTGGTGGTGGAGACTGAGGAACCAATTAGGAAACGAATGCTTTTGTCACAGAGTTTATTTGAGTGTTTGATTTTCTGAGGGTGTTGGTCAAAGACTGGAGAGGAGGAGGAGGGGGGAGTGAAGGGGGTGGGGAGTCATTATGTCAGTGCCTGGTCCTCACAGGGATAGCAGTGCGTGCGTGTGTGTGTGTGTGTGATTCAGGCGCTGCTCTGTGATGAATATTTGATTCTCTCTCCTCTTTGTTATGTTTCAGCTCTCCGAAAACTCCAACGCCTTTCTGAACCGCATGCTGAACAGAGATACCATCACCAGAATCAACTACAAACGTAAGTCACACACACACACACACACACACACACACTTCTGCTGTAACAAAAAAGACAAAGGTCCAAACAGAAGACTGACGTCAGAGAAATTAAAGTCAGAAAAAGAAACGAAAGAAATGAAAGAAACAAACGTCACGTTGGAAAAAAAAACACGACGTTGGCCTGAATACTACGACTAATACTACGACTAATACTACTACTACTACGACTAATACTACTACTACTACGACTAATACTACTACTACTACGACTAATACTACTACTACTACGACTAATACTACTACTACTACGACTAATACTACTACTACTACTACTGCTAATACTACTACTGCTAATACTACTACTGTTACTACTACTACTACCTACTAAACTTCCGTTGTACTCCGTTTCTCTTCCTTCGACCTTCATCTGTGTGTTTTATTGTGGGCGTGTCACATGACCTCGTTGCCGTGACGCTGATTAATTCATTGTTCTGATTAATTCATGTGCTACAATGCAAATATGAACCAACCCAGATCCTGGGCTGAGTGAAGTACTGCTAGTACTCCTTAAAACTGTACTCACCTTCTCCAGACGTTATGGAGGAAACACTTAGTGCAGGGGTTCTCAACCACAGGGCTGGGGACCCGTTATGGGACATTAGCTCCGTCAGCTCCGTCCATCTTTTTCATCAGTTGACTGCAGTTTTTTTTTTTTAATTTACTGTGAGATTGAAGCAAAAATCCGACAACTGAACAGTTAGGAAATCAGATCTGAGTTCAGACCAGATCAGTCTGGACCGCCAGACCAAACCAGTCCAGACCAGATCAGTCCAGACCAGATCAGTCCGGACCAGATCAGTCCAGACCAGATCCAGTCTGGACCGGATCAGTCCAGACCAGATCAGTCCAGACCAGATCAGTCTGGACCAGATCAGTCTGGACCGGAGCGCAGCAGGAAATGAACGCATCAGTTTACACTGAGACACGTCGATGCATATCTGATTTGAAACCACTTTCAAATGTGAATAAATGTCGTTAAAAATCCTGTGTCCAGACCTGAACACACACTCCTCAGAAATCACACACACACATATTGTTTCCACCTCTTTTCTTTTTTTTAATTCCCTCAAATCATTTCTTCATTTCCAGACGTCTTGTCCCGTCTCAGCCGTGACGGCGTGCGTCTCTCTGGAGGATTTCCTGCTTCTAATACAACTAAATATAAACACTCGCACACACCTCCGCGCGGCAACTTGTTTTTGTCACTCGGGAAGACATTAGCGCGACTTAACTTAATCGTACGGAGACGAGCGGCGCAGATGAAGGAGGAGCGGGCGTCAGGATTTAACCTTGGAAACGAAGGTTTCAGCCTGTGGGAGCTGTCGTTACTGTCTGAGGGGGGGGGGGGGGGGGGGGGGGTGTAAACCTGGTTCCTACTGAGACCACCACTCCCAGAACTCTTCCTGTTTACACTCACTCCAACATCTTTATGGGACAGGTGTTCAACACGGAGAGCACGCCCTCCGTGTTGAACACAGCTGCTGCAGTTTAACTCCGTTACCACCGACTCTGACTCATTAGACGTGACACTCGCTGGGGCGAGGCCCGGAGCAAAACGAAAAAAAGAAAAAAAAAACCTGCAGTTTCATGAGTGTTTTTTTTTTTTTTTTTTTTTTACACCGAGCGTCGAATGTGAGTTCAGGTCAAACTGTCAGATTTAAAGGAATGTTGTCAACAGAAGGCTGAGGTCCACCATGAGGTGGCGCTGTTTCTACCACTGACACCGTCAAACTGTGTGTGGTTTTAATGTACTACAGTATGTGTCATTTCATGGATTGCTTTATGGCAGTGGTGTTAAAAATGCCTCTCCCCTAGAGGGCGCCATAGCACTCCTGAAGCTCACACATGACACTGGTAAACTGTTTAACTTAGGAAATGGAAATGAATTAATTTTTTTTCCTGTTCCTGGAGTTAACTTTTTGTTCATGGTTTTATTATTATTATTATTTTAATTTTTTTTTTCACCTCTTTGTTCCCAGTACCAGGAACCATAAACAAACCCCGTTTTGTTGCATTCAATATGAAGCGACTCCGAAAATACTATGAATAAAATACGTTAAAATGATTTGGCCCCAGACCCCCTGTTGAGGACCTCTGGTCTGGATGTTTAATCAGTGGCTGTGTTTATGATTTGAAACCTAAAACATTCACCATCAGAGCAGCCGTTCTGTTCATGCAGAGGCAGAAACTCATTCTCTTTTATTTCTTTTTTCATTTATTATTATTTTACTGCTGTTTTTACAACACGTCGTGTGTAAAACACACACACACACAACCAGCACCACCGCTCAGATAATCGGTCTCCACACAACCATCTACACAGAAGCCACCGCGCTGCAACCACAGTACCACGGGACATCACTCACTCACTGAACTACTGCCCCCTGGCTGCAGGGCTAGTTCACAGAAAGGCTCACATTAGCAGGAATAACAGGTGCTGTTGACGGAACTAATCGGTTCTGCAGCTCCGTGTGGTACCGTTGTCTGCTGCTCTGATTCCAGGGTATTTATCTCCGTGTATTGTGCGTACGTCCGTCTGAACCTGAGTTGTTTATTTTTTTTTCTGTGGGAAATTAATTTCCTCCGAGCAACAAAAGTCTCAACGTCGTATTGTTGAGTGAGCGGCGGCCGGAGGTTTCACGACGTCAGACAAACGCACGGAGGAAACTGAATAGGCAGAGTTACCAGACACTGGGAGATGGTGGTGTCAAACATATGGGCCACGGGCCAAAACTGGCCCACTGGGTTGTTAAATGCGGCCCGCTTTAAAATTAAATTTTAATTAATTCAAACATTAATAAAAGTATTAAATATCTAACTTTATCTTCATGAAAACAAAGGGAAAAAATGACTTATTGTTAATTATTATTAATTAGATTGGATTAGGTTTTATGCAGCCCCTAAACCAAACGTGTTTGTAAGGCGAGAGTACGAACCACTCCCCCGCCGTGTGACACAGGTAGAAGCTAACCTTTTTGTTTTTTGCTTTTTTTTTCCCACAATGCCTCTTTTTGTGTGCATTGGTAAATTTTCATCCCACGTTCTGAATTCTTTTCAGAATGTTCCATTAGTCCAACATGAGAATATTTACACCGTGCACTCGCCGTGACACCCAGAGAAAAGAGACAAAGATGTTCCTCGGGAAGTCATTCGTGAAAATAATTTTTATAAATGGAGGTAAAATCTACGGCAGGCTTTGAATTCAGTGAATAAAAAGATCAAATGAAAACAAAACAAAATCTCACCTCCCCCGTTCCTCCCCCCAACCCGTCCCCTGAGTTCCCAGGTGTGGGAGGGAGGGACAAAGTTAAAGTATTTGAGGGAGTATTGTGGAGTTTAGTGAATCATTGGAAGGTCAAGGCCAGTACTTCATCATGTACTTTGTGTTTTGAAAAATAGCAAATACTTCTTCTTTTTTTTGACAGCCGTTCACCAATCACGCGGCTCCTCTTTAACTCTTCTTCTTCCTCTCTGTTCAGATGACGCCTTCTTATTGATGGGTCTGAACATCGCCGACCTTTACCCTGACACCACCCGCTACATCACCTACGAGGGCTCCATCACCGTCCCTCCCTGCTACGAGACGTCCACGTGGATCGTCATCAACAAACCCGTCTACGTGACGCAGATGCAGGTACGTTAGCGCGCGTGCTAATGCCACACGTGGGGAAACGGCACGCGCAGTCATTGAATTGCAAATCACGGCCCGATAAGTCGGCGCTGCCGCTGCTTTCCCATTGGTCGGTTCAGACGTGCCGTAGTAAAGTAGTGATATGCAGTGCTTGTAAACAGAGCAGGGAAATTACTGATGCTAAATGACACTGCTGCTGCCTTTCATTAGTGGGAGAGTCTGCCATTAGGGGCCGCCCCCCCCACCCCCCCCCCACTCTTTGTCCCTGTTTCCTTTCATGTGGCCGATTCCTCCTGTTTTCTTTAATTATTATGATTATTTTAGGCTGGTTTTATTTTCATGATATATATAAATATCTGGAGCTCAGAGCGAAACAACACCAACATGTTTCATCCTCTTTCACCACCGCGTGAACAAACGGTGACACAGACCTGTTGTAAAAACCCTTTCATACCAAGGTTTATCATTAAGTTCTCCTTTTCATATCAGAGCAAGTCAGGAGTCTCAAACATACGGCCCGCAGGCCAAAACTGGCCCGCTAGGCTGCTAAATCCTAAAAATAAAAACAAACAAAGAACTGCAGCGCAGCCCGTCACAAAAAAAAAACATCCTCCGTTTATGATTGAATTAGATTAATGAAGAGGTCGGGTGGAGAACTCTCCCTGACCTCAGGTCAGTTTCACTCCATCTCCGCTGCGACCAATCACTTGATTAAAGAGCGTGACATCAAGGGAACCAAGTTTCCGTTTCCTTTTGATTTCTGCTCAGTTTTAACGTGACCGCGAGCAAAGGGAATATTTCTGACGACTGAGGGATGCGATCGAGCGGCTCATGACGGCAGATACAAATAGGCAGCTTAATAACGTGGATTTTTTTTTTTTTAGTTTGATGCCTGTTCAAAGGCAGCTCGTTGTCGGAGCAGGTAACGAACACATGTCAACAGTTTCTAACGATGCCTGGAAGCATCGTTAGAAACGTGTTACGGCTCCCTGACAGTCCAGTCAGAGCCAAGGATGTAGAATGTGATGGAAACTGCTACGGAGAGTAACAGAACCTCGTTGCCTTCAAACAATCTTTGAAGGTTATGTTGTCAGACTAGCGTCTAAGATTTCAAATGAGCCCTCGCACATAATTCATGCTGAATATCAACCGTCACCTTCAGGTCAGCGGCGAGGAGCCGCGTGCAGCTCCCCTTCATTCAGACATCCATCAGGGCGCGCTGCGCAGGAGCGCTTGATTCATATCATGTCATTATCATAAGCACTGTCACTCAGTCGTGAACGCTTTGCCCCGTGGTTAACAGCTTTTAAAGGTCAAGTGTGTGACATTTCACGGGGCTCAGAAGCTGAAATGATGTCCTTCCTGTTTGTACAGACGTCTCCGCGCTGAAATAAAAACGTTTGCTAACGTGAACTTAAACCAGTGAAACGTCCCCCGAAATGCCGCGGGTCAGACAGAGGAAAAATATATCAAACATGGCAACTGTGTTTGGTCCACTGTCGGCGTGGAAGGTATTTCCTGTCAAATGGGCGGAGCTTACGGTGCCTCATTAGCATAAAAACGGCGGGGGGGGGGTGATGGATGAAGAGTGAGACAGAGACGACGGGTAAAAACATTTCAGACAAAAGAGCCAGAAAGTTGGAGTGGAGGAGTGGGTTTTTTTTTTTTGGGGGGGGGGGGCGGGGGGGGGGGTCCCCC
>NC_024323.1:15024972-15026456 GCF_000523025.1 Cynoglossus semilaevis
GGGGAGGGAGGGGGGGTGGGAGGGGGTGGGTTTTTTGGGGGGGGGGGGGTGGGGGGGGGGGACTCCATCATTAAAGAAAAGGTGACATTCTGCAGAATGAAAGGAAGTGGAGATGAGAGACGGAGATAAGAGAGACTTGAGAGGCGCGGGGGAAGCAGCAGCAAATCACAGGAGAGTGAATTCCTCAGAAGAATGTTCAGATCCAGGTCTGACGCTCCGTGTGTTTCTGGGATTCCTGTTGGAACGCTGGAACAGGTGGAATCTTAGTTCCGTCAGTCAGATTTAATGTCATATAAAAACACGATGAAGATCCGTGAACCACGTGGGCAGCCTCAGCCTTCTAGCAACAGGACGGAGTTTGGGTTTGAATCCCACGACCACAGGGGTCATGGGTAGGAGTGTTGAACCGCTGTCGGTTTGGTGGGCCGCGTGGTCGGACAATTCCTGGGGCTATACTGCCCCCAGGATTTCTGGTGGTACTGCGCCTTTTCATCAGACACTTTTCTGAACGGTTACAAATTATTTACATAACGAACGAAGAAGAAGACGGACGAAAGACGGACGAAAGACAGATGAACATAACGAACGAAGAAGAAGACGGACGAAAGACGGACGAAAGACGGATGAAAGACGGACGAAAGGCTCAGTGTCGTTTTTAGGGCTGAGTATTAGCCCGGCTTAGTGCAGAACACAGCGTTTTTCTGTCTTTGTAAAAATATGTACGATGACAATAAAGTATCTTCTTAATCTTCCGTTAATTCCATACAAAAAAAAGTCTGAACTGAGGATCGGAAAAATCCACGGGTGAAAATAATCCTCCGCAGCTTAAGAAGCTAATTAAGATATGCTAATCAAAAGTAGTTTGATTTGGTAAACACTGAGAGTCTCCCACCGTACGGAGATACGGGCCGGACTGATGGTTCTCAAACTGTGGTTGGTTCATACGAGCCGCCTTTACTGTGGGACGCAGGTGAATCACTGACAGCGTGTGTTTGAATATTTATAGATGAAGTATATTCTGTTCTGGCAGTACTGACCTGAAGGCTGCGTACAACAGAACAGACAAATATGCTAATTCAAAATGCTAATTTGTCATTGATACTGCAATACTGATAACTCTCTCCAGGGGGCACACATTGTAATGTGTATTATTATGTAATACAGTATATATTAGGAGGTGTCAACGTGTACATTTAAATGTAAGTCGGAAAAATATGGAAATTTAATTCCGATGTGAGTACGATGTGAATTCTCGAGGTACTGGGAGAGACAAAGACTTCAACGCCGTGAGAACATCATTATTAAAGGCTCCGTGGCACAAAACTGCGTGAATCCCATAATTCATTGATATTCAGGAGGCGTCGTGACGAGCAGCGAGTTCCTCACATCAGTATTAACTGTTAAAAACCGACAGAAACGGCAGCGGTGTTTATCTACGCACACCAAATCACGACTCTGAAGGAAGGAGATCAGATCAGAGTTCA
>NC_024323.1:15028724-15031180 GCF_000523025.1 Cynoglossus semilaevis
GGGAGAGCTTCAGCTGCTGTGACAGTCTGACAGAGGGTGGGTGGAAGGGGTCCAGTGGGGGGTGTGAGGGGGTGGAAGTTACTGCAGGGGCAGGTGGGAGGGAGGGTTAGTTAGGAGTACAGCCGGGGAGTTAGAGATCCTGGACGGACGTGAATAACTGAGCGCCGTGTGTGACAAAGTGTGAGACGCCAAACAAATCAGCGGCGCCGGGTCAATATTTTGGTCCCAGATCCACATTAACCTGTCGTTAAATAATTTAACACGCCGCCTCACCTTGTGTGAGTCAAAGTGAAATAAAGTGTCGCCGCCGCCGTCGTAAAGCGTCGACAGAGCATGGATATTTCTGTCAGCACTTTGAAGGTTGCCGGAGATTTTCATGGTCAGCGCGGCTTTACGGAGCGGCCGCCGTGCCGTAGCAGCGGCGAGGAGCTCGGTGACATCCAGATTTTTATCTGTGCTTTCTGCCCGTGGTGTTGCTGCACCGCCATTACAATCTGGGACAGTTCGCAGCATGAATGTAAAGTAGCTGATCAGCAGCAGTCCTGCAGCTGCCGCTCTGGAAACAGTCAGTCAGACAGTCGGTCAGTCAGTCAGACAGTCAGTCAGACAGTCAGACAGACAGTCAGGCAGTCAGCCAGTCAGTCAGACAGTCAGTCAGACAGTCAGACAGACAGTCAGGCAGTCAGCCAGTCAGTCAGACAGTCAGTCAGACAGTCAGTCAGACGGTCAGTCAGTCAGTCAGACAGTCAGTCAGTCAGTCAGGCAGTCAGTCAGTCAGTCAGACAGTCAGACAGACAGTCAGGCAGTCAGCCAGTCAGTCAGACAGTCAGTCAGACGGTCAGTCAGTCAGTCAGACAGTCAGACAGACAGTCAGTCAGACAGTCAGACAGTCAGTCAGTCAGACAGTCAGACAGACAGTCAGGCAGTCAGCCAGTCAGTCAGACAGTCAGTCAGGCAGTCAGTCAGTCAGACAGTCAGACAGACAGTCAGTCAGACAGTCAGACAGACAGTCAGTCAGACAGTCAGACAGTCAGTCAGACAGTCAGACAGTCAGTCAGACAGTCAGACAGTCAGACAGTCAGACAGTCAGTCAGACAGACAGTCAGTCAGTCAGTCAAACCGGGCTGATCCGACGACCCCGGCGCTGGCGGTCGATGTTTTTTTTTTTTTTCCTGGTCTGTGAGGTTAAAAGCATCGTTGGCTTCGACTTCCACTGTGGAGAATAGTTAAGATGGAAAAGTCTTTGGAAAGTTTTCCATCTTGATGCTGATGCTGTTGGAGTTCCTGAGCTGCAGCTCCACTTTGGAAACATTATGACAAACGCTTTCAATTTCCAGCGTTTGGATTTAACCAGACGTTGAGTCAGACTCACTCCTCTTTATTCCTAAGGTGAATTAAAGGTCTCACTCTCACTGCATCTCACGCTCTCTGAGGTTGTGTCGGGGTTTTTTTTTGGGGGGGGGGGGGTTTACGCCTTTTTAAAAATATCTGTCCCTCCAAGTACCAGCAGTTTATTTCCTCAGATTAAAGTTCAGCTGAGACCAGAGTTTGAGGAAAATAATTTATTCCTAATTAAATTATCAGACCATTTATCAGGGAAAGACACACTGTCCAATGATGTAGCACTACAGCTGAGGACACACACACACTCTCACACACACACACACACTCTCGCTGGTGCTCAGTTCAGCTGGTTCACTGCTGGTCACATTAATATTCTCCTCTGGTTTAAACTTCTCTTCTTCAGAGTTCCACTTCCAGCACCACTGCAGTGTTTTCAGGCCTATCTCTTTGGTTTTTTCTTCAAGTACCACTAGAGGGAGCCCAAGTGCCCCCGGTGGTATCTTAACGCCTGACGTTCCACTCGGTGTCTCTCCACAGATGCACTCCCTGCGCCTCCTCAGCCAGAACGAACCCTACAAGATCTTCATGAGCATGAGCGACAACACGCGGCCCCCGCAGCCGCTGCTGCAGCGCTGCATCAGAACCAACATCAACTTCAGCAAACAGGGCCGCGACTGCCCCAACAACAGGGCCCTGCGCCCCCAGTACAGAGGTAAAGATGGAGCTGTCTGAGGACGGGGACGAGTCAGAGTCAGAGACGAGGACCAGTCAGTGTCTGAGGACGAGGACCAGTCAGTGTCTGAGGACGAGGACCAGTCAGTGTCTGAGGACGAGGACCAGTCAGTGTCAGAGGACGAGGACGAGTCAGTGTTTGAGGACGAGTCAGTGTCAGAGACGAGGACCAGTCAGTGTCTGAGACGAGGACCAGTCAGTGTCAGAGGACGAGGACGAGTCAGTGTTTGAGGACGAGTCAGTGTCAGAGACGAGGACGAGTCAGTGTCAGAGGCTGAGAAATCCTGATTTCAGAGACGAGGACGAATCAGTGTCAGAGACGAGGACCAGTCAGTGTCAGAGACGAGGACCAGTCAGTGTCAGAGACGAGGACGAGGTAG
>NC_024323.1:15031590-15038702 GCF_000523025.1 Cynoglossus semilaevis
TTTAAGCAGATTCATGACACACACCTTAGATACAACGTCTGAATTTACTGTATGGACCACAGAGCAGCAGCAACAGTAACAGCAGCAACAGTAACAGCAGCAGTAACAGCAGCAGCAGCAGGTGCTGATGTGTTAAAGGTTCAGTCTGTCATTAACGCTGCCTCACGCTGGGAGGAAAAGTTAGGTCTTTAAGAAGACAGAACTCAACAGAGATGAGAGGAGGAGGGGGGGTGACGTGTGTGTGCGTGTGTGTGTGGGGGGGGTGTGAAGGGGGCAATGTTTTCAAATCAAGATGAAGTGCATTTGTTTTTGTCTAAAATAAATTAAGGATCAGACGTAGGTTTGGGTAAAAACCTGGGGAATGCAGGTCCCCACAACTGATGAAACCCAGACTGTGTGTGGGGGGGGGTGTGTGTGTGTGTGGGATTGGTTCTCCTGTTGGTGTGGATGTAGGAAACAATGGTGCGTAGGTGAGTCGGTCGGTGTTGGAGAGAAGCAGACGAGGTGTGAGGCAGCGAGTGTAGGCGTCTCAGTTTCCTTCAGGAGAAATGTTCCTGACGACTCCTCCTGTGCTCCGTGAATGTCTCTCTCTCTCTCTCTCTCTCTCTCATCGATCCTCGCTCCACAACATCAAATCACTTTGGCGGCCTGTGCTTCCTTTGATTAGAGCAGCGTCCCATCAGGTGTGTCTGTGTTTGAGGGCTCAGAGTCTGGAGAAGAACTTCCACCAAACTGTGAATTTACACATTAGAATACACACTGTTCCACCGCGTCGTCAGTCGGTGACACCACGTCATGTACGACAACGTTAGCGTACGAAAACAGAAGTCTTCGCCCACAGCTGTCGGCAGGAATCAGGCTACGAGACGAGATACGATAGTCGTGACGATATATTGATGTTTAGATATAAATATATATCTGAACATCAGTTCCTGACACTGAAACAGAGGGATCGACGTTAGGAATCACTGGAGAAGAAAGAAAAGAAAAAGAACATGAACCAACACCAGGAATATAAAAAATCATGAAATAAAATATCACAATATTTCAGTGAATCACAGACTGACTCCTACAGCCGTGATCTGTTGGATGAAAGTCTTTAAATAATATAAAATAATAATTATAGCAGCGTTTATTCATAAATAATTAGATAATTCAACTGTAAACACACACACACATCCTCTGTCTGTGTGTGTGTGTGTGTCAGAGCTGCAGAATTAGACTTGATTTTTTTCTTTTTTACCATTAATTATGTTATTTTTCTGCTGACGGAGTAAAACTGATAAACCAGCTCGAAATCTGTGAACGACCGGTCCAAGACCAGAGCGTTGGCCGTGAAAAACATTTCCACATAAAAAGGCTGGCAAAGAAAGTTCTGTCCCAGAAAACGATGAATAAACACGCAGAGAAAAACGTCCTTTCAAAAGTAAATACACTGTGGCCGTAACGACTCGTCGGAATCCAAACTTTATTTCTGTAATCGTCGAGTCTCGTCTGGAAAAAAAAAAGTTTTTTTTTGCTTTTATAACAAATTCGTCTCTTTCAGGTTTTTCTTTTTTGTTATTTCCTCTTCATTCAACAATATCTTTTAGAGGTCAAGTGTGAAACGTGGGAGGGTTTTATTGGCAGCGACTGAAAAAAAATTTACAAAATATTTCTGAGGATGTCGATTGTGTTGTAATCAGCGAGAGCACGAATCTGTCTCCACGAGAGAAAAACACTCAGAGCCTTGGTTTCCTGAAGTGGGAAGTGAAAGAAAGTGAGAAGGGGGTGAGAGGCGGGGGAGAAAGAGCGGGAGAGAGAGAGGGAGAGGTGAAGACAAGCCCATTGAAAGACTGTTCTGGTTGATTATTAGAATATATATTTGTGAATGTATTTTATGGCACTTTGTTAGGAATCAGTGTGTAGAGTAAAACCTGATCCTGTTTAGTTGAACACAACACTGATGTACCTGCAGGAGTTGAAAAAAAAGACACAAACAATTTTTTTTTTATAGCCGTCTGCTGCCCCCTAGTGGAGTAGTGTTTACTTGTTTTGCCTGTCACGGTTGAAGAGACCAGGACAAGTTTGTTGCGTCAGCGTTAGCTCCAGCTCCTAGCTTGATTCTTTGGCTTTGTTAGTCCCCCCCCACCCCACCCTCCTCTCTGTTTTGAGGTGTGTGTGTGTGTGTGATTCAATAAATCCAGATGACTGATGAACTTGTAGGTTGTGCAGTGGGCCGGTCTGGGCCCAGGACGTCGGCGGTGATTTATGGAGTTGTCCCAGTCCATCCCTGGATCACGCCTTCTCCTTGACAAACTTTTATATCATCTACATACCCTGTCATTTTTTTTTTTTTTTCCTGCTTTCTCCTCTCACCCGCTGGGTTCATTCAGGCCCGTGGTTTATGGTCCGGGCCGCTCACTTTCTGACCTTTACTTCTCAAGGCACCGTGGGATACCTCTGTACCGGTGCTGGGTCTGATCATTCTCTCCTGGTAATAAGACCACGGTGCAAATGTCGACATGTAGACGTAGACGTCCCGCGGTGCAAATGTCGACATGTATGATGATGATGATGATGATGATGAAGATCCTGAGGAAAAACAACAACAACACTACGTTGTCCTCGTTAGACCCTGCTGTTCAGTTCCATCACTTTGGTCCTGGTTCAACAAACAGTTAAATCAACGAAACATACAGTCAAATATATAGGACTATTGACCCCCCTCCCCCCAATTACATTTGAACTGAAAACCTTCTCACATCCAACCTTTGATACCCAAGTGATTAATCAAAATTAATTACGTACAAAGTCTCTAATTAATTATTTTTTGTTCCAATTCTTCATCATTTGTTCAAACAAAACAATTAACGGAAATCCATCTGACGCTAACGAAGACGCTGAGAGTTCACTTGTCCTGTACGTCTGTGACTTCAAACCAAATGAATTGGAAATTAAAATTTGATTAAATTTAATTAATTGTGTTAAATTAATTGCGATTAATAAATTGCGATAAATTAATTGCGATTAATAAATTGCGATAAATTAAGTGCTAGCTTATGTGAAACTGTTTACATTTGAAGTTGAACCATTAGCACCAGTGACCAGTGTGGTTGGTTTCATCACTTCCTGTGGGTGAGGGTGACGGTGCCTCTCTCTCCTCTCTCTCCTCTCTCTCCTCTCTCTCTCGTCCTCCTCAGTGAACCAGTGGCTCCTGAAGTAGGACAGAGCGTCTCCAGCTGCGGCGCCGTCCGAGGACAGACAGAATGATTCAAACGTAAAGGCCGCGGTGTGAGGAGGTCCAGCTGGTGGAGCTGAAGGAACATCTGACAGACTGTGTGAGCACAGCTGAGCTCCACAGACCAAACTCTCTCTCAGACTCTGCTGTGGTGGTCTCCTGCACGTCCAGGCTCCAGGCTCGGTGTAGACCAGCACAGCCAGGCTCCAGATCACACTCAGCTTTCTTTCTTTTCGTTCGTTTCTTTCTTTGACTCTCGGAGACGGAGCACCTGTACAGACTCTCATCCATTCTCTTCGTCAGAGGAACCGTGTGAGACCCAGAGTGTCGCTGTTGGTCGACTGTGGTCACGTGTCTACGTCTGATTATCGGCTACAAGGCAATAATGAGCAGGGATTATTACGTTATAGCTGACGGGTGTAGCACAGATGACAGTATAAACGTCCATTTTAGTGACTAGTACAGTTAATAAGTAAACAAATAACTTAACAGTTAGTCCAGTCTGTTTTCTCTGAATAAACCATGAAGGCTCAGACTCGTCACTCTCCACGCTCCAAACGTTCTTTCCTTCCTCCTGATCTCCTTTCTCGTCTTCGTGTTCTTACTTGTTCCTTACCACTCCTTTCTGCCTTTGTTCTGCTCGGAAAAACACACGGCGTTAATTTGCTTCCACTCGCTCCGACATCAAACGCGAGGAAACAGAGAAACGTTCTCCGAGACTTGAGCCTAATTATGTTTACGACCCCGTGCTGCAGGAACTTCCCTCCACGTCTGAGCTGAACCCAGTCTGGAACGAGGGTTTTTTTAAACGTCCTCCTCCTTCATTAGGGCCTGAGCAGCGATGCACTCAAGACTTCCTTCCCCGCGTTCTCCCAAGAAACAAATCCGACAGTTGAGTTTGTTTTCTGGAGGCCGCTCCTCAGAGAATTACAGCTGATTTATCCCCAGAAAAAAAAAACGAAAACAAAACAAAACAACTCCAACGTTGCCAAGTCTGACAGGGAAGTCAAACGCAATTGGCATCACTGACCAGGAATAATGAGACGTCCACTGGGAGCAGCACTGAGTCCTAAAAATGATGACTCCACACTTCTGACGACGGAGACGTTTACTAACGGTAACTTTAACAGGTCATTAACAGTATTAATTAGGGAGGTTTGATATTAACCTTTTGCCGATATTTGCTACGCCGATATTGTCCAAACACCTAATTCCTCCGAATTGAAATATTATTCAGCCCCATGTAATATTTATTTACTTATCTGTTCAAACCACTGTATGAGTTGCTGACACCAGCATTCTGCATACAATCCCCTGATTATTAAAATAGATTAATAAAATGAGCTGCAATGCTGCCATCTAGTGACTTTCACTTTTACTTACAGCCGTTTTTCCCCAAAACTATTTTTAGGGCACAGATCATTTGGTGAAACCCAAGTGTCGCGTTATCGGGTTTTCATTAAAGGAGATCAGGTCGGTGACGTCGATCGGCTGAGATTATTGGACAAAAATCTTCACTTAAATGATACATTCTCTGTTCCTGATGTGAAGTCCAGTCTCTGGTCTTTGTTTTTTCTCATGTGGCCTTTTGTAAAAATGACAGAAATCAGGTGCTAAAAAAGAGTTTGCTGGTTCATATAAACAGGAATGTTGGACTGAAGTGAATGTGATGTCGATTTCTGGAGAAAGACAACTTTTCTTTTCAAGGTTTTTTCCGTGACTTTCTATTTTGAACTTCCTTCTTCTGCGTTGATGATCATGAATATTGATAAACAAAAGAATGTTCGTCTGGTCAGGGGCCTAACACAGTGGTGTCCAAACAATTTGTGTAGCGCCCCCTATTGTAGATAGGACTGGTGTGTCGACACATGAATTATTTTAATTAAATTAAAGTCAGTCCAACTGAACCACCCTGTAAATTTAGAAAATACTAAAACAAAAGCTCCATAGGATGGGCCCCGCCCCCTACCTTGGTAACCACTGGTCTAATAGAGTGATTTCCAAACTTTCTCTGCAGCGCCACCCTCTTTTTGACCGGGACTATTGCGATGTCTGTTGTTTTTTTATTAGATTTTCTTTTGGAATAAGCACAAAAGTTAAAATGTTACCAGAAAATTAGATTTTTTTATTTACCTTAAAAACTGACGTTTGTCATGAATGAAGTTTCATCTCTGCCCCACGAGTCAAACATCAGAGTTTTTATTAAAGCTGGGAATAAAAAAACATCATCATCATCATCATCATCATCATCATCATCATCACTGAGGTCAGCGACCGTCCTGTTGTTCCGACGTGATGAAGCGTGTCATGAAGTGAGTGACCGACAGCATGACTGACGTCATCACGATCGTTGTTGTTGGATTGTTTTGTTCAGTTTGTTGTCGTTGTTGTTGTCGTTCGTCACAGGAGGAGCGTCGTAGTAACTGTAATAAATAGATGGAGGTGAAACCAAGATGGAGGTCAGTGTGGTCACGTGGGCTTCAGGTGGACGTTTTTATTTTTTAATAATAATCTTTGAATTATTTGAGCAGAAATGCAGTGGACGGAGACGTCACCACGGCAACGACTCGGTGCCAGAGATACAGGAAATACTTCGAATCACTTGTAACCAAACTGTCTGTTTACAAACTGAGGGGAAACAACAACATATAAACACTGTAATTAACATTTAGTCTTTAATGGTTAGTTTTAATGAAGTGTAGGTTTTAAGGCATCATTTTTTTTCCAAACCATTTTCTGTAAAAACACAGTGAATTATGGGTTGTGTTGCCTTTTTTTTTTAAAAGAAAAACTTTACGATCTTATGTCCATGTACTATTGATGAACAGAAACAAAAGAATGATTTCAATTGATGTAAAAAATAATAATAAAAAAAACTTTAAGAAAGAAACAGAAACTCTGTGAAAAAAATTTTAAAAAAAAGATACACTTTGGTTTTTATTGTTTGAATTTGTCTAATGTCACATCCAGAGGTGGGGGGGTTAACTGAGGGGGGGAGCATGGTGTGGGGGCGCGTTGTCAAAACCTGAAATATGTATTAACAAAAATACAAATCTCCACGGTTTCCATTCTCTGCCACAAATTAAGAAAATATTGAATTTGAAATTGATTTGCCTCTCTGCGACCCTCTGTGGCTCCTGCCCCCCACTTTGGGAACCGCTGTTTTAAAACCAATTAAAAACATCTTCCAAATTACAAACTGCTGATATGATATTAGTTACAAATAAAAAACCTCAACAGGAAGTCGCTAAAAAACAAAATTGCATGAGTCACATTAAATGCATAAAACAATTCTGGTAACACACACACACACACACACACACACCCCTGACCCCGGGTGCTGTGACCTGCAGCAGCTGTGAAACAATGAACAACACGTGGTGAATAAAACATCCAGACTCGTCTCGCAGCGTTCACTTCACGCCTCGCCGGGAATCAGAGGCAGAGATGATGTAACCAGAACAACACTCTGCTGTCGGAGCTGTAGGGACTTCAACATGATGAATGTGTGTGTGGGGGGGGGAGTTATTCCCCATAATGCACCAGTGTCTGCCTGATGAGTTCAGCGTCCACACGGGGCCTCGTTAAACATTAACTTTAATTCATGAGTCTTTTCCAGAAGTGAGAGCCTGCCTGATGAGTTCAGCGTCCACACGGAGCCTCGTTAAACATTAACTTTAATTAGTCTTTTCCAGAAGTCTGAGTCAAAGTTTTTTCTCTGGTTTTGTTTTATTTTGAAGGTCAGAAACAGCAGCACTTCCTGTAGGAACCCTCGATCGATCGAGGGGCGTCTTCACAGCTACACACCCATTTCTACTGTTGTAATCCTGCTCTGGAATTTGCAACAAATTCCAAACATAAAACCTCATCTGTTTTTTGTTTTTTTTTCTCC
>NC_024323.1:15038836-15057754 GCF_000523025.1 Cynoglossus semilaevis
CCGTGGGCCAAATCTGGCCCGCTGCACCGTCCAATCCCGTGGGCCAAATCTGGCCCGCTGCACAGTCCAGTCTGGCTGATTTTCTTTTCTTTTTTTTCCCGACCGTCAGGATCTTTAATTTTCTGCCAAACAGCCGGTGGTTTCAGACGGACCCCGTCTTTGTCCCGTCCTGATTGGACACTGATGGATGTGGAGTGGTGTGGGATAATGGAGGAGCTGCCGAATGATTTGAGAACATCGGAGTTAATGTCGCCGCAGCGTTAGCAATTAGCCACTCAGAAATGTTTTTATGACTGGAAAAAGAAATGGCTCAGGAAGCAGCAGCCCAGGTAGAAAATTATCTTTTTTTTTTAAAGATCAAGTCCGATTTAATTTGGTAAAATCCCACTTCACTGAATCACGAGGTCGGATTCACATTCAACGGAGCTGAGAACGACGGCGTCCGTGGATTAAAGAGCTGACGCTGCAGAATTCAAGGGGCTAAGGTCGTTGTGTAGTTGTGTTGTGTTGTTGTGTAGTTGACATCAGATCTGCTGCCACTCCGGGGCTCCAACCCAGGACCTCCTGTGTGTAAGGCAGATGTAATAACCACTACTCTCTGGAACCCTACACAGGTAACCGGACATTACATTATATTTATATTTTATCATTGTTTTTTTTACTCCTTCCTTCATATTTTTGTATTTTTTATTTTTATATTTTTCCCTCCATGTTCCACCTTTTGCTCCATGGGGATAAAAAAAAGGTTTTCTGAATTGATTCTGTAGCCGGGCGTCACAGCAGGCAGGGCCTCAACCCCAGCTTTTAGCAGCATCTCTGCTTTAGTGCCGAGCCATGCCCCGCACAGAGCGACCTGTGAGGAGGAGCGCGATGAGCGGCGCTTCGATCCAGCCGCCGGCTCCGTCTCTGTCAGCCTCACAAACAAGAAATGAGTCACAAAATGGGATGAAAATGAAAATTGTGGCGAAGGGAAAAGGCAGGACGGCGTCGTCACGGGCGAAGGGAAAAGGCAGGACGGCGTCGTGAGCACACGGCGTGCGCTCTGAAGTGACACGGAGCTTCAGAGGGAGCCATCACCGCCATCACCGGCTTTGATGGGAGAAGAAAAGGCTGGGATCAGTGTGAGTTATTGAACGCTGTCCCACAGACGAGTGAATGAAGGAGAGAGAGGCCGTGGGGTCATGAACTTTGACCTTTTTATTCTACACTTCAAACCCAGTTATGTTGTGTCTTCTGATTCATTTCATGATGAATGATTCAACATGATCAACACATTAACTTGACTGACTGTCTGACTGACTGTCTGACTGTCTGACTGACTGACTGACTGACTGATTGACTGACTGACTGACTGACTGGCTGACTGACTGACTGACTGACTGGCTGGCTGACTGACTGACTGACTGACTGGCTGGCTGACTGACTGACTGACTGACTGACTGGCTGACTGTCTGTCTGTCTGACTGTCTGTCTGACTGTCTGACTGTCTGTCTGACTGACTGACTGTCTGACTGTCTGACTGACTGACTGACTGACTGATTGACTGACTGACTGACTGTTTTGTCGACACGGAGGCGTCTCCACTAAATGACAGTGAAAAAACGAACACTGAGGTGAAACAGGTGAGAAACCTCATTGTTCAAGTTAGGATTTGGAAATTAGTTTTAGTTTTTTTTTTATTCACAACTACCTACTTGAAAAATGCAAATAAACACCTCTCTGAGCTGGAGTTCCTTCACAGGTCAAACGTATTTACATGGACTTGAGGGGAAAAACAGCAGCATAATAAAAATTTAAAGTAAAATATTGTTGTTGTTGTTGTTCTCCTGCTTTTTCCTCTCAGGTTGTTGAGGAAGCTGGAGGCAAGAGGCAGGAAACAGCGAGGACAGGTGACCACTGCACTGAGGGGGCGGTGTTTGGAGACAAACAACTGTTGACAACCACGTCCACGGCAACAGTTGAATTAAAATCTTCATTCCTCACATCCTTAACCCTTTAGACTGAGAGCAGTACAATGAACTGTAGTTCTCAATCAGGGGTCCCCGGACACCTGGGGTCCTCGGACCCATGTTTGGGGGTCCACAAAATATTAATAATATTTATATATATATTAATTTTTTTTTTCAATTGGACGAAACCCAGACATTGCGTTATCAGGCTTTTTGTTGTTGTTTGTCTTGTTTTGTTTTTTCTGGACCGGACGGTTTGGTGTAAACATGGCCTCTGACTACAAACACCAACAGAAAAATACCTCAAATATTTTATTCATTTCCTCAAACGCAGTTTTGAGTCTTTTTCAATTTCTGTGGGCAAACTCTCCCAAATGTTGAACAGCGGACCTTTAGGGGCGGAAACTTTAGAGAGTCAAACTAGTTAAAGCAGAGGAAGACACTGAAAGGATGCCTTGACATTTTGAGTCTTTCTCTATTATTCTTCACCCCCGGGGATCTGTCAAAAATGTGGATTATACCTTCTCTACTGACATTAGACTGGGCCAAAAGGCCCTTTCAGCCCATATGCTCTATTACACCTCTGCTGAAGACAAAGAATACACTCAAATGTCAAATGTCAAGGTAACCCCTGGAGTGGTCCTCCAGCTGCAGGTGTGTCTCTGTGGAGGATATCTGTCCGTGATGAACAGATCTGATCCAGGACCAGTTGTTTTCTGACATACAGCGACTCCTACAATATGTTCAATTTGCCAAATCATTGGTACAGAAAATGGATTGTGCTGCATTTCATTGTTCTTTTCATGGGAATCTTCTCAAAATCTTCAGATAGAAACGGTATTAACAGGAATGAAAAGTGAAAATGTTAAAATGTTTGTAAAGCTTGTTTGCTGTGACCTGATCAGGGAACATAAGGAGGCATAAATATGATGATAGATTTAAATTCAAATAAGGGTTTAATCAGGGACAAAAGTTGCAAATATTTAAGAGTGGGAGCATAAATATACAGTGTAAGCGCAATGATAAAAGACAAGATTTTATTTTTTTCATTGGAAGAAAAATAATCTTAACTGGATTTCCCACATGTGTACATTATTTATGTGCCTTGGACTTGTGCACGCGGCAGTGTCACCGAAACCTACATTTTACGTTTACAGTCAGTGGGTTATGAAAGATCCCACTGCACAGAGCTATTTCTTATTTAGAAGTGGAGTTGTGGATAATATATATTTCTGCAACCAGTAGTGTTTAGACTGAATTCCACGGTTTTCTGACAATGAAAATTCATCACATCAAGCCTTATCAGTCTGTTTTTCTGCCACAGCTGAAGTTTTATTTGTTTCACGCTAATGTTAAATTGACAAACTGTGAAAATAAAAATTCCTATTCTATTTCAGCTGTGAGAAACCGTGAAAATAAACAGATTTTTACTATCACTGAAACTAATTAACGCGTTTCAGCAAATAACATTGTTGTAAATGAGCGACATGCTCATTTACAACCATGTCGTTTGTTTGTGTTTATTTGTCTATCCCCGTAACTGCAGTACAGCAGATTCGGTGATGATGTTTTGCTGCCATCTACTGGGAAGTAGATGGCAATTCCCACCGTGAGCAAAGTGTTCGATGTTTTGCTGCCATCTACTGGGAAGTTTAATTCCCACCGTGAGCAAAGTGTTTTTTCCAATATATTTGATGTTTTCTGAACTATCTTATCATTGAACCTTTCGTTTATAAACACACGATTTGATTTTTTTTAAAGTATATTGATTTAAATATTATGGTGAAAACCTCATAATTTATTAGTGTTGGACTAATGAGCTGGTGTTAATATCTGTCCTAATGCTAATTGCTACATGCTAATCGCATCATTGTCAATAAAACTTCTAACATATAGTAATTATTATTATAGTTATTACAGTCGTTTACAGTCGAAACTTTTAGTGTCTGTCACATTTTCGATGGTATTGAAGGCAGCACGTCGCCGCGCGATGACCCGGATGTAGTTTGTCTCAACTTTATATCCCACAATCCCTCTCTTCCTTCTTCCTCTTTCTCCTCCGCAGCAATGTCTAAGAGAGGTATGAATTCATTCTCGTTTAATCCGCAACCATCTGCAGATGTAATGCCGCATCTCTTTATAGGATGAGGTTTTTGCGTAACATCGCAGTTAAAACACAACATATCGAAGTATAGTTGCGTCGTTTGTTTAAACGGTGTGAATATATTTGTACGATGACTTTTTTTTTGCTAGCTAGTTCGGTGGAAGCCATGTTTCGCTGTCAGCGCCATGTAGGCACGAAGCTAAAGAAAAACCCGGAATGTAAACGAGTACGTGAATATTAAACACGGTTATTTACTCTCTAATGATTCTTGCGACAACAGTGTTAACATGCAAACAAATTGTATAGAGAAATAGGGCATTTCAATTAATGTGTCCCGGTGTTTAGCTTAAAGCTAACATTTAGCTGCTTCTGGTTGTATTTGAGTAAAGGTCCCACATGTTACAGAACTAAAAAGTTTTGTATGTACGCCTAGTTTAACAAACTCATTAATTGATAATTGTTTTCCTGTCTGTATAAATGGTAAGTCGTGAAGTTTGTCACTTTAAGTAAACACTTAAATAGCAAGTCTCTTTGGGCAGAAACGCGGTGCATGTCGTGAATGTTGGTCTTAATGGAAGAACACTGGACACATTTAACGTGAATCGTACGTTTTCTTCCCATCAGGACGTGGTGGTTCTTCTGGAGCCAAGTTCCGCATCTCACTGGGTCTCCCAGTGGGAGCAGTCATCAACTGCGCTGACAACACAGGTAAATATCTGCTTTACTTTAAAATAAATTAATCATGATGTTATTGGTGTAGTGATGGTCATTTACTGGTTTTTGTTAGATATATTGTGTTGTTTTGGTTTAAGTTTTTTTATGCTGCTGTTGGTTGAGCTTTATTGTACTTTAGTCTGACTTTTCAACCTGCTGTGATGAGTTGAGCTTTATTGTACTTTAGTCTGACCTTTCAGCCTGCTCTGAAGGTTTTGATCTTTAATGGTTACTTGTAAAGTTGGCATTAGTAAAAGTTAAATAACTGCTGCTTTTAAATTGTTGTGGCATCTACACATGTTAATTTGAACCTCACGTGTTGTATTTTGGTTCCTGTTACCCCTTGGATTGGCTTGTCTTATATTTAAACATTGTGATTGGTTCATGTCTGTCCCAAATCCCAAAAAAGTGATTTATTCTAGTCATTAATCTGTTCTTAAAAATGCTCTTGGCGTGACTGCTAACGTGTGCTCCAATGAATGAAAACATCACAGGCTGCAGTGGATGCAGAGTCGTCTGCTGCTCATTAGCAACTGTGATGTTGAATCATGTAGAATTGTTGACAAATGCTGTAACAAACATAAGACTTGGTGAAGAAAATGGTCAGAGATGCATCTTGTTATACACATCATAGGATTTAGGTAAATGACTGAAGTTTTCATATAAGAATAGTTTAAAAAAGTGCCATTGGTGTAGATGGTCTTTCAAACCTATTTAATAAAATTTTAAGGTTTGACTAAAATACATTTATGTTGTAGGTATTGTATGAATGTTTTTTAAGTTGTATAAATTATTTCTGTTTAGTGAAATAATGAATGATAAACTAGATGTTCGTGAGTTTATATTTTGGTCCATTCTGTCTTGGCATTTGAACCCTTTCAAAAGCACTTGCTTTGTCTGGTCAGTGGCTGGGTGAGTTGTCGTAAAAGGGAATATTGAACTCATCACTGTGGGTGAGACGGCAGCGACACAGTGGCTGACTGATCTCAATCAGTGAATGAGACAAATGACAGCGTCATGTCCCGGATGTCACTCTGTCATCTTCTCCTGTCCGTCCCTCACATCTCCATCTTCTTCCTCAGGTGCCAAGAACCTGTACATCATCTCTGTGAAGGGCATCAAGGGACGTCTGAACCGTCTGCCCGCTGCAGGAGTCGGTGACATGGTCATGGCCACAGTGAAGAAAGGCAAACCAGAACTCAGGAAGAAGGGTGAGCGTCTGCACGTGGTCTGAAAGACGGCTGTAAATTAATTAAAGACCAGTGTTTGTGGTGTGTGTGTAGCCTCTGTGTAAACGATAGATTAGGCAGTGAAACTGAAGGTGTATCCTCAGCCGCGTCTGTTTGCCTACAGTCTAGTGGTCGGTTTTCTAACCTGCGTCCTCCACAGTGCATCCTGCGGTGGTAATACGGCAGCGGAAGTCGTATCGGCGAAAAGATGGCGTTTTTCTCTACTTTGAAGACAATGCAGGGGTCATAGTGAACAACAAAGGAGAAATGAAAGGTGGGTTGGAGACTTTTCTTTTTTTAAATTTACAAAGGGGTTACACAGGTCAGCTAAGAATTAATATTTCAATGGGAATACAATAAGCTAATCACAAGTTGTAAAAAAAAAACTAATAATTTTGTTTCGTATTATAATTTTACAAAAACTTTTTTTTGAATACAAAATTGTAATTGTAAAAATATATAATTGTAAAATTATTCAAAAATGTTTTTGAATAGAAAATTGTAATTGAAAATATTTGTAAAATTATGTTAAAGTGTAAATATATTCAGGGGGAAAATTACAGCCCAGTCAAATGATTACAAATACACACTTGTGCCCCCCCCCCTTCCAAAAGCACTTGCTTTGTCTGGTCAGTGGCTGGGTGAGTTGTCGTAGAAGGGAATATTGAACTCATCACTGTGGGTGAGACGGCAGCGACACAGTGGCTGACTGAGCTCAATCAGTGAATGAAACAAGCTCAACTTTTTTTCTTTTTTTTTAAATTTAAGTATAGTTTTTGCTCGATAGCAGTTGCTGTACGACAGCCGTGTTCTAATCCTCGGGTGTGAACGTCACCTTCTGTGTCTGCAGGTTCAGCCATCACAGGACCAGTGGCCAAAGAGTGCGCTGACTTGTGGCCCAGGATCGCCTCCAACGCTGGCAGCATCGCCTGATCTGGATACTCTGTTTTCAATAAAGTGTTGTAAAAGAAGCCACATGTCCTGGTGTGAATGTTTAAAACATGTGGTGTTTGTTCCAGGTGTTTGTCTCGTGAAGTTGTCATTTAAAACAGCCCAGCAGGATATGGACAAATAAATGATAGGACAGAGGTGTGGCACAAAAAAAAACTACAGCATGGTGTCGGGTTAAAACAGTTCTCTTTCAGACCACGTGTTTTTGATAATCTGTGTTTGTGTGAAGTGATGTCAGAGCAACAAAACAGTTTTTTACCTTCCATAACTTTTTGACATGGAAGGTAAAAAAAAAAAAAAAAACTTGTCTTAATGGTTTACGTTTAAAATGATTTCAAGCTAAAGTTTTTTTTCCATCACTTTATTTTACAGTATAACTGTTGTGCTGTTGTGTTTGGCCTGAGTTTTGTTTGTTAAACTTATTACACAGCTGAGTAAATGACACCACAAATACAGTCACGGTTTTTATGTTTGGATGAAAATTAACTTTATACATTTTATTCTATTACCTTTAAAATGGTTTATACCACAAGAATTTCATACAGTTTTTTTTTTTCCCCTTACTAACCTACTGCAGTGTCTGTTGGAGACAGAGAGACAGGGTTGGACATGTTGATGACTCCAGATGGAGAGCAGCAGGTCATGGCCACCGTCTGTACCTGACACCTGCTCCTCATTCATAAAGTACAACGACAAATATATACTCACCTATTTTTACCTATTTCACTCTTGATGTCGGTCTTAGTTGGTTTGTGCTATAAGTTCTTGTTGATTTCTAACAGAAAGGTTGTTACAAAGTTGAAGGGAAATAGGACAGCAGTGAGATCTGCTATGATGGTTGGTTTAGAGATGGACCAGAAGGCTGAGAAGATGAAGATGTTGACATCATCTTCAGGGAGGACGGATCAGAGATAAGCAGATGAGGGTGGATCTTCAGGGAGGACGGATCAGAGATAAGGGGGACGGTGTCGGGGAGAGGATGAGACCTGAGAAGATTTAATAATGTAGATGTTACTGTAACAGTAGAAGAGATGATGAGAGGGAGGAGCTACAAGAAGATGTTCTTGTCAGAGTCATGAGGATGTGGTGGATAAAATACATGATGTAATTAGCACTATTAGCATAAATGTGGGGCGGGGGTCACAATCAGGTACAGAGTGGATGTACCTGAAGAAGTGGCCGTTTATTAGTTACTATTTATGTATTTCTCACAGTAACATTTTACTCATAATATTTGACTTTTTGAAGTTTTTCACTGCTCGTTTTCATCCGACTGATTTCATCAACGGTCCACTTTATGGAATTGCGTCCAGCCAGGGGATACTGGGCCTCCCCCCCGTCCCCCGGGCTTCCTCGTCTCTGAAGATTTCGATGCGATCATCACGTGTGGGGGGGCTGGTTTGGTTGCGCAGCTCGCAGGTGGCGTGGGGATGCGTGTGCCACGTCCCGTCCCGATAGGTGCAGTAGCAAACGGTTTGATCGTCGATGTTGACCCGCTCCCCTGCTGCTATCACCCGGCTCCCGGCGAAGCAGTTTGGACCTGGATGAAAAAAAAAATCTGATTATTGTTTATTCAATGAATATTGATTTATTTTTTAAAAAATGATGTAAGAGTTGCAGTGACTGTAGTAGTTTCACTGTGGATTTGTGGATTTTTAGAGGAAGCAGTGGTGCCAGTGGTGGAATTGTGGTACTGAATGGGTTAGTCAGGAGTGGCAGAGAAGTATGTGAAAATGATGCAGGACATCTAAATCGCTGACATTATAGATTCGATGTGATGCCGGAGTGACTGATTGGTTCAAAGTTAGGGTGACAGTCAGCTCTGAGCTGCTTTTTGTTTGCTATAGTGATGGGCGGGTTTGAAGACGTCGTTGGGCGGGGGGGCTCCAGGGACGATGGACCCTGGAGAGGAACAAGACAAAATAATGGAGAATTGATCAGATCTGTGTTTATTCTTCAGCCTTTTCCCTCTGGTTTGTGGAGTCCATGGTGTTTCTGGTAGAGCAGTGAGAGGACTGCGAACGCTGGAGAATCACGTAGGCCGAAAAAGATTATCACCTTTGTCACTCACAGAGGGGGGGGGGAGGGGGGGGTCCTTTACTTGGCAGTTCCCCACTGAAACAATTACCAACTCCACAGCGGGAGGACAGGAAGTGCGGTTCATCTGATGCCCACTGACATGAGCCAATTTGGGAAAAGAAATGACGCATCAAAGCGAAACCATCTGTTCCCCGCTGAAAATCCCATCAATGGGAGAAACGGACTTCAGCGCCGGTGGCACTGAAACACGGTGACATAACAGACCCAGTTCTGTGAGCTGAGGTGATGTAACCAGTGCTGCGGGCTGAGGACACACACACACATACACACGACACATGCTTGTCTCAGGTGTGTGTTTGTGTGTGTGTGTGTGTGTGTGTGTCTTTACAGCTAAAGATGCCAGTGTTGGTGTATATGAGAGGAAGTCGCTAAATTATTTGTATAATTCTCTTTACGAATACTTCAAAAACCAATACAAAAGTGTAAGTAACTTTGATCTAATTAATCGCATGGTGCATAATGAGTTATAAAAAGTTTTTAAAAAATACCTTAAATTTAGCCTATGGCTAATTTTTTTTTAAAATGGCAAAAACTTGAAATAAATGGAAAATTGCTATTTTTGTCTAAATACCAGAGAGAGTTGTACCGGAAATAGTAACACTGACGTAAAACAGTCAATTTTTAGAATTTTAATTTATTTTAATTTTTTTTCTTTAAATTTTTTTTCTTTGTGTGAGCATTTTTTTTTTACCATTCTTTTTTGTCAGAGAACCGTCGTTACCTTGTACAGGGCAGTGATGGAGACTCACCTGTCTTACACACCGGGCAGCAGTGGTTGGGTTCGTAGGTGGGGTTGACACAGTGAGGGGCGGGGCATTCAGAAATACTGCAGTACACTTCTCTGTTGGCTTCACAGCGACACCGCTCGCACCGCGACAACTGGAACAAAACGACAAAAGGGGAGAAAATATTTTTAAATACTACAGAAATACAACTACTAAGACGAGTGTTTAAAGGCCCTGAAATTTAATTATCAAAATTATTAATGACGTGACTGTAAGAAAAAAGTTGGTCACCAACCAAAACAGTTCTACTTCAAATCAATTAGTAAATTATTTTTTATTATATTTGTATATATATTTAGTGCTTTTCTAAACTAAACCGTTTTGGGATCAACATCAGAAATACTACTGAAGTATTCCAATTAGAAGATGTAAATAAAATACTTGCATGTTAAAAAAATATACAACAAAATGATAGTGAGCGGATTTAAACACGGAATCAAATATTTTACAGCCAACTAGAATATTTAAAAAAACAAATATTGACTCCGCCCTCTTTGATCAGTGTATCAGAGCAAACTTATCAACTCCAACAATAAACTTCTTAACGAAATCGTTGTCCAACATATGGAGACAACAGTTGGTTATTTTGCGTAAATTCCAAATTACGCACAGACAGTCTCTCTGACGTCACTTTGCTAAAGTTTGGTTCGTGTGTGTGTGTGTGTGAAGTGCAGACAGTTCTACACCTTCTCACCCTGAATTCCTCCAGGAGTCGGTACGTTTTCCCTCCGTAGACACAGACCCGCGCCACGGCCTCGCAAACCGGGCAGCACGCCTTGTACCTGATGCGGGTGCACCGGGGGTGGATGCGCGGGCACTTGGGTCTAATGCATACCGGTCCGTCTACGGTGCATGTGCACGGACACCCGCTGGGGCTCGGGTAATAAACCTCTCCGATGGCGTAGACGAAACCGTGGTCGTCGATGCACCACTTCCCCCGGTAATCACCGAACTCGTAGTCCAGGTCGGTCTTGGTGGAGGAGTATTCCACCGCCGCCGCCGCGTCCGCGGGCTCCAGGAGCAGCAGTAGCAGTGAGAACCGGAGGAGCGCACGGTACCGGCGGCTCATGGTGACCGCAAATTTCGCGCTGACTTTTGCACCGTGTGTGTGTGTTTTTCTCCTTTGCTCTGGAGAGACGCTCCAACCAGAGGCGCTGGTGACGCGCTGTGTTACTGAGAGCGCGTCACTGATCTGCTGCTGCTGCTCAGTCACTCAACTACCCAGTCATTTATCTGTCTGTTCACTCACTCATTATTGTGTCATTTTATTCACTCATTTAATTATTTGAATATCAATGTAATCACGTGTTTACCCTTTAAACTCCCCGTTCAATCGTGAAGTCATTTTATTCACTCATTTAATTATTTAAATATCAATGTAAACTCTGTTCAATCGTGATTTTTGTGAATGATAATTAGTTTAATGCAGGAAAAAAACTGAGAAAAATCAGAGTGTAGAAAACAAATCATTAGTTTTTATTACATTCCAGATATAAAGTCCTGTGTGTTTGTGTGTTTGATTTAGCCGACAAGTGATAGAATTATTGAAGTGGTGATTGTCAGAGCCGTTCCAGCCGAGGTCCGAGCCTCAGACCTGCTGAGTGATCATCCTCATCATCTGTAGAGCCATGGGTCCCTGGTCCGAGGGAATCTGTCCAGAACATCAGAACGTCACATCCACGAAGCACATGGAACACAGAACCTTCTAGAACCTATAAACCACACGGGCCGTCTCTCACCATGTGACCCGCTCGGAGGATCCAGTAGAAGGCGAAGTTCTTGTAGTTTTTGCAGAAGGCTCCGGTCACACCCTGGGCGCCGGGGTCGTCCAGAGCGCTCCATCTCAGCGCGTTGAACCTAGGAAGCCCCTCCCACTTCAGCCGCTTCACCCACAGCTCTTGACCTGATGGCGAAAAAAAAAACAAACTTCAGATTTGTGGGACAAACATAAAGCTGCCAGTCAGTACCTCTGACCGTCATACCCATGGTGTCCACTATGAGGTCCAGCTGTCCATTGTAGACGGTGACGTTGACCCCAGCGCTCAGCAGCTGGTCCACCACGTCCACCACTGGCTTCATGAAGTCTCCTGCCATGTTGCTGAACACTTCCTCTGCCTGACCTTGACACAGGAGGACGAGAAAATACAACATCGGTCGGTACGTCTGAGGGTGAGACACTGGACGACACCTCACTGTTCAGACACTCTTACCTCCCCATGTGACATTCTGGGGTATGATGCCAAGCTTCTTCTTGATTGGTCCATTCATCAGCTCACTCAGTGACTGCCTGTGGAGGGGCCTGATGTGGCGACGTATCTGTAGAGCTGGTTATTAGAGGGGAAAGAAAAAAGAAAGAAAGAAAAGAAAAGTAAGCCTACAATTACCCTCTGTGTCCACTAGAGGAGGCTGTTTCACTTCCAACAAAGACAACAATCTGTTCTCTAAGATTTGCAGTTTACTGTACAGTAGTTAATTGTTACTAAGCAGGAAGTGAATGAATATGAAGTCATGGTGACGTGTCTCACTCATGAAGTTTTCTCCTGAGGTGGAGACACGTTTGTCATCTGGTTCCTGGGTGAGGATGTTGTAGAAGTTCACGCCGTTGGTGTTCTGAAAAGACCATTATAAAAACCAGTCAAACCTCTGTGCCTACGTCAGTCTACATCAGTCTACATCAGTGTCTCCTGCACAACGTCAGTCTACGTCAGTCTACATCAGTGTCTCCTGCACCGACCTGCTCCACTGCAGTCTCGGCCATCGACCACAGCTCTGTGGCCTTCTCAAACTGCTGCTGCTCCACCGCCTTCTTCACCTCCTCCGCTGCGCTGGTCACCTCGGACAGGCCGTTATCGTCCAGCAGGGACTGCAGGACAGAAGACAACAGTCAGGTTCGACTATAGACGTCCACATTCCCAGTTCTTCACCAAATACAACTGAAGGTCAAAGGACGTGGAACAGACTGTGACGTGGTACAAACGGTATTGATCCCACGGTGGGGATAACAGCAGATGTGCTGCAACAGGCCTGGGAATCGAACCCAGGACTTTGCGTAGAATGCAGTTGTGCTAACCACCAGAGATTACATGTTTTTTTTTTAACCAGTGTTTGATGGAAAAGACGATCGTGTCATCAGAACAAACGTATCTTTTAGACCGAGTTACTCACAGTGGTGTAGAGGTACGGTCCCCACGTCATCACAGAGTCTGCACAGGAAACACAAGTCTGAGGGTCAGTCTGGTTGTTATGTCTATAAAAGTCTAGAAGAAACCTGGACTGTGTTTGGAGACAAGTGTCAGGATTTAAGGTGGTACTGATGGAGGACATGGAGGTGGTTGGTGCAACAGTAACAGTAGGGGGCACCAGAGAGGGTGAGATGGAGGCAGACGATCATCTGCCCCGACCCCAGAGGGGGCAGACAAAAGAAGAAGTAGTCCTAAATACGGAACAAATACTTAAAAATAACCGTGAAGACGTAGTCATACTGACCAAGTGGTGAAATCCACGAGTCTCCGAGTGCTACACCAGCAAAATTACATTTCACCGTTCCTTGTGCAATAGCCTAGAAAGACAAGAGACCAGAGTCAGACGATCGATGGATGTTGGTTTGTTTTTTAAAGAATTCTGACATTTGAAGTAAAAATCAAAAAAAGAAAACAGATTTTATGTCGACAACAACGGTCACCTTGGTGAGGTCCAGTGAAATGGCAGCTGCCATCTTCCCTCCGTAGGACTCAGAGAAGATGTAGAACGGAACGTTCTGTGGAGAGAAACACGTTGATCGGTAAGTTCCTGGTCGATCACCCACAGCCTCTCCACTGGACCACAGACACAACACTGACCGTCATGACTGAAGCGTCAGATTACCTGGAACTCTGGCTTCTCTGCGAAGAAGTGTCCGAGCAGCACCAACATGTCGGAGGAAACCATGGCCACGTTGGTGGCGTAACCATCCGAGCGTTCGGTGTAGCTGAAGCCGGTGCCCACGGGGTTGTCGACAAACAACACACTGGCTGCTTGGACCTGAAACAACACACACACACACACATCGAACACACACTTCATGTTAATATCATTGAGCTTCAGTTACTTCTGATCACAAAAACCAAAACTGTTGTGGTTTTTTGTTGTATTTTTTACCCAGCTCGACTTCCTGGGCTCCAGGTCTCTGTTCAAAGGTCCAATCTCCTCAAAGTTCCCAAAACCACTTCCTGATCCACCTGGTCCACCCTGAAGACACATCAAGGACATAAAAATGTCACGCACACACACACACACACTACAGCAGCAGCTGGAAATGGAACTATTTGGTTTTTTTTTACAGCAGCAGCTGGAAATGGAACTGTTTTGTTTTTTTTTCCATTTAAAAATTGGAATCAAAATGAAATCAGCAAAGAAATTACAAACAAATTAAAAACCATCTAAATACACATGTACGTTACAAAAACAATATTTATATTAATTATTTTAACTGATGACTTTCAGTCATCATCTGTTGTTTCCTGACTCATTGCGTGACAGAAGACGTGCAGACATGCTAACATCATGTGCCAACATGACTGGCTGAGTATTTTTGGAGCGATGACTTGTTTCCTCTTCTGCAGTTTAAAAAAAAAAAAACAGATGGAGAATTTAAGTGTCTTTGACTTTGATCTGGTGAAAACAGTGGCTGTAGATTATTCACACCTGAGAGAAAAACCTGCAGGAAACAGTGAGTCTGTTCATAAAACCCCAGGTCAAATATAATTACCATATTTATAGATAAGTGATAAACAATATCAACACAAACACAACACAAATCTTAATAAATATTTGTTTTAAGTGATAAACAATATCAACACAAACAGGTAGAATCTTAATAAATATTTGTTCCAAAGAGACTGAAGTGAAGTGTGTAACAACAAACACAAAAAACAAATAGAACAACTGAAAACCATTGTTTGTTAATTTAAACCATGCAAGGTTTAAACAGGTCTTTTTACAGGTCGTGGGGAGTCGTACCTGCAGCCACATGACCAGAGGCAGGTCCTTGTATCCGGCCGACTGGTTGTCAGCATAATACAGCCACCAGAACATGTGGGCCCCGTCCCTCACCTCCACATAGTTCCAGGCTTCTTTACCTTCCAGGGGACTGAGGAGCCCTGGGGGGGAAGGTTTGGGGGGTGGGGGGTCAACACATCCAAACGTTCAGTGACTTTTTTTAACCTTTACTTTTTACTGCTTTTATTAGAGATAAGATGAGGATAAAAATCTGGTCCCGTAAACACTGATTAGAATCTCTGCATAAACACTCGCACAAAAAAAATGTAGAGAGCACACAGAAACTGAAACTTCCAGAGTTCCGCACATCACTGATCCCGGATCTGCACCTTTTTCACGTACTTTTTCATCGGTTTTATGACGTTACTGCTCAACTTTCAGACTCCACACAGCAACTGCTGGTTGAGTTTTAATTACAACCTGTCGTTCTGTGTCGTAAATATGAAGCTGCATTGTTGCATCTTCACTGTTGTTTGTGTTTACTGTACTATTCGTTACCGCGACGTTAAATCAGTGTAAACACTTCGTATCTGATGCGACTTCAAATGTCCAGTTACAGACGTTCGACTGTAGCAGCGGTGACTTCTGTCCATAAACAACATGAATCATACCTTCTCTGAAGACGACAGCAAATACAACCAACAGCCGACAGGCTCCTTGAATCAGACCCATTGTCGAAGTGTGAAACGTTCGGCTGATTTGGTTCTACGCTCATTTATTACGCCGAGAAGACCACGTGACCACACCCTGAAGTCAGCTGATCTCTCCCAAAAATCTCGCACGCCTTTATTATGTTTAAACTTTCAAAATAATATTCTCATTTGTCATCGATTATATTCCACGAAAATCCAATGATGAATAGAGATTCGACCTCTAGAAAATGACTTTATTTGGTTTTATTTTATTACAAGAAAAGCAGAAGAAAAAGAAAAAGATTTCAGAGATCAGTTTGAAAGTCCCAGGTTGTTCAAAATCCTTTTTTATTTATATTGTTTACATATAATTTATCGTCTTCTTTATTAGAACAACATCTTATACTTTTCAATGTGTCTTTATTCACCGTTTTATTTGTATTTCTAAGGTTAGTTTATTCACCGTTTTATTTGTATTTCTAATGTTAGTTTGTGTAAAAATTATTATTATTATTATTATAGAATTTGGTTTTTGTTTTGTTTTGTATTTCCCCTCATATCGCATCAAAATAATTTCACAAATTGTCAGTGGTAAACTATACGCGAGTGCAGGACACGTGTGGAGTCGTTAGTTCTCCATTTTCCAGTTTTTTACGTAGCACGTGAAAGCATCAAGTCCAACCGGAAGTGTATCACCGGCTCTTCCTGTTCTTCCTGTAGTAGCGGCGTTTTTGCTTCATGTGTGCTCGACTGTTGTGCTGCACCGACAGTCCACAGCTATGGCTGCTAACAGCGGCAGTTTTATCCGTGTTCGACTCTTCTTCGACTACCCGCCGCCCTCTGTCGTCGACTGTCGCATGTGTTGGCTACTTGTAGACCTAAACACGTGTCGGGTGGTCTCGGACCTGGAGAGTTTGATCAGAGACAAGTTTGGGTTCAGTTCCAGGAGCATCTTCAACCTCTTCATAGACGACTGCTACCTGCCGCACACCGAGAGCATCTTTTTGGTCCGGGACAACGACAGCGTCTGGTGGGTGTGCTCTCTCTCTCTGTGTGTGTGTGTCCGCTGTATCCAGAGGCGAAAAAACAAATTAAGGGGCTCGGGTGAACACGCTGTGTGTCCCCTAACCCCCATTATCCACGTCTTACACGTCATTGTTTGCATTTAAAAACGAGGCTGTTAGCATCCTTAAGAAAACTAAATTTCCCCTAACCCCCATTATCCACGTCTTAAACGTCATTGTGTTTGCATTTATTAGTTATTGTTGTTATCATTTTGTTTTATTAGTTTTCCAAAGACTGAGCTAAAAAAAAACATCAAAAGTGCTTAAGTTAAGAACACAAAGAAATTAGTATTTTAAGTTCTTTGCATGTTTATTCAAGGTGTTTGTTTTCTCTGTGTCAGGGTGAAGGTGGACTCAGCAGCTCAGGTAAACGGCCACAGCAGCCACCCAGACACGTCCAGTAAAAACTGCAGAAAGCTTAACAGACCCACAGAAGAAGAAGAAGAAGAGGAGGACGAGGCAGAAGTAGATGAACGGAGTGTGGAGTGGAAAAAGAAAAAGAAAAAAAAGAAGAGGAATGAATGTCTGAACGGCGAGACGGACCAAGTCTCCAGGTCTAAGAAATGTAAGACAAAGTCAAAAGACAAACATGCAAAGAAAGAAAAGAAGAAGAAGCAGAAGGCTGAAAAAAACGACTCTACTGTCACATCAAAATCAACTGCTGCAACCATCAAGAAACCAACAGGAGCAGAAGGAAAAACACAAAGTAAAAAATCCACAGTTTCCTCAAAGTCCAGTAGTGACAGCAGTGAAGAAGATGAAGCTCCCGCTAAGAAAGTTGTCTCAAAGTCAACGCCCAAAACACCACTGTCTACTATCAAAACAACTACAGGAAACGACACCAAACAAAAGACGACGCCAGGCAAAAAGTCTGTGGTGCCTTCAGTGTCCAGTAGCAGCAGCAGTGAAGAAGATGAAGCTCCCAGGACGAAAACTGCCTCGAAACCAGACTCTAAAAGACAGTCGTCCACACCTGCTACTGTGAACGCACCCACAGGAGACAAATCCACTCAAAAGAAGACACAGAGTAAAAAGTCCAGTGACTCCAGCAGCGGTGAGGACGGTGAAGCGCCCAAAAAGTCTCTCACATCAAAGCTGGTATCAAAACCCTCATTGCCCGGACCTGCTGCCTCCAAAACTTCCACCGGGGGCAAACCCGCTCAGAGTAAAGCACAGCCCGCCTCCTCGTCCTCGTCCGAAACCTCCTCTGATGAGGCCACAAGTGTCAGAGCGCCACCAAGAGGTAAACCTTTCACCTCTTTGTCTCCACCACGCAAATCACAGGACGACTTAAAGACACGGTCCACGAGCTGCACACAAGAACGACCCTCGAATGAGGCCACGCCTCCTCTTGGCGACGGCGTTGCAGCGACCCGTAACTCAGACAGTGAAGAGGAGATTGAACTAATAATTCGAAAACCAAGTCAGCAGCTGTTGAAAGGTGTGGGGGGGCAGTCCTCGTGGAGAGGGGGCAACAACAGGAGGGCAGCCGGTGGTGGACGCGGTAGTCGTGGAGACAGAGGTCGCGGCGGCGGAAGAGGGGACGTAAGGGGACGCGGTGGACGTTTTGGATCGAGCTGCAATGGAGCCGTGGAGCCAAGCTACCAGACGGACTTACTGACCAACGAGTCGGTGGTCATCCAGGTTTGTCTCCACCCACTGATGAAGTCATTAGTCAGGTGGTCTCACCAGCCAATGGCAGCTGTTGTTTAAATAAAATTCAGAAACGACATAAACTCATACACACAAAAACACTGCTACAAGTGTCGTAGTTAAAAAAAACACTGAATAGAAAAAAACATAAAATTAAAAATGGAAGTACATGGAAAATGTCTGAGGTTTTTCAGTTCATAACATTCATCAACACGGTTGGTTAAAGTCCGTTTTCTATATCATGATGCCGTGGTTGTACGGATGCTGATGTTTCGTTATCTGTGTCTTTCAAATGGAGAATGGGGCAGAAGTTGAAGCAGCCCCCAAAAAGGACTACAGCATTATGCCACTGCTCGCTGCACCCCCGCAGGTGGGACAAAGGATTGCCTTCAAGGTGAGGACCCAGGCCTAAAGGTCAAAGTTCGTTCACCTGCTGTGTTCATAAGTGACATCATCGATGCTTCTTCTTTCCCAGCTGCTGGAGCTGACGGAGAACTACACGCCAGAGGTTTCAGAATACAAAGTGAGTGGTTTTATTTTTCTGGCTGTAGTCAAATAATTATTATATAAAAAACCATATCTTTGGAATGTCAACAACAACAACCATGTGATGGTTCATTTCAGGAGGGAAAGATCGTCAGATTCGACCCAGTGACCAAACAGATGGAGCTGGAGATATTTAATGAAACTCATGGTAAGT
>NC_024323.1:15057836-15058097 GCF_000523025.1 Cynoglossus semilaevis
GTCTTTTTCAGCTCCTGTAGAGCCTGGGAAATTTGACCTGGTCTATCAGAACGCTGATGGTTCAGAGAGGGTAGAATACGCCGTGTCCAGAGGAGCCTGGGTGAGAATTAGCAACGTAGCTTCGACGTTAGCTACAACAAATACGTTTTTATATCAAGGTATGTTGAAAACTTAAGGATGTTTTTTTTTTTTTTTTTTTTTCCCCCCGCTGAAGGGGGGGGGGGGGCCCCCGGGGGCACCCGGGGGGATCTTTTAAATTCT
>NC_024323.1:15060200-15120664 GCF_000523025.1 Cynoglossus semilaevis
GGGTGTGTAATGCAGTAAATACAGGTTTTATTGTAGCGTATTCATAGCATTTTTTCAGATATTTGTGTGTTTATTTTTTGTCTGGCCTAAATTGTGCTAGCTGATCAATTGTTTTCCGCCACCAAAATGGGGAGCGGGGGAGGCATTGGCCTCATTTGATTGTTTTCTTAATATTCATTTTTGTTAATGTCTTTAGTCTCCACTAAAATATAATTTTCTTTCCTTCTGCAGGTGAAGGCGCTGATCAGGCATCTGGATCCTAATGGTGATGGAAAAATCAATTTCAAAGAATTCTGCCATGGAGTGTTTGCTATTAAAGGTAAGAAAAGGAGGAAGAAGAAGAAGAAGAAGAGGAGGAGGAGGAGTTTGACTTCATCTAAACACAGAAACACAACAAAGAGAAACACAAAGTCCAGCTGACTCAGTTTCTCTCCCTTCTCTGCTGCTTGTACTCTGGTACTTCATGTAAATGCTGATGATGTTAAAAATAACTGCTTTACTTTTAAATCACAGCTGTGGGTTTGTAGTGTAATGGACTCCAGGCTGCAGAGACACAACCCTGTCTGGTCTGGTCTACAACAAGCAGCAGTCTGAAAAATAAAATGTTCTCTCCTCTTCCTCCTCCTCTTTCTCCTCTTCTTCTTCTTCTTCTTCTTCTTCTGCGTCTCAGGCTGTGAGGAGATAATGAAGATGACGGTGACTCCTCGCAGCGTGGCGTCCGACCATCCCTCTGTCACTGACAACGGTTACGTCTATCAGGTGAAATCACAGAAACATATTTTAAAAAAGAAGTATTAGGAATTTCAAATAATTAGTTTATAACCAGATTATTCACAGGGAGCTTTAATCATGATTAATAGAGATTATTCAACACTCCTTAAATTGACTTTTTTCTGTATCTCACTGGAACACAAATACATTGACTCAATCAACTGTATATCCATCATTTATTCTATTTTTTTTTTTTTTTATAGAATGGTGAGTCCAGGCTCCGCACCCCTATTATCATGTGCACCCGGCCTTACCCAGAATGCAACACGTGCAGCGAGGGCTGTGGTACAGACGGGGAGTGTGACATGGACAGCAGCAGTGAAAACATCAACTGCTCTGATTCCTTAAACCCCAAAAGAAAAAGCAGGTGAGTCACGTGTTTCCATGGAGATGGCGGTTTTTAACAACCGTCCAGTCAGCGTCTCCGTCCTCTGTCCTTTATTTACTGTGATGTTGTTGTTTGTGTCCGCTGTAGCCACCCTGCTGGTTCAGCATCTGCCTCCGTCATCTCTGGGGAGGAGCAGTTTGAGGACTACGGTGAAGGTGAGGACGTGGAGTTCATTTCCAGCAGCCCTTGTCCTGAAGAGGACAACCAAACAAATGGATTCTCAGACCTGGGATCCTCACTTCCCTGCAGGTCAGCACTTTTCTGTTGGTAACACAGCTGTACAGAAAAAAAACTCCTCCTTTTCTGCTCTGTGTTTCCACCAGCTTTATGGGTTTGGTTTAAGTCTGGGAAAAAGGGTAAAAATTAAGGAAGTCTGGTAATTTTGGCTGACAGAGATTACCTGATATTAGCATAATTATGTAATGCAGTTTCTGTAAGAATCATTTTTGGGTTTTTTCTCCAATAATGAAAACCTGATCATGTAATGGCTGTATTTGGCCAACAATGTGTGACCTAAAAAATGGTTTTGTGTAAGAAATATGAAGTATATACTGTATATGTATATGTGTATGAAGGTGAGAGCCACTAGATGGCAGCATTGCAACTCATTTAATTAATCTATTTTACTCATCAGGAGATTGTATGGACAATGCTGGTGCCAGCAACTCATACAGTGGTTTGTACAGATAAATAAATAAATATTACCAGGCCCTTAATAGTATTGCACTGGGGTGGGGGGGTGTATATCAGTAAATTGGATATCGACAAAATAATTAATATAGGACATTCCCTGGTAAAAAATATAGTTACTTTGCTATTGTAATAAATAGTTCTTTGTCCTTGCAGTGCGGGACAGACTCCTCAGAAGATGCAGCAGCTGTACTACAGTGAGCTGCTGGATATCTACTGTTCTCAGTGCTGTAAGAAAGTCAACCTGCTCAATGACCTGGAGGCTCGACTGCGCAACCTCAAGGCCAACAGGTACAAACACACTCACACACACACAAACCAGAAAACAGCTCACGACCTCAAGGCCAACAGGTACAAACACACACACTCACTCACACCACAGCAGTCCTGTCTACACAGAGTTTTTGACTTTTCTTCTCCTTCTTTTTCTTCTTCCAGCCCAAACAGAAAAATTTCCAGCACTGCATTTGGACGGTGGGTGAATTAAAATTATTTTATTATTATTCTACATGTGCTGTATTTTAAGCTTTGTCTTCATGCGTAATCACAGCGCCCCCTGCTGTCGTCTCCTCCCTACAGTCAGCTGTTCCATGCCAACCACAGTGTGTTTGGCTCCAGTCAGGCCAGCAGCACCGAGGACCTGTTCACAGACAGCATCGACTCCTGTGACCTGGACATCACTGAAAAAGTACAAACACTGACACAAACGCAGCCTGACGACCACAGACACCGAGGCCGAGAGCTGTAGCATAGAGATGTCATATGACGGGGGTTCCCAAAATGTGGGGCAGGTTCACCTAGGTGGTGCATAGGAAGACAAATACATTTAATTATCAATATATTTTTTCTTACATGGGGAAAATTGCACTATTTTTTTTTTGTTCGAAGAGGGAAAAAAAAGGTTTGGGGTCCAATGTCAGAAGTAAATGTGAAAAAAAAAGTTGAATTCAAAAAGTGAATTAAAAACTTTGACATTTTCCTCAGGTCAGTTATTTGGAGAAGAAGGTGACAGAACTGGAAAGTGACAGTCTGGCCAACAATGACCTGAAGTCCAAACTCAAGCAGGAAAACACTCAACTGTTTCACAGGTACATAAACACACACCAAACGCCACCAGGGGTCGCTATAGCAATATTCACCACTGTGATTTAAATTCATACCATGTAAAAATATGTAGGTTTTTGTTATTTTATCCTAATTTAAACATAAAGTACTGGTACCTACTGTCCTGTCATTTCCTGTCCAGGGTCCATGAGCTGGAGGAGCAGATGAGAGACGCCGAGACGAGGGCAGACCAGAGTCTGGAGGATGAGACCAGGAGGCACCGGGAAGTTTACAGCAAGATGAAGAAGGACAAGAACCAGAAGTTTGACATGCTCCATAACAGGTAACACCATCAGTCATCCAGCACGGAGACAATGATGGAGGTGAAATTTAAAATAAAATTTTACTGAACATCAGTCTTTATTTTTTAATTTAATAACAATATTTTTTTTGTATGACAGGGTCCAGCAGTTGGAGGATGAAAATGGGGAGATGAAGTTAAACGTGTGCAGACTCAAGTCTCAGACAGAGAAACTGGACCAGGTGAGGGATGGAGGGGTCAGGGGGTGGGGGGGTAATCACTGATGTCTGATCTTGCAAACTACGAGGTCGAGGATTGTGGCCACTTTTTTTTTTAATCACATGGTTCTGTGCAGGAGAAGCAGAGGATGACTGATAAGCTGGAGGACACCAATATGAGACTGAAGGACGAGATGGACCTCTACAGAACCATCCTGGACAAACTGTGGCACAACCGCCACGAGTTCCAGAAGGAGAAGGAGTCCATGCAGGAGGTACGGAGCTCCCTGCTCACAGAGGAACACCCGGGGGTCAAAGGTCAGTTTAGGTCAGTTCAGGTGTTTGAGACTCACAGGCGTCTCTCCCTGTGGTTCAGCTGATCGACGACCTGCGGAGGGAGGTGGAGTATCTGCAGGTGTACAAGCTGGAGATGGAGAATCCTGGCAAAGGAAAAGGTCTGTCAGAGTTGAACGCCAAGACCAGGGAGAGTGAGATGGAGCTGGAAGTGAAAAGACTGAAACAGGTACACACACACACACACACACGCACAGAGTAAAATCAATGTTTTAGTGCTTTCAGTAATGTAATACTCTGCACATATTTCTCTCTGCTGCTATTTATATGTCAATATACACTATATACTCACACGAACAAACTGTTAAATGCTGTTAGTCCTCATGTCCAGTCGAGCCAGGTTCGTCCTAAACCTGCTGATTTACCGGCAGGTTCTTCTAGATGTTGCGTATTGTATAGAGTCCATCAAACTGAGCATGTTCTCTCTGAAGGGTTTGACAGGAAGTGGGCTGTGTTTGACCTCCACAGGAGAACTACAAGCTGCGAGACCAGAACGACGACCTGAACGCTCAGATCCTCAGTCTGAGTCTGTACGAGGCCAAAAACCTCTTCTCCTGTCAGACCAAGGCCCAGTGTCTGGCTGCTGAGATCGACAACGCCTCCAGAGACGAGGTCGGTCACGTTGACTTTGTTGTTGTTTTTGTTTGTTTTTTGCTGCCATATTTAAACACATTTTTTTTGTCATTTCTTCGTCAGCTGGTGGACGCTTTGAAGGAGCAGGAGGAGATCAACCTGCGTCTGCGTCAGTACATGGACAAAATCATTCTGGCCATCCTGGACCACAACCCTTCTATCCTGGAGATTAAGTGTTAAATGTCCACCTACACACACACACACACACACACACACACACACACACACACACGTGTGTGTTGTACATCTTCACCATCACAGCAGTGATTTGTTTGTGGACAATCTTATTTATGTGTTTCATTGATCTGTGGTGGCGCTGTTGCTGTAAGCGGAGACCCACAGAGCTGATGATGGTGAACTCTGCCACCTGTGACTGACGACTGTACACGAAGGATGATTGTAACACAGATCAGTCAGCGGCAGGATGAAAACACAGACTTCAGTACAGGTTTTTATTTCCATTTGTATATTCGCACAATACCGAGTATCAGACCAACACTGCTTGAGGTTGGGTTTCAATAAATATGTCACGTGAGCTGATCCCAAACCAAAGTGGGAACGTCGGGAAGCAGGAAAAGAACTCACAGCCCATTTTATTTCCTCTCATTTACGGACGATTTCTCAATCCAGTAGGAAACAGATAGGTTGTAGGTTCGATTCCACCCTGCCCCCCTTCCAAGGTTGCATGTGTAACGCATTCTGCCAAATGATTGTGGTGAATATTGCTGTAGCGGCCCCCTAGTGGAGGTGAAGTGAACTTTGTCGGTCCAGGAGGGTCTCGTGGGAACGGTGCCAAAACCCATCCGAGTATTAATCATATATTCGCCACTGTTTGTTGCCAAAGTTGTTCACGTGATGTTGAAGAGTTGTCAACACTTCATCATCAAATGATAACAACAACAATTTTTCCAGTCAATGTTTATAAAAGTGAATACACTGTTAAAACGCCACTTATGAAGAAATGTTCTTTGCACTATTTTGAAATAAGGAGTCAGGGTGTGTGATATTTATTCAGCGTTAAAGTTGCTGAGGGGACGTTATTAAAACAGTTCCCAGAAATGACGACAAACTGTTCTACTGGTTACAACAATGGAGAACGGAGAACTAATGACCTTCATGTTCATAAAAAACGAATGTAAAACATCTTTAAATACGTTGTCATTGGCTGCAGCACTTTGGAACATTAGATTATTGTTGTTAAAACATGTAAATGTTGGTGTCATTATTGCTGCGAGAAAGAACTCATAATCTGTGGAGATATTAAAACGTCCACCTCAACAGTAGCTGCTGATGTTCTGTGTCAGTGTTTCAGCTTATTGTAAAGTCTCCACGAGAGATCGGACACATAACGAACGAACTGCGTGTTGTAGATTATAATAATCACGGTATAGCACACTGAAAGTGTCAAAGCATTTACCTTGGTAATGAGAATAAAACATTACTCTGTGTTTCAACCTGTTTGTCCACTTATGTGTCTTATGTACTGCATGATGAAATACAGCAGTGGTGATGTATTAAATTAACTTTGTCTTGGTTTAATTAATTCACGTTTCTATTCCTTTTACTACAGTTTACATGGTAAAAATGGTTACCTGGATTTTTTGTTTTTGATTTATTAATACCTATTAATACCTAATAAATACCTGGATTTTTTGTTTTTGATTTATTAAATACCTAATAAATGCTGTCATACTCTTGAAGTAAAGTCATGTCCAAACTCAAGCTCTCCTGATGTTAGTGTGTTTACGTTAATAAATATAGTTTATAATGGCGGGATGTTTAAGAATATACACAGAGAGAATGGGGAAAGTCTAGTGTTCAGTAAAAGTTGTTACTCTCCGGTCCGACAGGTGGCAGTAAGGATGTGTCCGCTTCAATATGTCTCCCACCAAAATACTCATTTCGCAGAAGAAGTGTTTTTCTCTTCGGAAGAAGATCCCACAAAGCGGCCCAATTTCTTTACAACCTGAAAAAAACTGTCTAAGAACCTGCAAAGCGACGATGTACGCCAGAACCAACACCGGCAGCACACATGGAGACTTTCCGGATCGGAACGGAGTGAACTATGTGACATCGACAGAGTCCTTCGGTCACTGCTCTCAATTGTTCTGGAAAAAGGATCCAAACGACTCCGGAGTAAGAAAGGCTGCTGCACCACCGCTAGTTAGCGGGAGCAACTCACACACGGCTCACGTCATTTTAATCTCACCGAATAAGGGGTTTAAGGAAAATAAAACACTTCACTAGAGACTCAAGCAACACTCCGGTTTACAGAACCCGCTACAGTTCTTTCATACGCCGCCACCGTCATGTTGTACGGCTCATCATGGCCTAGTTGCTCTTTAGCCTGTTAGCATATGGGGCTAAGTGGCAGGTATGAGCACCATATCAACAATACATTACGTTGTATAAACTTGGTTCTCATTGCACAATAGATGCACTCGTGTAAATGCACAACGCATACGTTCGTTGGCTCGTTTTTATGCAGCAAAACATGCACGGAGCTCATGCTAACAGCATATATCTGGCTGCGTACGGCTAGCTCACAGCAGAGCTGGACACAAACACAGCATCGCTGTTTATACAGCACGGTTTGGTAACATTTGAACCGTAAGCTGCGCAGCGGTGGGATCACCTCCCGCGCCGCCAGAGCGACCGGTCCTGCTTTATTCATGCATGTTTGTGTCCCGGTTCACTCGCGGGGCCTGTTATATTGTTAGCGAACAGCTCAAAGTAAACAGGAGCAGGCTGTCCCACAGGAAACGGCAGCGGAAGACGCCCCGCGGAGGAGTTTGAAAGAGCTCTTTGTGATGCCAGACTGTGCGCTTCATTCATGCCCGCGCTCATCTGTGCAGTGCACACACACGCACAAACCCACGCAGCAGTCTACCTTTTTAACCACTTCTGTGTTTTAAAACGAGCTGCACAACATGCCACGGAAATTCTCTCCACTGTAATTCGTGCTTCAGTTTAAATGTCAGTGTTGAGTCGCCGCGGTCAAAGGAACTTCCCTGGGAACTACTCTGAAGGACAGATGACATTTCTCTAGACTCGTTTAATTTTTCTCTTCCGCTGGAGAAAAAATATTCAGAAAATACACCATTAGACACATTTGCTTTAAATATTAATTTTATCACTCTCACATTAGAAAACTTACCGAGTAAAGTTCTGTTCTTGTTTAATAAGTTGTGTTCTGACTTTTGGCACTTAATTAAATGAACCTCCCCTTTGTAATCTTTAGAATAACTAATGAAAAAGTGCTTGTAGGAATGGTTTGTTATTGTACAAATAGTTTAGATTCTGCCGTTAGGGCTTAATATATGTGTAAATGTTTATACTAAGCACCATTCAGCAAAACAAACATAATTAGTGCGGCTTTTATGTCTGTCCAATAGCTTAACATTTTGTGTTAACAGAAAACGCATGCAAATCGTCAGAGGTGCTAAAATGCTGGCAGCTGTTTCATGAGTCACCTGTTGTTATTTTACCCAGTTTTAAAGTAACCCTCTTCTTCTGCAGCCAAGTTCGACCATAAACTGGTGCGATCAGCTCCCTTCGTCGTCAGCCGCCCTCACCAGCTCCAGTCTTTCCTCAACGTCACTGTCCAGCTCCAGCCTCTCCATGGACTCCCGAGCACCAGGGACCGGCTCGTCTGCGACGACGCACTCGACAGATGACCTGGAGGACTCGGACGAGAGGCCGTACGTCTGTGACCTCTGCACGTGTGCCTACAAGCATGCCAGCTCCCTGCTCAACCACAAGCTCACCCACAGGACAGGAGATTTCAAGTATGTCCCCGAGTCGTAGTTTAACAGTAAACAATACGAAACTGCTCATTTTTTACCAAATGTAGACAACAGTGTCCTATTAAAATCCTGGTACACTTTAAAAAAATACAATCAACAGAGAAGCCGCAGTTTTAGTCATTCTATTTTTTTTTTTACAGGCAAAGACAGAGTAGATTTAATTGTGACTTTTTTTATGAATCAAAACCTGAGATTAAAGTTGCAGCCACCAAGGATTCTGTTAAAAGATTTGTGACTAAATTATCTGTTAATTTAAACCCACAACTTGAGTCAATATTATGTCTTAAAACTTCCTGTGGTGCTGTAAAAATGTGATGCTCAAGGTGTAATATTTGCATTGAAGCAGAGCTTCACTGCTGAGGTCAGCAGGATTCCCCTGAACCTTTTCATTCTTCTCTCTCAGATGTGACTTCTGCAGCAAGCCCTACACTAACTACATGTCCCTGCGAAACCATATGCGAATCCACGGTCAGAAGCGCTACATGTGCGACCTTTGCGGGAAGGCCTTCCGGCTAGCCAGGTACCTCCGTAACCACCAGAGGATCCACGACGACGGGCCCAATCGCTTCGACTGTCCCTCCTGTTGTAAGAGCTACAGGACAATGCTGGAGCTAGCTCAGCATCGCTGCAGCGCGGCTGCGTCCAACCAGGTGAGTGTGTGTGAAAGAGTGCACTGACACCAGAACTGAGGGATAACTGATGGTTTGTGGCAGTGTTGTTGTTGTTGTTTTATTTGTAATGAAAATGCAGTGTTTTCATATTTTCTAAATAAACTTTTATCAGAGGAGATGAGCAGCTCATCCACGACCTCTACCTGCAGCCTTAACCTAATCCTTCCAGAACCAAATAATTATTTTTGTAATAAAAAAGTACTTCTACAGTTCTCATATTGACCTGTACTGTAGAGGAGTAAGACTGAGACCTTCTACATTCTTCTCCTTTGGGATCTGAGAAGGTTCTGTTTTTGTTTTTTTATCCCTTTTCACTTCTGTCCGGTGAAATGTTTGTGTTTATGTTCTCCACATTTGTAAATGATTCAGTTTTTCACAGTGTTGTTGTTGATGAACAGCAGCACACAGTGATATTAAGCTTTGATGGATTTTACGTTCTCATATTCAGAGGTGTGATTCTCTTATTGTCAGGGAAAAGGACAAAAAAACAACTCCGTTTTTTACTTACTTTACTGACCTTCAGTTCTTTTGGGCCCAGTGGAAGTCAAAGTGTTCAGTGCTGTGCTGGAAGTAACTCTTCTGTTTGTTTTTTTTGGTGGAGTAGACTGTGTTTCTTTTGTTTTGTTGTTGCCTAAAGGAGACACAGAGATAGATTTGTTGCCTTTCTTCAGCTGAGACGTCAACGTTTTATGTTGGCAATGATTCTTTCAGCCTCACTGATTCCTGAATTTGAGCTTTTCTTTTCATATGAGAAAAATCCAGATTCCCTGCCTGTGGGCGATGTGTCACAGACGCTGCTGTGATTGTGAATGTTTTTAAACAGGTCAGTCCTGATACTGTTCTTACAGCTGACTCATGTTCTCACCAACTAGTGACTAGTCTCTGAACTACAGGATGTACCGTGGGTTCAACATCGATGATATTTCGTCCTTAGTCTTGTTTCAGCGCAGCAGCTATTGTTTGTTTTGAGTTAGCATGTGCAGCTAATGGAGTTGTGCGTTCTCTGTTTCACGCTGAAGGTTTTTTTTCTCCTTAAATTTTTTTCTTTTACCTTATTTTGTCGGAGATCTGTTCTTTCTCTAAATTTATAGCGATGTCGTCATTCAGTCGTAGACACAGGTTTATGAGCTGCCTGTTAATGTCCCTCAGCCTGTGTCTTCTGGTTCATCTTGTTCTGGGTGTCAACAGTTCCTGCTCCACAGTCTTTGTCCTTGACTGAATTTAATTTCACTTTTGTTGCAGCTCACACTTTCTTTCAGTTTTCTTCTTTTCAACATTTCTACCTTTTCAATGCAGAGTATTTACCTTCATATTTTTCCGTTGTCCTTTTCTGTCACCTCAGCCGTGTCAGTTGGTTGGGTTCATCTTAGCTCGGTCTGTGGTCACAGCTGTAGCTGCTGCTGAACTTTAAAGCATCAAAGACTCCTCTTGTTATTCTGTTACATTAAAAAGGAACTAAAGTGTCCGTCAACTGTAGTTAGAATAACCTGTTACCAGGCACCAACAGAGTCTGGTTAATGTTTTTCTGGTGTTAAATGTTATAATGTGACATGTCCTAGAAATAAGAAAGTCATTTCTCCTTCGTACCATTTTAACCGTGGGGGTTTATTAAGAGGGGTCATCTAAAAACAAGCTGAAAATTCACAACTTTTTAATTTTCATCCTATTGTTGGATAAATATAATATCAATGAAACACTAATCTTTGACCTCAGGTTCTCAAACTGAAGGAAAAAAAAACTTTGCGTTGATGAAGTGACGTTTGTGTGGTGTGAAAACATCTCTTCGTTTTTGGTGAAGTCGACGTCAATATTAAACGTGTGTGTGGAGAGAGGGAGTTCTGTGGAGCTCAGTTACAGTGAGGCAGAATAATCTGACTTCATGTAAATAGAAACTGTTCCAGGGGCCGCGGACGTAGAAGAAACAACTGTCCTCAGGTTGTGTTTGTGTGGACAACGGATCACATGACCACGTCTGAATCACAGAGAAGTGCGTTACATTTATGCACCTGCGGTTACAGGTCCTGGCAGATTACATTAGTCGTGACATCGGTCCGAGGTCAGTCCAGGTCAGGTGTAGTCCAGGTCAAGGGTCAAGGTTAAATGTAGCATACAAATAAAAAAAAAAACAATTCAGTTCATTGTCCTCTCAAGTGTAGTAATCCAATTATGTGTGTTTGTGTCTTATTTGTGTTTGTGTGTGTGCCTGTGTGTGTGTGCGCGCGCTGTGGTTGGGTTCATAAGAACCGCTTCAACTGCCCGTCCTGCTTTAAGAGCTACAGAACCATGCTGGACCTGGCCCAGCACCGCTGCAGCGCCGCGGCCAAAAACCAGGTTGGTGTGAGCATGATGTGTGTGTGGATGTGTGTATCTTGTGCGTGTTGTGTGTGTGTGTGTGGGGCAGTTTAGATGAAGCCACAGGAAGAGTCAGAATCTGCAGTTGTTGTTGTTGTTGTTTTTTGTTTTAAGACTCTGATAATTTTGGAGCAGGTTCCTGTCGTTGTCCTGCTCAGGGCGTGACTGTTCAGTTAATCAATAATAATTCAACAACTAATAATATATTTTTGATAAAAAAGGTTCATCATTTGTATTTCAGTTTTGGTTTCTCTCTGTACTTGGGCCCATCAGCCTTAGTGCTAGTTATTAACTGGTTATTGTGGTTTTACCTAGAGGAAGTGAACCAGGGTTTGTTGCTGTAGTTGGTGTTGAGATGTGAGGTGAAGCCTGCAGTGGTGAAAGGTGACTTTTTTTTTTTAATTTGCACAGAAGTAAAGAACTCATTCTATATCTGGGTGTTAAAAATCTCATGATTTGGTTTCGATTCTTTAGGCCACGATTCGCTATCGAATTGATTCGCTATTGATCGAAATATTTCATTATCGGTTCAGTATTAAGTAGAAATACACAAGTAATTCAAAAGAGCGCCAGATTATTCTTCTGAATATTATTTATTTAGTTTCATGCCCATATAAACAGTCATGGTCTAAGTCAAGCTTTTTTTTGATAAATAAAATATCCTATAAAATAAAGCATCAGCTTATTAATAATGGTACTGAATATGGTGTACAAAAGTAAAAAAAAAAAATTGGGAGCGCATGAACATTGCTGAATTATTATTGAATTGGGGTTGGACGAAGAGTGAGTCTCAGCAGAGTTTGTTGTAGAAAAGAATAAATGATGCTCCAAAGGGAGTCTCAGCAGAGTTTGTTGTAGAAAAATGATGCTCCAAAGTCCGAGACCTCGACCACAGTTCTGCTGTGGACCCGGAATTTGTCACAGAATTCAATGTAAAATTTTCAGATCGTACTCTTCATCTCTGAACTAAATCATCTTCGCAGTCGCTTCTAAATAATTCCTCCAACTATGGATGAAAGTACTCTTCATCTCTGAACTAAATCATCATCGCAGTCGCTTCTATGACAGCTCCGTCTCCTCGTTTGTGGGGCTGTGGTCAGACCCACCGTCAGCATCAGTTCCACTTAGTCCGTTTGTTTCTACTCTGATCCTTTTGCTTTTTTCTTTTTTTTTTGGCTGAACTCTCTTTAATCTCAATCTTTTTCTTTCTGGTCATATTTAATCTTGGTTTCTTTAATGAAGTCTTTGTGGTTTTCTGTGTCATTTCCATCAGAACAGTAGCAGTTGTTCGGTTGTCACAAGTGTATACAGTGCCCTCTTGTGGCCGTAGATGATGTGCGGTATTTTTTATATACAAGCAGCTCAAGTCGAACTACTAGAAAAGAATAACTTCTGGTCTGGATAATACAGTTACGCCAAGTGTTTCTGAGTATTAATCTTAAATTTGAAGTAAAAAGTTCAAGTTCAGAGTAAAACAGTTGGAGAAAAAGACTGAATATCTGTGAACGTCCAGGTTATGGATATGTTTGAAAGTATAGTTATTCTAGAAGGTCCTTTAGTCAAATATGTGAGTGTATTTGTGTGTGTGTATGTTTATTTTGAATCGATCACTTCATCCTGTCACATTGAGAGATTCAAAGACAGTTTGACTGTTTGACAGCCAAGGATCAATGATGGAGGAAAACAGCAGGTCATCACATCCATCCGTCAACATCTCCTCTGTTTGGAATCTGATGTGCTTCAAGAATTACTGTCACTGAGCAACGGCCAATCAGATCTTGAAGTCACCACCGTTTTCTCCTGTCTTTTCTACCGTCCAGTCTGGCAGCCGTCGGTCCAATTTCTCCAGTAACGCCCGTCGTCAGCAGCAGCGACAGCAGCAGCAGAACAACGCTAACTCCATGATGCAACAGCAGCACGGAGGACACGGTCAGCAGGAGGCGCTGCCCTCCCACTGTGTGTCACCCATGTCTCAGGGAGGTCAAGGCAGCAACGTGGGCAGCCAGCAGGTGCCTGACCCCCACCAGGTGAGGAGTGTGGGGAGGGGCTGAAAGTGTGACGTCATTTACCGTCTCAGGAGTTCAGTCAGTAGTCACAGAGAATGGAGAGAGAGATATTTCAATCCACTATCTGTTGCTGTTCAGGAGTGCTGGCTCCCTCTAGTGACACTTCCAGGTTACTGCTTTTGTTTATATCACAGTGGGACGAACACAGACACATAATGATGGGTTTATATTTACAGATAAATCAAGATTTAACCATAGGTGGATCAATATTTATTTATTCAAATGTATATATTTTTAAATATATTTTACAGTGATTAAAGGGAGATACTGAATTAATCTCTTCAGGGTCATTTTGTGTGTGTGTCCCGGCAGGTCCGACCCAGCTCTGTGTCTTCCCAGAGTAGCCAGCAGAGCATGAGGAGCTCCTCCTCCAACAAGCACGTGTCCTCCTCCAGCGCCGCCCCGTCATCCTCCTACTCTCTGCTCCAGCCCCTGGTGCCTGAGGTAAAGGAGATGAGCTCGGGATACACTAGGCTGAGCGTCAACTCCATGGTAGGAGAGAGAACCGCCACACACCCCGCCCTCCACCCTCTGCTGGCTCGCTGCCTTCTCCCTGTCTGCCCTACTAACACCAGGACAGAGGCTCTAACCTTCCCATGAGCAGTGTGTCCACTAGGTCTCTGTCCCTGTGGAGAGCCCTAGTGGACATATTGTGTAATGATCTCTTTCTGATGACTAACTTCTTCAGATTTGGTCTGTTGTCTTTAGTTCTTCCACAGTCACAGTGCAGGGTTTTATTGACCAGAAACAGAAAGCAAAGTACGGCTGCTGAGTGTTCTCTGACCTATCTATATTACTAAAGGTCAAATTAGTGGTATACAGTGACATCTAATGGTTAAATTACAAATTTACACGCTAAACAGTAAGGCCTTGATCTTCATCATGTTCTTGTTTGATGGCCTCTAAAGCACAGGTGTCAAACGTACTCAAATTTGGCCCACGTCTTTGTCCCAGTTTTTAATTTCTGCCCACTGTGATATTGAGTTTGACACCCTTGCTCTAGTGGATCCACAGAGGTACTGCAGGACGGTAGGGTTTTTTTTTTCAGTTTTACTCCCTGTTTTAGGGTCTAGAGAACCTTGACGTTAGCCCGACTCCAGGAAAACTAGTTTAGAGCAGACGAAGGTGCAGACGAAGGTGCAGTCTCCGTGACGACTGTTGGCAGAAACAAAGACAACAGACTCTAGTCTTGGTTTGGTCTCTTGTCTCTTGATGGACTCTGGCGGGAGGACGCTGTCTGACTCTACTAACCAGGACCCTGCTGTAGTGCTGTCTGTAGACCTGGCTTTACGTCTCTCTGTCACTGACCGTCCCCTCAGCTGCTGTGGAACATCTCTGTGTCCACTCTGAAACCTGAGCTTCTCCGTTTCATCCTGACGCTGTTTGTCAACAGTCTTTGTTTTTACACGTTCACTCAATACGTGTTGATCGATGATGTCACCGTGAAGTGTGTGTGTGTGTGTTTCAATATTCATGATTGATGTGTGACTCACCTGATCCCATTCTTATCGCACTGAGAATTATATTTACATATATCCATACATATATGTAAATATATATAGACATGCACACATACATACATATATGTACAGTATATGTGTGTATATATGTATATTTATGTGTATATATTATATATCTGTTGAAAAGCAAACACATTAGAGTCAGAATATTTACAGTAAATAAACAAACACATATACAGACAGATAAGATGCAAATAATCTAAAAATATAAGACCAACATTTTAGACAAAGTGACAAAATTACTGTCAGAGAAACAATTCAAATTCAAATCACATCTTCAACCGTTTTATTAATGAATTTCCATTATTGACGTTGAAGGTAAATTTATGGATCAGACATAAACTGACCCATAAACAGATACTTTATTAGAAACACTTGTCATGACCATCAATCATGATGATGATGATGATGATGAGTTCATGTTCAGATTTTTGTTTTGTCTCCACTTCACTGTTTATTTTCTGAACATTTTTTAAACTAAAACTTTTTTTTTTCATTTATAACTTTTATAAATGTAACCTCTTTATAAACGTTCATCGCGGCTTCTTTCATGTCACTTCCTGTAATGACCGGCTCCTCTGACTCTCTCTTTTTTCTCTCTCTCCCCTGTTTCCTCCCCCCGCCTCCCCCACACCCTCACACCCACCTCCTCCCCAACAGCCGAAGCATCAGGAAGCTTTCTCTCTGGCCCCCCAGCGGCCCCTCACCACCATCAACCCCATCGGCCACGCCCTGCATCCCAACGGCGCGCCCACGCTCAAGCCCTCCCCCGTGCCACGCACCATCCAGACCATGCCGTGGGAGCAGCGCTCGCTCTACAATCAATGAGACCCCCGGCCCCTCCCACCTCACACCAACCCAGCCCTTAACGTCACATCCGCCGCCAACGCCACGCCCTCGTCATGGTCGCCTCTCCTTTGGGATGTGTGGAGGAGGGAGGACTCCGCCCCTCGCCCCGGCCCCTCCTCCTGGGACCGTTGAGTTTGGGATCAGGGGGCAGAGAACTGTTGAACTAGTTGACATTGATTACTGAGTAGTTAGGTTAAAATGTGTTGCCTTCACCTTATGTATGACCTCGGCCTTGTACTGGATATAAGTTAAACTCCGCCCCCACCCTGCCCCCCCCTCCCCTCCCTCCCCCCACTCTAGTGATGAGAATATCTATCTGTCCCATTATTAATGCCCTCCCCTTTTGCCCCATGTTAAATTACACATTCGTCCCAGGGAGTCTGAACGCTCTGACGGGGTCAAAGTTCACTTTTTGAAGAAGTCCAAACAATTTCTTTTTTTAGATGAAAAGGTTCCTGGAAAGTCCAATAGAAAATGTGTGTGTGTGTATGTGTGAGTGTATGTGTGAGTGTGGGGGGGGGTGGAATTTTTTTTTTTTTTTTGTAATAATATTTTTTTATATTTGACACCACGTCCCCACATGAAGCTGCAGGTTGGACATCTGTGTATGTGGTGCAGTGAGAGACGTCTCCATCGGTCCACCACGTCTTTTCATCTTGTATTTAACCTTTTGACCCCTGGAGCTGCGGCGAGACCACGACACAGACACGGACACGTGTGACCAGCATCAGATTGAAGAGATGGAGGGAAGGAAGGAAAAAAAAAATAAAGACAGGTTCAGGATGGGGGCGAGGGGGGGCGTCTCTGTGCTGCTGAGACGGGACGGGTCTTCATCGTAGCAGCCGCGGACACGGACACACGGCGGGTGCGACCACCTCCTCCTGACGACGCTCACTTCTCCTGAAACGTGCTCACGACCGGAGGCACGTTGTTACTGTAGTTTCACTGACCTGTCGTTGGCTGGGAATCGAACCTTCACCTCTCTGTCTCTTTGGTTTTTTTTTTTGTTTTTAAAAAAATTTTTTTTTTTGTTCCAAACTCACAGTTTACACACCTTTGACTTTGACGGCACTCGGAAAAGAGTGCTGCACAACTGTTACTGTCACTGTGTCTCCCTCTTCTCTCCCTCTCCTGTCCACCAGGTGGACGTCAGACCCCGGTCACCACTCACACGATCACAGCAGCAGACACTGGTGCCTGGAGTGTGGATGTTACACTGCTGTACATGGATGCTGCACAGTATGTGTGTGTATGGACGTACGTATGTGTGTGTGTGTGTGTGTGTGTGTGTGTGTGTTGAGCTCAGTTCCTGGTCCACTTCACTAACAGAGAAAAAAAACATGTCACTGATCCAGGAACAGTTTAAGTCCCTGTTCAGACCTGGTGTTAACGATGGTCTGGTCCCGTGAAGACAGTGTTAACGAGGCTACGTTCACACTGCAGGTCAAAGGTCGTTTGTTATGGCGTAAATCACACTGTGATTGAACAACAAATTATACACGTGTGCTGATGTGTAATAATTAATAATGATAATTAATAATTAACATTGGGGAACTTTATGGTAACCACAGGCTGCCACAGGAGGCGCCACTAGGGACATGTTCCTAGCATCTACATATATGTTAAAGTGCTGTAATGTGAACGCAAAAAAAAGAAAAAAATCCTGTTGAGCGACTAGACCTGCGGAGTGAACGTAGCCTCTGTTCTTCAACCGTGTCCCGGCTCCATCTGCTGGGCCCAGATGGAGGTTCATCCACCTGGTTTCCATCTCTGATGTCCTGTCAGATTTTAGGAGCAGAGTTTATTTTGTTTTGTTTTTTATTTTGTTTTTTTACAAAGAAAACGCTGATCCTGAACCTGTGGCTGCAGCGATGGAGTGACGACTCCGGCCACCAGGGGTCACTAGTTGGTGGGGACCAGGGTAAAATGACCTCTTGGACTCAGAAGTATCAGCACAAACTCCTGTGGTCAGCCGAGGCCTGATCCACACACGAAGGGGTTTTTTTTTTCCTGTATTATTGCCTCACAGCCAACACTACAGATCCTGACATATCCCAGAATGCACTGGGAGCTGAACCCGATTCTGCTAATTACCACGTGTTTATTGCATCAACAGGAGCAGGTCAGACATGTTTCAGAAACAAACTGCCGCTGAGACCAGCATCGAACAGACTCAAAGTCAAACCGTTACAGAGTTTAACCGTTACAGCAGGACAGAAACGTGTCCTTAAAAATATATCCTAATTTGTGAATTAAAGAAAAAGAAAAAAAACAACACCAGGTGTGAACGGGGTGTCAGTCGGAGTGACAGTCAGAACCAGGCCTCACTAGTGTTAACGCCTCATTGTCGGTAGATGTCGTTAGATCGTCCTGCTAACACGGCGCTCACTGAAATACCCACAATTCTACTGACGTATTTTTTTTTCTTCTTTTTTAAAAAAGTTGTTTCTATTTTTAATCCTTGTTTTCGTCGTTGCTTTCTCTCCTTGTAAAGTGTCTTTGAGTATTTAGAAAAGTGCTATACAAATAAAAAATGTTTTATCATGAGCTCCTTCACTGCTGCTTGTCCTCGGATCACCGAGACGCTGAAGCCGAACCTCGAGCCGGAGCCGCGGACGGATGTTTGTGTTCGACAGGGGGAGCTGCAACAGCGCTGCCGAAGAAAGGTTCTTTGGTAAGTTAAAAAAAAACACAGAAAACTTCTTCTTCACTCTCTGCTGGTGTGTTCTGGGACTGGGTTTCTTTCCGTTTGTTTGTTATTAAGAATGAAAAAAGCAACAAAGTTCCAGCACATCGTCAAGTTTAACATTTTCTCAAACACATTTGAACCAAAAAAGAAATTAGGCATTTAATGAATTTGCTCGAAGGACAGAGATAATGATGTTCATCAATTTAAATAAATGATCATTTTAGTTGGATGTTATATAAATATAAGTACATCGGTCACGTGATAACACTGATTTTCATGTCCGTAATCTGAAATATTACACAAATGTAAGTATTGCATAAGTTTTAGTGGAACATTTGGTGCTTCAACTTCAAACACTGACGGAGAACGTTTTTCAATAATAATAATAATAAACTCTCCAGACGGTAAACAAGTTACTGACAGCTAAACCAGTTAATTAATCATTAAAAAAAATCAGCCTCATAAAGAAACGTTTTTCTCAGTAATTATATTTATACCATTCCTGGCCACTTGGTGGTGCCAGATTCCCTTGAATCGCACTACATAGGATAAGGCGAAACTTTTTATGACATTTTGTTTGTTTGTTTTATAATAAAAGCGTATCAGTAGATAAACAATAATTAAAGAAGGTGGACATTTGCCAACAGACATCTTTATCTAAAGGTTATTGGGAAATAAATCAATAAACGTTTGTGCACAACTGAAACATATTTTTTCCCCATATCCATTTAGGGAATTATGTATCATTTTAAGAAAGAAAGTCCATAGAAATGTTACGACTATGTTGTGGTGATTATTTTCACACTGATAAATAACAAATTTACTGTGTGTTCATTTCTGTTCTGCCCAACATTAGGGGAGATTCGTGATCACACACTGACACAACCGTCCTCACAAGGTTGAGATATGAAGGCTGAGTGAGAATTGAACCCTGAACCTCATAGATGACCGGCAAGACTCAAACCACCGCTGCACCACAGCCCCAGGATATCATGGAAACACAATAGAAAACAGAGGTAAGACAAGGTAAACAGTGTTTTATAGACAATATTTTTTCCATCTTTTTAATTTTCATGTGGACAAAACGTAAACAAACCGATCATATTCGATTATTCCTATAATCAGACACGTGTTTATTTTTCTTTTTTGTCATTTAAACCCGTTTATTCTCAATTAGTTTGTTTTTTTCCCCGTGATAATGTCGGGTTTTCCGTCTGCAGCTCGTGTTCTCACCGTCTTCATCCGATGATAAACTCATCAACATGGTTTTATTCTCGGAGACAGAAGTCAGTTTTCATTAGAACCTCCGTGATCTCGTTCACTTCTGACCGAAGACCAAAGAGGAACCGGTAAGATCAAACTAAAACACCTCTTCAGCGCCACCTTGTTGAGCTGACAGAAACTTTTCCTGATAACAGTTCACACATCAGACAAAAATTCAATTCATTAACATTCAGACATCGATTCACGATTTAATTGATCTTTATCTCTGGGTCAGTTGTTTTGTTTGTTTGTTTTTACCTTTTCGTCATAAACCAACAGTGTTAGGGAACAGTCTTTAAATTACTAGAATGTGGAACAGTTACTGCAGTCCTACTTAACTTAGTCATTATTAACTAAAAACTTTATTTTAAAAATAAGCGTGTGTGAGTGAAAAAACGTTTGAAACTACAGTTTACAGCTGTGATGAAGGAACATTATTATTATTATTGTTATTATTATCGTATTGTTGCCGTTATTTTAGATATTAACGTTGTTGTTGTTGTTGTCAACGCCTCCGTGTCCGTGTTTTCTACGTGTCACGCCCCTCTTCCGTCTTTAATCCCTCTTTCAATTAAAAGTCTATCGATCATCAAATGTCTCGTGAACGCGCATCATAATTCAAGTTTCCCACCACAGACCGGTCCGGTCCACTCGCCTCTGCCGGGACAGATTAGACACTTTTAGAGACTTCCCCCGCGCAGGATTTTTGCGCGTGTCACCGGGAATTAATATCCACTCGCGGAGCGTGACCGCGTCTGATCTCTGCGGACGCCGGTGTCCGCGGTAAAATCGTTCGCCATTTCGTTGCGGCCGCGCGAGCTCGTGCTGAGGAGCCAGAAGGCCGCGAGGGAGGAGGCCCCGGTGTCATACACTGAATACACGCACACACTCACATGCACACGCACACTGTCACACACGGCGGGGTTTCCCTCACAGCCAATCAGGCGCAGCCTCCAGAGGTTAATAAATAAAAGCTGTGTCTACGTCACCAGGAAATGGCGTTTTGATTTACGTACAAACAAAACCCCCAGCGTTTTTATGTTTACCTTTTTTTCAACGCGACGTATCGGTAAGTGATGACGTAACACACATTAGTTGGTTTAATTAGTGTGTCGTTTATTTTATTGAAACGTATTATTGATAACCGACATTTGACACTTTCGTCACAAACTAAACTCGAGCCTCAGGACGCGAGAGAAATGTTTTAAAGGTCGTTTATCATTAGAAAAAATTTAGAAAATGTTAAAAAACATTTAAAGAATTGTTTTTTAAACAAATAATTGAATTTCAGGCCTCCTTACTGAAGGCCTCGCTGCCGTCCGCTACAGACCTATGGTGCAGTACTCAATTTGACCACATGGCGGCGGTAGTGGACCAGATTGGAACGGGAGGAAGCGCAGCCGTGGTTATAATTAACAGACTTAGAGTTGGAGGAGGAGACTTTGAGCTGTTTACTGACATTTCTTTATCGTTCCACTAGTTTGGTTTGGTTTTTTCCCTCCTTGTTGTAACATTCAGCCTTAGTTTATTATCTTTGGAAACTGAAAGGTTTTCAGGTTTTTGGCCAATGTTTGCGCCTCGTTCCTGAGTCAGAAACAAACTCACACGAACCTGAATTGATTGATTTGGACCGGCGGGAAAAAAGAAGGAGAACCGGAAAGGAGGTCTTTGATTTGAGCTGAACTGGTGCAGATGTGACGCGTTCGTGAATATTTGATCAAATCACGTCAGGTTTTCAGAGTTCTTTAACATTGAACACATCATGTGCTCGTGTTTTTTTCACTCCCCCCCCGCCCCCCCACACACACACACTCTGATCTCCATTTTGTGAGCTTTGTCCCAGCAGCAGCAGCAGACATTAAAGTGTCCACTGGGATCATTGATTTAAATGAAGTTTTATTTACAGCCTTGTTGACATGAATTTCCAACTTAATAAACAGTTCCACTCTTCAGTGTTTTTATTGTATTTTCCTCCTGTTTAAAATTATTTTTTTTATATTGAGTTTAAACTAATAATTTCAATTATTTGCAATAGAGTTGCGTCCACAGACCGTTACCATGGTGATGTTCACTGTTCACATCAGTTTTCATGATAATGTCGCTTCAACAGTCACCTCACGTTTGTCTCTCTGCAGTTTCATTCCTGATGAAAACATGTTGCTGCTGGAAGCACATCCTGTCAGCGTGACATCAGCACAGGAAATGACGCCTTCAGGCCGTAAGGTAAAAAAAAACACTGTTTTACAGCAGAGAGTCAGAAACTCTGTTCTTCATTTAGTAATTATTAGTTTCTTATTAGTTCCTCTGATTTTTTTACCAGCAACTTTTACACATTTCTAAATAATATGAATACATTTAACGTATTTTTTCATTAACTTCCAAAAGTTTCTTGCTTTGTTGATGCATTTGCTGTTTTGTTTTTAAATATATGTATATATAATTTAACAGTAGAAAAAAATCAGAAATTGTTTTCAGGACGATTGTAAAATATTTTGCCAGTCAAAAAAATGTAGATTTTTTTTAATTCAGTTTTTGAGTTCCTTCGATCCAATAGAAACTAATGATTTGAAGTCATTTCATTAACAAAGTCCTCACCTTTAATTTGGAAAAATATACCTTCACCGTGTACTCTTCAACAGCAGCAGCTTCACACACTGAAGTTCAACACCGGTGTCAGGACGTAAGAAGGTTTAAAGTTCAGGAAACAGTTTGGTTTTATCTGATGAGGTCAGTGTTTCTGCTTCAACTCACGAGGCCCAGATTTCACTTCTCGATTTGGACAAACGGCGTTCTCACAACAGGGTCAGAAAAAACAAAGATGAGAGGAGAATCATTAGAACAGAGGAATGGATCATAGAACAGAACAGAACAGGGAGGACTTCATATAGGAACATTTCACAACATGTGGGTTGAGTCATTTCCCATAATGCACATTCAAAACCATGTCGTAGGTCAGAGAAAATATTCAAACGTGTAGGAAAAAAGAATGGAATCTTTCAAATTTGACAAGTTTAACAACAGAGATTGAAGGAAATCTGCTGCCGCTTCACATTCACGCGTCAATATAGTACTCTGTATGTGGGTGTATGTGGTGTACAGTATGTACTTTGTACTTTTAACAACCTGCTGTCTGGCAATGTGCACTTTAATCTCCAGCTGCTATATGTAATGTTGGCATTGACGAAGGGCAAGGAGAGTAAGAGGAAAATAAGAGGGAGGAGAGGTACTTCCTTTAACCCTTCATTCTTCATTCACTTCTTTCAGAGGTCAAGGTCAGAAGGTCAGACACAGCTGCAGGTATCACAAAATAAAAACATGAGAAGAGCCGACGGAGAAGTCACATGATCAAACAATCGTTTTCATGACAGTGTCTGGTACACCTCCGTGTTTTTACTATCAGACAGACTACAGACAGACCACGACAACGACGACGGATTTCACCGCTCTGTGAAGTCACAAAACACGTGATCATCAGACTCAGCAGCTCCAGTCGTCCTCTCACCCAGACCGGCCGCCGTCTACGTCAGTGGTGCAGAACCGCTGGATCCTCATGGAGTCATGAAAGGGTTAACAGCTAGGTTCAACACAGCACTAAACTAACTGCAGCACATTACCTAAACATCATCTGTAACAACACTAGGGGGAGACAGTCGGTGAGACCAGATAAGATTACACACATGAACATCATAATGAAGTTGAAGTAACAAAGTTTAAAAAAAAAATATTATTATTGATTTAAAGGAACCACATTGAGTTATTTCTCTGTCTACTCTTTAGGGGGCGCTAAATCTAACCGACAAACACCATCTTCAGAGGACTTCCTTCATAGTCTTTGCCACGTTGAGCAGTGTGCAGTGTTTCTGCTGCACTTCTGTACAGTTTAAAGGTGAAAATGCTGTTTTCTTCTTCTCTGATTCAAATGAATTGATCTCATAAATGAAATGTTGTAGAAACTCTCCACATACTGTCCTCCCCAGAGCTGTTTACATTTGGGTTGTTTACACCGGGTCGTGGAGGCAGCCTACGTTTGACTTTTTTGTGTCACCAGTACAACCGTAAAGACACAAAGTCACCAAACAACAATCTTTACATTCCATACATGAAGGTGAGTTTGACTGTACTGACAGCAGGAACTCACGATGAAGCTTTCATCACAACCCTCACCCTGAATCCAAGAATACAAAAATAGAAGACTGGCCAATGACGTTTATCTACTCCAAACACTTTTGAGGTCCGATGAGACCTGGAGGTGGACTCCAATGAGACCTGGAGGTGGACTCCAGTGAGACCTGGAGGTGTGAGACCTGGAGGTGGACGTGAGACCTGGAGGTGGACTCCAGTGAGACCTGGAGGTGGACTCCAGTGAGACCTGGAGGTGGACTCCAGTGAGACCTGGAGGTGGACTCCAATGATGATGGGATGTTTTTTTGGTCTTTCCTTCATCTTCTTCTTCAACACCAGTTCAGGTAGCGAAAATAAATGTGAGTTTACTAAAATATTATAAATAGGTTTTACCATAATGTCATACAAATACTGCCACCATCTGGGAGTTTGAGTTAGTGCGTGTTCATCTGCCAACCTCTCTTTGTATTTTCTCATTTTCTTTGTTTCTGCAGGTGGTCGAGGTGATTCTCGGTGGACATTGTCAAATGGATCCAGACGGTGAGAATCAGGCAACGCAACGTGAACTTTTTTCTTTACTAAAAAGACAAAAATAGAACAAAGAGCTCACAGTCAGGATTCGGAGAATTTAATAATGTCTAAAACGATTTTAAAAATAAGATTAAGCTGTGTAGTTTCTAAAGTGTATGGTTTTATTTACAGCTCCACAGACCAGTCTAGTAGTAGTAGTAGTAGTAGTCATAGTTGTAGTAGTAGTTGTAGTAGTAGTCGTAGTAGTAGTCGTCGTAGTAGTAGCTAGTCTGGTAGCTAGTTTTGGAAGCTAACTGTATTATTTACTTCTCTAAATGGTTTAAGTTAAGTATTTAAATTTGTATTGAACAGTATTGTTGCAGGAGTCGACTTACAGTAATGTATGCACCACAGCTGTGTTTATAGCACCCCCTCAGGGGGAGGAGTGAGGGCCACATGCTGTTTATTTACAAACACTAACCAAAATTCCCTGCATGCTCTACAACAAAATGCTCACTGTTGTCAGCACAGACCCAAACTTTCATCAGGCTCATATTTCATGTTGTTAGTGTAAGAAAAACATTACACCTGACACGACGTGGAGACTAAAAATCGGAAATGAAATCCATTAAATAATCACAATAACTTATCACAACTTTTTTTCAGTAACTATTTTACAGAAATACAATATTTACAGCTATAATAGAACATAATAAATAAAACGTTTTTTTCCATGATGAGTTTACTTATGTTAGTTTAGAGAAACCTATTTTAATAAAGAAACGATCCCAGTAATGAAATTATTATATATATCTTAAAAAAACAAACGTTTTAGCAAAGTTGTCGTAGCTTTTCGTTTTACCAGGCTGTTTTAATAGCTGAAAACTTACATAAAACATAAGAACTAATGATTTGAAGTAACATTTATGAGTAAACAGTAACAACACAGACTTTTGCAGTCACTTTTTTGTTGCATTAAAGGTAAAGGATTGAGTTAGTAATGAATTCTGATATTTTCTACATTTCCCTGTGTGCTTAATAACTTTAGAGGATTTACAGGTTTAAGTTAGTCTCACAATAATTATGGACAAAGAAAACTATGGTGATATTTCAAATGATCCTAAATCTGTTCAGCAGTAGATGATTTTTGATACCTGATGAAATAATTTACAACAACTAAAGGGAGGGTGGAAGGGGATTTAAAAAGGAAAAGTTGAAAATCAGCTCTTACATTTCCTGAGGCAGTTTTTCTTCTTCTGAACTGCCACCCACTTCACCCTGTTTTTCTGCAGCCTTTGACCTGTGCTCACCCACCCCTCCCCCAGTGCTCTGTTTCTCTCTCCCTCTTTCTCTCTCTCTCTCACACACAAGCACAAACTTTAACAGATACATTTGATAGCACCGTTAAAGAGCAGAAGTAGAAAGAAAAACAGGTAGAAACTAACTATCCTGCTTTTTTTTTCAACCTCTCTTGGACTTTTAGAGTTCCTGGTGTTTCTTTAACCTGATATTATTGATAAATGTTTGGTGTTTTGTTTTTGTATGTAATTCATGAAGAACATTTATTTGAAGTCTTATCAGCTGACTTCATGTTAAATATTTTGTAAGAGTCTTTTATTATCAGTATAATATATATAATTATATTTTAAAATGTTGGAAGTATCCAAAGAATAAATAAAGCTAATGTTAGTAAAGGTGTTGATAATTGACAATACATAGATTAATGTATGGTTTCGTTGCAGTTTAAGAACACATAAAGCAGTCATTTATTTTAAGAAGTTTTCATTCCCGAGCTAAAACTTCATCTGTTTACATATACTTACATATTCAAGATGACACGCTTTACTCTTATTCAAAAGCCTTAAAATAACTGCTGCTTCTTATGTGGTTGTTTGACCCCTGGCCTGTGACTCCACATCAGCACCTCCCATGTGACCAGCCTGTGTGTTTGAGCATCAGACCATCTCTGGACAAAGGTCAAAACAAAATGAAAGAATTGTAAGTATAACTAGAACTGGTAAACTGTAGGAAGAAAGGCTACTGTAAAATCTCAAGAACTTTACATAAAATATCTGTCGTTAAAAACGATTCCTTTTTAATCACAGCGTGTTAATTTTAGTGACCACCATTCAGGCTGATTAATCCAACACAGAGAATGCTAATGCTTAAATGTGCCATGTCTGGCTGTGGCACATGAATTTGAAGTTAATATAAGATGAGAATGTGACACTCCATCTCATTAATTATCCCATAATGAAGTCTGTAATATAAAATCCATTCAAGACTGGGGTTGTAATAAAATTAAAATAATTTATTCAGAGCTTGAAACCTTCTGTAAAGAAAGAGCCCAGCTGTACATTACAGACCAACTGACAGGCTGAAAAACGATTGCTGGTTAAAACTTTGGAATTAGAGATTTTTGTTTTAATGTTATGTAGACATGGGGACACAGAGACTTGATTTATTCAAAAATTTCATAACTAACTGTAACGTTTTTATTTCACAACACCCTCATTTATCCGCAGTAATTGTGGCGAATCAACAGTTGAACTACTGTGGAAGGAAACTGTCAAGCGTTGGATCCATTTTGTGACAGAAGCCATTTCCTAACACACACGTCGCCCGCGGGTACGTACAGTTCAATTTATGCTTCAAATATCATTTACGGCACTCATTGAGTGTACGATAAGTTAAAAACAAATCTGTGTAATATATATAACCAAACAAGAAAGGGTTACATAAGCACACGCGCAGCCCCACTCGATGAGCGAGTATGCTGCAGTCAGGCCTGTGTGCCGCTCCCAGCCTCCATTTTGAAGAGCCTGTGTGCGGACTGTAGACCCGCAACTGCGGAACTGCGCTGACTGAGCGGAGAAAAAAACTGCCGCAACACAGAGACGGAAACCCAGAGGCCTCCCCGTCTGTTGTTGAGTTTCAACACGCTGCTGGCGCCTGATGAAGTCGTGACCTCTGTGTGAGTCGGTCGTACCAACAGAATGTGGGAGAAGCTGAGGGTCCGTGTACAGCTGACATGGAAATGAATACGTAGCATTTACAAGTGGAAGGTACCTGGCGCCATCTTTGTTTTAGTTTAATGATACCCTGGGCATAGCGGACACCGATCAGAGCTAATGGACTGGTTAAGGTCATAGAATAACGTCCACAAGGTTTCCCTATGAACTGGACCCTTATGCACCTTCGTCAGATTATATAAAAATTACCGTTCGGCTTTTTATATTTCAACGTAACGACAGCCAGTGGCGAATACAGCACTTTTAGGGCCCGAAGTGAACACAGGAAAGCCCCCCCCCTCATCTACTCCTCTAACACCGAGATGAAACAACCAAAACAGATACTATAAACTTGGTATTAAATAAAATAATCTGTCCATGATAGTATTACCTAGCTTTTTACAGAACAAGGGTTGTTTTAATATGTAAACATATCAATAACTCACAATGCGTTCTATTTTGTTGTGTTGGTGTTTACTTTATGGCCAAGTGGTGGTGTTGATGAGGGACAGGCTAGGCAACGAGCACAACTGGTTAAAACAATAAATCTTAAAATTGACATTTTTTTCTTGCTATCATCCTACATTAGTGTAGTGAAGAAAGCCATGCATTTCTTCCTGTAGCATGATATCCGCCTGTGATAGTGTATGAGGCGCATGTGTGCTGGCCATAAACTCATACGTCATGCAAAGCACCGCGACGAGCACGCGTATTACAGTACAGCGTGAGCGGCGCTCATCTGGTGCATACCCTCAGATAAGATGGGAAGCTCCCCTTCTTCTCCTCCTCCTGCTCCTCCTTCCTTTAACCTACTCCAAACAAACCACGTGGTTTCCTCTTCGCAAACAAAAAGAGAGAGAGGGTGGGAGAGAGAGAGATCGAGGGTGAGCGAGAGAGAAAGAGAGCGAGAGAGAGGATTGGAGTTGGTTTAGGGGCGGCGTCATCACTTCGGCGGCAGCAGGCGGACCTCAGTGAGGGAGAGAGAATCACTTCTGTAGACTTGATCTGCCAGTTTTTTTTCTCCCAATCCTCCACCACAGAGCCATCACCAAACCCACCCAGTACCACCCACCACCTCCACAGCGCAGTACAGAAGCGTTAGAGCAGCTTCACTCAACTGCTGGGGCGACTGAAGTTCAGGGATCGAACCTCTTCAGCTGGATTTACGACACTTGCAGAAAACTCATTTGTGTTCATACATTGAAATACCGCTGCAGCCGATAATTTAGTTTAGCATCGGTTTGCATTATTTTTCTTTGAATTCGCTCTTTTACAACATCTACTATCAGCTAGTGTGTCACTATCTTCTTATACACTACTGCAATTTCATTAGAAGAAACTTTTTTTCTTTTTCCGGCTAACACTCGACTTATAAGGAGATTTTTTTGTCCTTTTTTCCCCATTTTTTTGGACTTGGAAGAAATATTTTGTTCCACCATGAACAAGCTGTACATTGGGAATCTAAGCGACAGCGTGACTGCCGAGGATTTGGCCAAAACCTTCGAGGAACACAAGATTAAATACAACGCTCCGTTTCTCATGAAAACCGGCTACGCGTTTGTGGACTGTCCGGATGACCAGTGGGCCTTGAAGGCGATCGAGACCTTATCTGGTGAGTAACGATGGAACCCTGACCGCCAACTACACCCACCGCTCCCTACCTTTAGTTTTCATTCATTCTCCACGGGAGCGGTAAACGCCGGCGTACAGACCCGGCTGCATGCACACCGTCAGCGGCATGTTTCAATACCCAGTGCCCCGTGCACATGCGAGACTTTTACATCGATTGTCGTACAAAAATTATTATTACAAATAAAAATATATTTTATTTGCAATTGCTTAATGAATTGGGGCGTGTGAAGAGCTACGTACCCCCGGGAGCCATTCAACTTTGGCAGGGGGGAGGGACACGAGTAGCGTAAACGCGATGGCAACTAAGAGCCTTTGCTACTATATTCTTACTTTACACCGCGTCTATTGAAATATTTTCAATAAATGTTTTTTAAACATTGTATTGTTTGTTTATTAGCTTCTCTTCACGCGTGGTACTATGATATTGAGTCCTACTCTCCTATAATTTAGCTTGAAGCCTCGTTTACTCTCCCCCACCTTCCAGTCGTCAGACACTATTGTTATAAATGGTAAATATTTCTGTTTTATTCTCATCAAATCAGGTCGCACATAAACGTAATTCAGGCCGAACAGACCGGTTGCCTATTCAGAGTTATTCGGCTCTCGTCGGCTCTTCTTTGGCCTCATTTTTGTCACGTTTTCCCCCTACTGTAGGTCTAAATTGTGTGGAAGGAGACAAGGTCGCCATGGCAGTCGTCTCTGCTTCACTAACTCGAGTAGAAAAACTCCACACACTACAAACAACAATCTTTATTTACGACAATATACATTGTCGTAAATGGAGACGCGCCCCAAGTTTACAGCCAACATTACTATTTACTTTTTAGACTAAACCGACGAACACAAACAACAAAGTGACACGTTTAAATCACCCTCTTGACTTCACCTCGTAGTTTCTGGGCCCTTTGAACTTTAACATTAATCAACTGCTTTTCAGCTGTGGTTTATCACATAAATGTACTGTTTGGTTTGGAAGTATATACACGTAAGTACCGAATAACCCTCTCTTCGCTTAAGCTTAATCCTCCGAATACAACTATACTAACGACCCTAATATTCGTGAACTAGCTCAACGGTTAGCGTGTAGCCATGAAGTGTTTCTGAATCTGTGTTTGCTTTCTTTACTTTCAGGTAAAGTGGAACTTGACGGTAAACGCATGGAGGTCGAGCACTCTGTCCCCAAAAAGCAAAGGTAGGGAAGAACCTCCTCCGTCTTACTTCTGTCCTTAAACCCTTTTCATGTGTTGCATTAACTTTCCGAGCCGTTCTTTTCCGTCATTTAACAAAAATGGCTGTATGTATTGCAATGTTTTGTTTCACTCTTGTGGCCGTGAAGGCGTCACTGTGCCTGCCGTAGCCGTTTTTGGTTAGTTGGTTGTTGTGTATGTGGAACCTCAACTTTCTGTCCGCCATTACTGTGAAACTGGAGAGTGACAGCCTTGGTTGGCCTTCGTGTGTATTGCAGGGGCTGCTATACGGTGGCCTGTTGGTAACTTTACTTACGTGAAACATTATACATAGCTTGAGACAAAAACACGACTTGGACAACGTATTTTTAAGGAAATAAAATTACCCTGCTAACACACTAACCCCCACACACGTTTCTTATTTTGAAGACAGTTCAATCTGGCATGGTAAAAAAAAAAAGAAAAAAAGAAATACAATTTTGAATTTCTTACAGTTCTTTTTGTCTGGTGTGTGGTGAGTTCAATAAATTAAATATTATAATTTTGTTTACATATGACTGACATGCAAAATATGTCTGTCTTGATTTAAATTTAATCTGTAAATGCTTTAATGACAGTGCCATTAGCTGTAATCTAATTTATGTTTTGCAGTTTATAGAAAGATAAATGAAGAAAAATATGATTGACATAACTGGAGAGGGTCATATGGTTGGTCACTGTTGGTGATTGACAAATTGCATTGACTTTGATGGCGCCACATGGGCAGGGTCTTATTGGGCAAATTGCTGTCAAACCCAGCTGGATTCTCCAAAACGAGCTGAGCACATTCCTATATGGATTCTATTAATTTATCTCAGTGTATTAGCTCCAAACCCATCACACACCTTCCTGTACTAAATGAAATTCTTTCTTGTATGTTGATAATTAATTCTGTTGTTGCCAAAGAAATTGAAGGGATATTTGTTGGTCCTTTTAAGTTTTTTTTTTTTTTTTTTTTAAAGTTTAAATGTGGGTCCCATCCACACTAGGTGCAAAGGCACAAGTTAATGTGTTTGTATAAACGTGGCTGAAGGCTCTTTAGGGGTGTGAACGTACTGTACTGCTCTCCTTACCTCTAGTGGCTGATGAAACCATTTTTTAGGAGCCATGCTGGCTAATGTACGTTTGATGGCATTTACTTCCAACTGTTGTCTAACTGCTGACCTAAATATACAGTGTGTTGGTCTTTTAGGTAGACATGAATGCATGTCCACATAGGTTGTTTGTATAGATGACTTTCACCAACGGTCATAAATCGCATGTTAAAATATTAATGGTTAATTCCTTGACATGTTCACCTTGAAATTAGGTCTGAAAAAATTAATTTGTCTAAAAAAATATTCTAGCCTTAAAAACTGATTTGTGTTTGAGAGTCAAATCTATTAAAATTAGGTACTGATGAAAAAAAAGAAAAAGAAATCTGTTATTTTTCACAAGCTGTTTTGGTATTTATATTTATTACATAATCTTTTGGCAGTTTTGTGTTAAATCTTTTTTTATTTTTTAATAATTTTTAAATTTTATAGTATTTACATAATTGAAACACTACCATGGTGTGCATCCATTAATATTGCCTAAAGTATGGTCAGTATATTGTGTGTAAAAACTGACGACCATTGCACATCAGCAGCTTTTTTAAATGTTAGATCTGACCTGCTTTCAACGGTGTCATGGAATTTGCCTGTAGACCATCTTCCATGCCTGTAACCTTTGGCACACATACGAGGTGAGCCGTGTGCACAGCTCTCCATGTTCTACTGCGTGGCCACATGTGTGCTTAGTGTGTGCATATCCTATTGTCAAAATGGCTCCTGAATGTGGTATTTATTTATGGGGGAAGTGTTTGCTTCTCACCAGCTCTTGTGAGGCTCCGTTCTGACTAATTTCAGCAAATGTGTTCAGATCTCTGAATGTAAGTTGTTGTTCTGCATTAGTAGTGTTTAAATATGGCTGTGGCACAATAATCAGAAAAGAGTACAGTGTGCTGTGTCTTGTGTGAGTGACGTCTGGCAGACAGTCTGAATCCTTCAGTTATCATGATACTGCAGGAGCGAGTCACTCGTCATGTGTAGGAAACCAACATGGCAGCAGACAGTCTGTAAATAATTTTGCTGGTGATCTGTGTTTTGTGCAGCGTCCCAGACCTCCTGTGTGATAACCTTGAAGAGCCATAATGATAAAGGTGATTTAGTGAGATTGAGGGGCCAACATGGGCGAGCTAAGGCCTTCAGTGGCTCCGTGACACGTGGTTCCTCGGCACTCAGAGGAGTCACTGCACGTCAGCCTGTGAGGGAGGAAAATGGCGAAGCTCTGAATGTAGCAGGAGCACAGTGTAGGCTAGTGTGTCTTACGTTTCTCACGTGTGCTGCTTTGGTGATCACAGCAGTGCCAAGTATTGAACAGGTAGAACTGAGCAGTAGCTGGAAATGTAAGAAATTGGTTAAAAGGGGAAATTAGTTTTTCAGGTAAAAAAAATAGGTTCCATAATAATGCTAACCTAGCATTAAGCTAATAGAAGTAAAAATATGCCTCTAAATCACTGTAAAGATATTTATATGAAGTACTCTTTGTACAAGTACTCTTGTCATACCTGTTTACATATATAAATATATATGTATAGTATATTTGAGTCAACACATAAGCTGAAATAAATACATTTTTTTCAGTGTTTCAGTATTTTTTTAATATAAAGTGTAAATTTGAATAAAGGTAGAGCATGTTGTCATGTTGCAGCTAACGTACAGGATGTCTCTTCTGTCACATCTCCTACTTTACGCTATTATTATTTTAAAAAAGCTTCAACACTTTTTTCCCCCACATCACAGTAATGTGTGTAATGTGGCTGCAGCGTGGTCCAGTTCTGAAAGTCTGTTCAGGTTTGCAGGCCTGTCACAGCCGCTGATCGTGGAGAGTATTAGTGTGTACGTGTGTGTGTGTGTGTATATGAGTATTTTCTAACTTGACATAGAATCTTACTGGAGGTGTGTGTTAGCAAGGGAGGGGCAGCTGCTCACAGGGAACTGAACCCTTTATTTAACGGATGGCGCTGGGGGGAGGTAAGTGGGCAGGGGGAGGGGTGGCGAGGTTTGTGAATCCAAGGGTTCCACTCTTCTTCTTCTTCTTCTCGCTTTTACATCTGTTATTGTCAATATTAAAACAGTATGGGGTTCTCTTCAAATCTGCCCCCTTGACCTGGGGTTAGGAGTCCAGTACTGGTTGGTAGGTCTGTAGGCTACAAAGACCTGCTGTGCAACCGTATAGGGACAGGGTGGTTTTTTTTACCTGTTTTAGAGTCGACCATGAAACTCGTCAGAGGTCTGACTGAAATGTATGTCAGGCAGCTGAGGTTTGTGGGAGGTCGGGTTCCACGAGAGAGAGAGAGAGAGAGCGAGAGAGAGAAGAGGTAGCAAACGGGACGGAATGGAAAAGGAGTGGGGGTGGGTGGCAGAATTCTGTGTTAGGGAGGGTGTGGGAGGGGGTTCCCTGAAGGAACACGCCATCCTGCCTGAAGAGACAAAATGTGCACAATGTATGTAGTCAGGGAGTGTGTGGAGCTGAAGACCATAAGCCAAATAACCCAGTGTCATTTAAGGTCCTACATGAACCAGGAATACGGAAAAATCCTGTCAGGAAAAATAAACACAAGTTATTTTTATTTATTGCACCTTCACTGAAACATTTAACTTAGAAGTGAAGTGAAAACATCTTAAATAAATCACACACCACACATGTTTTGTTTTTGTTTTTTTTAAATTGAAAGTGATAGTAATTTCTAAACTATTTACTACTATTTCTAAACTGGGATTGGAGTAATTTCTAAACTATTTACTACTATTTTTTTTTACTACTGGGTAAAATTGAAAAAAATAAATGAAGTAAAAACTGCCCTAATCTTTTGTTCATATCTGAATAAAAACAAAATTTAAGCTTTTACGAAACCTTTTTTTCTTGTTAAATATTTTATTCATCAGATAAAACTGTCCTATAGAAAAATGTGTCCAAGACTTTTTAACCTTGTGTTTTCAGAAGAGCGGCGTTTATTGCAATCTTTTTTGTAATTTTGCAAAACAGTGAAATTAAAACATTTCATGAATTTTGCAATTTTCACAGTTCAGTAGAATGAAAACGAACATTGAACTGTGGTTTCTGTCATTTCTAATCGTTGTTCACTAATTTATATTTTTAGACTGAGCTTAAATTAAAGTCACCACTTTATTTACAATCCTTTACCAACACGGCTTCACCGTAGTTGACGTTGACATTTGTTTCCTCTTTATCGTTTTTTGTTTAATCAGGAAGAACATTATAGTAAGATTTTAATAAGTACTGCTAAGTGGAACACACACACACACACAAAACAGCAGAAGACTGTAAAGGAAAAGGACTATAAAGAAAGTTGCCATTTTTGACCTTTAAAAATGTATATAGGATATTTTTTTATGCACAATTGTGGATGATGATGAAGTGAAAAGAGGGTTGTGCTGCTTTTGTTTGGTTTTAGATTGGTTCTCTTTTAAATGCATTTTTTTTTGTGTGCCTTAAACGTTGATCATCCGAACCATCGTTGTCGACCAGCGGTTCGTCTTTGTCTTCAGTCAACCTTGTCCGCACCACGGTTCTTTATTAAATTCTCAAACTGTCATTTTTAGTGATGTAGAGTGAAATCTGTATTTTTAGTTTTCACTCGGTTTACTGAAGTATTTTGTCGTAGAATTAAGTCAAGACAAGACAATGCGATTATTTCCTTGCATTTATAGAAAAACATGTCAGACAGTTAGGCTAAGAAAAACATGGCTGAACAAACGTGTTAGCTAAAAGGCATCTTCTTACTGCCTTCACGTGAACCTGAAAGACGACATGAATTCGAAACATCGTTTTATACAGAATAAGTTAGTAAGATAATTTTCTCCTCCTGTGAGCTTTGTCACATGTTTCAAACCCCAATGCTCTGTTGGTTGTGAGATTTGAACCACCAGTCCTAAAAATCCCGTGCCGGATGTTGAAACAACTAGACAAAGCTTCTCAGACTTGATGTCTGTAAACCAGACCTGACATGAACCCCGCAGGGGTTTTAGGGTGAATTACAATTTTTCAATGTTTATTGATGTTAAAAATTTAGCATAGACATTTATTCAAACTGAGCTCCTTCTGAAAACTGAGGATTTCTGTGGCCACACCCTGCAAACAGAACCTGAAATGGATGTAGCTCCGTCCACTCCTTATTTCAGGTCCTTGTCTTTTCCACCACTACTTCTGTGCAGGAGAACTATTTTAACCTTCATTTTTTGGTTAATATTTGTGTATAATATCACAACTGTTGTCTACAGGTGTTTGACCTAGTTTTTGTTTACATATGAAAGTAACATACAAACCATGTGGCAGACAGGAAATGACGCCAAGCAGTAGCTAGCAGCGAACCAAGAAGAAGAGGCCTTGACTCGATTCTATCCAAACCTCTCGAAAGCAGCTCAGTTTTCACGGAGGACCACCGCCCTTCTCCTCCTCTTTATATATCGTAATTTGACCCAGTCAGTTGGTGATAATGGCCATTTGTTCTGCCATAATATATCAGTGGCATTTACATTAGAACCATCCGTGGCACCTTTCATATATAAAACCTGCTGGACGTCTGGCACCAGAGTCTTGAATCCTGAGTATTTAATCATAGCTACAATTCATTATTTTTGGCATTATATCATTTGTTTTAGTTCATACGCACGCTCCAACTATCTGCTCCTGACTCTTTGTGGCTCACGAGTTAAACGGTTTGTCCACACGGGCTACACCTTCTCCTGGTGATGTTTATATGTTGATGTCACATCCTATACTTGCCTAAATTATTGACTGTCTAAATGATTAGCGTGAATTATGATGGCTGTACCTAAATGAATTGGGTTATTGTGAAGCCAAAGGCTCCGTGGACGGAACTTGTCATTTTCATTTGAAATTGCATCAAACATTCTGTGAATACACCTGCAGCTTATGTTTCCTTTGTGTGTCAGGCGCTTGGAAGCAGAGAGGTTTGGAAACGAAGCTGGCTTCCAAAAAAAAACCAAAACCTTGGGGCTCAGATTTAGTCTGCACCACGGTCAGAACTGATCAGGGCTCAAGGCCAAAAAATGCCCTTGAAATTCAATGAATTGAGATGACAGGGATTCTGAATGCCCCAGTAAAAAGGGATTTCACTACGTTCATGTGAGAGTTTAGATATGCTAACCTGCTAACTGCTAATTTGACTTTAGTATGGTGTTCAGCCAAACTCTGTTGTGTGTGACTGTTCTCTGCATGTCTTTAGTCTCCATTAGCCGTTAATTTTTTTTATTTTTTAGTCTCCATTAGCCGTTTTTTTTTTTTTATTTTTCATGTGTTCCATGTCATGGAAAATTTAAAATATTTTTTTAGTGACCTTGTTTTCCATGAAAAAGCACAATTTCCGAGTGTATTGATACTGCGTTGGCTTTTTTCACCTATTTCTCCTTGACCAACATGAAGCTTTTTATATCTGAGTTAAATCCAATCCTCCATTAATTTAATTGGCTGAAAACTGAAAGAGAAGTTAACTACGCTGTAGACGTGAAGCTGTGCATCGGTGAGCAGGTTTTTAGTGCAGTTTACTCAAAAGCCCCGGTCAAGACGAGACGAGGGCAAATTCAGGGATTTCAAGGTCGTTTGCTCTCAGTGGCTGCTGGTTTCTGACCCCGGTCAGAACAGGATAAATACACGTCCAGTGTCGAGGTTCTCCTGTGAAGTGAAGGCTGCGTTCACCATCCTGCAGTTTTAATTTGAGTCCACTCTCACGCACGTGGCGAGTGTCGTTACGCGGAACACTGTGTCGTGTACGAGCTGCTGATGCGTCAAAACACGTGCTCCGTCATACAGATCAGGTAGAGTCTCAGAGTGAACTCCATCCCACCTGATGATGGTGACGATGGAGGATGTGTTGAACAGCGTGGAGGCTGATATCGTTATAGTTGATCCAGATTTGCCGTTTGGTTCAAGGACATCTTTTACACGAGTGAGGTCCAAACCCCCATTAGGATCCTGACTGACTTTTGTTCCTTTAAACTTTGATTTTAATTGAGCAATATATTTGCCAGTTGATATATTTTTATAATCCATTATCATATATATGTATGTATATATATGTGTATATATATACACACACGTGTATATATATATACAAACTATACAAAAGAGAGCGTCCGACATTGGTTCTTGGTTGTTGTGTCCTTGAACCACAGGTGCACGGTGAACACAACATTACATTTTTGTTCAAGAAATTGAAAATACAAAATAAGCGTACCGTTATTGGAATGTTACATTTCCAAAATGTTTTGTCTTTCTGATTAAATTACCAGTTAACACTGATAATTAATAATGAATTTTATGACCTTTAGGAACATACGTGACTCCCTGTTTTCAACTGCAGTTTTGTTCAGTTAAATCTTTTTTTTCTTCTTTTTTTTGCGATGTATATGTAAAGTATCTCAACTTAAATGCATTGATTTGAATGCATGGCTGAAACTGTGAGTGTGTGTGTAGTCAGGGATTTCACATAGAGAAGGCGAGGCTGCTGGTGAAGTACACGGTGCTCGGTGTTCTTCTCCTCTCATGGTTATAGAGAGGAGAAGAAGGAAGAGGAGGAGGGAACAGTAGGCGGGGCAGCAAGGGGGGCGCGACCAATCACACGCTAGCGACACCGGGGGAAAAAAAAAGTCAATAGGTCCTCCCTCCCTCCCCCTTCTTTCCTCCTTTCCTCACAGGCATGGACTGACTTCACCACCTCCCCCCCTCTCCTTCTCTCTCTCTTCCCCCCTAACCTCCCCCTTCCTCCCCCTTCTGTTCATGCCTTCACTGTCTTTTTTCTTTCTTTCTTTTTTTTTTACTTTTTTCTCTCCCTCTCTTTGGTACAGTATGTTCATTTCTCTCGAGCTCTGTTTTTTTTTTTTTTTGTCCCACTCTCCCTCCCTTTCTCCCGCCTTCTTTTTGGCGTGTCGCCACTTTCTCTGCACCATTTCAAGCGCTGCAAATCCAGGCAGCAGAGTTTTAGACAGCCGGACAGAGAGACAGGCAGACTAAGAGACAGACAGAGGACAGAGGGGAAGAGTAAGACAAACACACATTCACTGACGTGTTTTTTTTTTTTTAAACAAAGAAAACCTTCTCGTTGAAAAGCGTCAACCTGGAACATGTATAACTTTAGTTGATTCCTATTCAAACTGTTGGTATGTGAGTTTCAGTTCTGTAGGAAATGTCACCACACCTCAAGAATTCTACAGGAATGTAATTGTTTGTTCATGTTATTACTGGATGGATTTTCTTTGAAAAGCTCCAAATATTATCGTCCCAGTAAATGAGAGGATTTTGAAACTTGAAGAACAGTTTATTCCACTTTGCTGCTGCATCAGAGAATGAAACATTTCCAGTTTTTTAATGCAGATTTTTCAACCACAGTTTTTAATGTTTATATTTACACTCCCATGTGATTGTCCTTATGATGAAACAACGGGAAGTTTCAAAAACATTTCCTTGATTTGAACTTAACCAGCTGTAATAGTAGTAGAACCTGTCAGTCACAGATACTAATGAGTAACCCAGTACTTTACAGTCATTATCAGTGATTTTATTAATCAGGTCCATTTTATTGGAAAAGCTCACATTTACAAAACACAATTTTCTCATTTGACTTTAAAGTTAGTTTTAAGGATAGAATAAAAATTAAAATGATTCTCCTAAAAAAAAAAACAACCCCAAAACCCTTATAACAGGAATGTTCTGTAAAACCAGTCGATGTTGTTCATGAGTTTATGTTAACAATACGGAGTAAAGCTGCAGGTTAACTGATATTATTGAAAACCACATTATTTCACACACAATTTGACAACAGTTAATTTATAAAAAATTAATCAAACTATTTTTTGCTAACAATGGCATATATGCAATATACCTATGGGCTCATTTGGAGAAACTATTAGCTTACTGTTACATGTACCTTAATTATTTTTGCACTGAATTTTCTTCAACAGAAATATTTACAAGTAAACATTAAATACTTACATTTTCCATTTACCAAATGTGAACAAACCAAAAAGTCAGTAGTTTTAGCCTGGAAAACTAAAAAGTGAGTAAAAAAAAAAAACCAACAAAAAAACAAAAAAAAATGACTGCACAGTTTAACAATGAAATGAAATCATTTAAATTGACACACAAATACATATTGATTTATTTTATGGGTTAAGTGTAATTTCTCCATCTTCTTTTATGAACATATCTGCAGACCTGACCCAGTCTGGACTCAGACAAAACAGTTTAGAACAGAACGCCACAGTCCAAAATGGAGACATGTTTTTTTAATTTAATTTCATTATTTATTCGTGCAGTTTTTTGGATCAGTGTGTGGGCTGTCAGAGAAAGGCATGTTCATGTGTTCAACTGTGGTACTGCAGAAGCCTGTGTGTGTGTGTGTGTGTGTGTGTGTGTATTTAAAGGAGGAAATTCGAGTGTGTGCTGCAGGATGTCTGACCGTTTCACCTCTCTCTGGTTTTGTACTTTTAATTACTAATTTAAAAGATTGATTCTTTTAAACTGACATTGAACTTCATGTCTGTTGCTGCAGTGAAATGGAAACATCACCAGCTGTAATTTGAGCAGCTGCAGGAAAAATAATTTTGTTACCATTTGGATGTTTTTGGTTTATTTTTTATTATTAATAGTGTAACTTCAACCAGTCCCCAAGCCCAGGTTTGGTCCTGACAAAACCCAACCTGTAATAGTGGGCTTGGTGGAATGGAACCCAGAACCTACTGGTTAGCAGGAAGGAATCCCACCACTGAGCTGTGCTTTAATGTTTTATTTAGCATTAAAATATAGCAGTTATTTTCCAAATATATTTTTTCTATCTGAATCGGTGAATTTAACCTTTCGTTGACATTGCAGAACGCAGCAGTACTCTGTTACAAAATGAAGTATTTCTGGTCCAACTTGTACCAAATATCCACTCATGTTTTGACCTAAATTTCTAAATGTTTTTTTTCCTCTAACTGTTAACATGATCCTTTGACAACTTTCGTCAATTTCTTAACCAACATTTGGATTTCTTTAGATAAATAGATAGATAACACTTTATTGTTCTCTTCACCTTCGGGCAGTTTTAACGTCATATTAGCTCTGGTGTTTATTATGAATTTACTCTTGCTTTGAGGCTAACTCAAATTTTGTAAGTGTGTGTGTGTGTGTCTGTGTGTTTGTTCTTTGTAATCTAATTTCTTTTTTTTCTTTTTTTTTTACTTTTGGCTAACCTTCAGGTATTGTTATTAAAGCCTTATAAGATAACATCAACTGTGAAAGGACTGTTTATCTTTTAAATATACATTTGTCTAATTGTACCTTTCTAATATAATGCTGATAAATTTCGCCTTTTTATGTTTTTATCTCTGGTGTGATTTTTGGACGACTTTTATTTTATCCCTGTTCTTAGTGCTTTATTGTTTGGACACAAACGATGGAATATGTTTTTTACAATTAGGTCAATGATGTTGTTTATTCCACAGCTTAGTTGGACAGTTTTTTGCAAGCATTTACCATAGGGGTGTAATACAATGTCGATACGGTGAAATATCACAATATTTTGTTTCACGATATTGTATTGATTTTTTTTTCCTCGCCAATTCCCAGTCCAATATTCCTGGTGTTGGTTCTTTTTCTTTTCTTTCTCCTCTAGTGATTCCGAATGTAGATCCCTATGTTCCAGTGTTAGGAACTGATGTTCAGATGGAACAGAGTCTGAGACCAGGATCACACTGGGACTACAGCTAACTTGTTTGAGAAAAAACTCATTATTGTTGTGCCAAAAGTATTACAATATACGTTGTATTGTGGCCCATGTATCGTGATACATGTCGTATCACTAGATTTTTGCTCATACACACCCCTGGCTTGGTATATATTTCCCATTTTCCCCATTTTGTTTTTAGGTATCTATGGTGATTTGACCCCCGAGTCCTAGAAAAAACTCATTATTGTTGTGCCAAAAGTATTACAATATACGTTGTATTGTGGCCCATGTATCGTGATACATGTCGTATCACTAGATTTTTGCTCATACACACCCCTGGCTTGGTATATATTTCCCATTTTCCCCATTTTGTTTTTAGGTATCTATGGTGATTTGACCCCCGAGTCCTGACTCCAGGGTCTGATCCATGTTCTGTGTTGGACCTGTTGTGACCTGCTGAGGTTCTGTCATTGTATAAAATTCTCAATCCAGACCTGGCTGCAGCCCAGATAACAGATAATACTTTATATTTGCCCATGTGCCAATATAAACATGGTTTAAACAAGTTTTTTTTTTGTTTTTTGTTCTTTCTAACAAAAGATGATGTTTGATCTGGTTTTCGTGAGCAGCTGCGGCTGCAGAAGAAGTCGTGGTGAAGGTGGAAAGACGAGGCTGTTATCTTAATACACCGAGACTGTATGTAGGTGAAGGGGTAAATCAGTCCTGTCTCTTTAAGAAGAACACACCTCTCTCCTCCCCCACCTCCATTTCCATCCCTCTCTCTTGCTCTCTCTCTGCTCCGCCCATTTCTCTGATTGTTTCTTCTCTTTGGTTCGAACCATCTGTCTCCCTCCTCCTTCTCCTTTTCTCTCTCTCTCCCTCTCTCTCCCTTCTTCTCCTGCTGTCTTTTGCATTTTTTTTCTCCCCCCTGTTTCTTATTCCCTCCATGTTCTGTGCTTTTTTTTTTTTTTTTTGCTCACTAAAAATAAATTGGACACACATGTGCACACACTCATGGATGTGTCATACTCATACTGACGCTTCCCTGAGAGCAGAGCAGAGCAGAGCAGTGATCAGGAAGGAAAAACTGCAAGAAAGGAGAGAGGGGGGATGGGAGGAGGGTCCTGGTGGGGGTGGGGTGCTAGTATTTGGGGCCTAAGGGTTGGGCTGTGCTGGGGCCTCATGTGCACATACATACGTGTGTGTGTGTGTTTGCCATATTATGCATGCGTGTATGTTACAAAGAGCTGCTCTCTGGCTCGGCCCTAGTGGTCGTGGACTTTGGTTTGTGTGTAACACTTGTTGCCAACGTGCGTCTTGCAACATCCAAAGGTTTTCGTCCTTCATGGGCCACTGTTTGTTAGTGCGGGTCGTTCCTTCTCCACGTAACCACAAGTTCAACATGATTCGTGGACAGAACTGGAAGAAATTTGATCAAATATCAATGTCAAAATGAAATTAATAACGTTGCGTTAACACCACATTTATTCTTTATAATACGTATATATTGTGTTACATTTATTCTTTATAATACGTATATATATATTGTTCAAATTAGTGCCTTACGCGTGTTAAATCATTTGGTAAAATTAATCAGATTAATGGACAGAATAATTGATGTAAAATTAATCAGATTAATGGACAGATTAATTGACACTGTTTGTGTATGTATGTATGAATATCCAGTAATTCCATCCTCCGTCATTTACACGCACAGCAGGAAAATGTTTTAGTGTCAGTAAAACACCCTGTGGACGGGCAGGGCAGGGCAGGTGGTCTGTAGACTGACACACTGGGCCGACGGGTCAGGAGCCATTAGTTATTAATCCTGATGATTTATGTCATAATTAGTCGTGATATGATCAACACATTGTTAGTAACATTTTTGCTCTGCAAGTTTTCAGTGGGCAAACAAATGGGGGTGAGAAAGTGGGGCATTTGATGCTCTGCAAGTTTTCAGTGGGCAAACAGCATTTGGAGGTTTGTTTGAGTGAGTCACGTACATTTATATTTTTTTGTTTTTACTCATTGGTTTAATGCAACCATGTACTTGATATCGTGCTTGATATCAGGGGAAAAAAACCCTCATCATTTCAATCAAATGTCTGTGCAGTGCTTTTTTGTAGCGGTGTGTTTTGTGAAGAATCTGGCGATACGATATGATACGATACGTTGAGTTTTTCACTTTAATAATGTAGCTGTAGTCCCAGTGTGATCCTGGTCTCAGACTCTGTTCCATCTGAACATCAGTTCCTAACACTGGAACAGAGGCATCTACATTTGGAATCACTAGAGGAGAAAGAAAAGAAAAAGAACAAGAATACATTTTAGAGACAGTTCTCCTTTGAATGTACTCAACAGAGATAGAGTTATTGATTTTAAATCTGTTCGTTTTTTTAAGTGGTTTGGAATTCAACTGCTTTATTGACCATGGACCAAGTTTTAGTGAATGAGTAAATAAAAAACCCAAATCAAATTAGAATTGAAAACTATCAAAATCTCAAAAAAAAAAAAAAAAAAAAGAATCTTTGTCCTATCATTCCAAGTTTTTCATTGGCAGAATATTCTTTTTAAAAAGTGTGTAAATCTTTACCTAACATTTAATTTACCTGAAGGAAATCCTCATATTTGAATCAGGTGAAATTGTAAGAAATACAAATAAACAAATGTCTTTGTCTGGACATTAATGTTATGATCATCTTTAAAGTCAAAAGTTATTTTAATTTTTCTTCTAAAAAAAGGAAAACATTCCCGTTTTATTCCTATATAACATACAGAAATATAACAACAGAAATTGTTAAAACTCACTCTAGAAACAACTGGAGAACAAGACGTCGTCGCTGCACACTTCACTTCTGATTGTTCTTCTGACTGTCAGTAAAAATAATCCCTCATTCTGCCGGGTTTTATTCTCTTTTCTGGATTTTTCTTTCAGATCGACATGTTTGTGCCCGTGTGTGTGTGTGTTGGGGGGGAGTGTTCCTTAAATTATTGACATTTCTTTCAAATGTAATGAGAAAAAAGTGCGGGGTTGAGGAGCCTGTACCGAACCAGCTGCTGACTGAGCAGCAGCAGACACTCTGATTGGCTGAGAGCAGCTTCCAGGGTTGCAGTTGCTCTTTGGCGTTCGGAACTTCCTGTGCCGCCCTCTTCCTGGTTTTGTGTGTGTGTGTGTGTGTGTGTGTTTTGAAGTGACAGCCAGTTTGTCTCCGTTTACTTTTCCACATGTTGTATTGATCCCTGCAGTTTCCTGAAGACGGATTGTTTGTTCCTTGTAGGAGCGTTAGCATTTCGACAAAGTGTTCTCCTTCACATGTAGACAGCGTTCCACACACAAGAAAATGTGTGTGTGCGTGTATTGACATTTCTCTTTCTGAATGTTTTTTTTTATCGGACTCTACTGGTCTTTTATTCACGTCATGGTCTGTGATTATTATTACTTCTATTTCTGATACAATAGTCCAAATATGGAGGTTAAAATCACAAACATTCAGACACAGGAATAATCAACACTGAAAAAGATAAACACTCATTAAACACATTTTTAACAGGTTTAACAGGCAGATCGTTTCTCTTCAATGTGCCATTATTTTTGATCTTGTATTTTCAAAGTAAAACTTGGACTGAAGGATTCAACTTTTCTTTGCATTAATAGATTGAAATCCCTAAATCTTTACTTTTGAATTAATCACAAATTACAAATAAACAAAAAGGAAAAAAATATTATATTTTGAGTTACAAAAGCAACAGGTGAAGTTGTGTGGACTTCCTCCCCCTCTGTTCTCCTCCCCCTCTGTTCTCCTCCCCCTCTGTTCTCCTCACCCCTCAGGCTGCAACTTTTTTCCAAGTCTCATGACAGAGTTCTTCTCTCTTTTTTATTGTATTTCTGTTAATGTTTTGGCCCAGATTCATTTCTTTAATTTTTGCTAACAAAAATCTATAAAACTATTTTTGCCTCATTGGACTCGGTTTTGACATGAAAATAAAATTAAAAACACCCAAAACCTGTGTAACGGAGAGAAAAGAAGTAACAAAGTAGAGCAAAGTGTGGTTCACATTAATTAGTGTTTTTTTTAACACTGAGAATTAGATGTGTAAGAAAATATGGATTCACTAAAATATTGCAATATTTTGTTTCATGTTACCGTAGCAACATTTAATAGAACGGTTTCTATCTTTTTTTAATATCAATCAACTCATTTTGCTGTGACTATAGTACGGCAGTATTTCACAATACACTGTATCGTTGCCCTGTATCGCGATACGTATCGTATCGTCAGATTCTTGCCAGTACAGGATTCTTGAGGATTGTGAGGATTTTTGGACACAGTGTTAAGATTCAAGGAGGCGCTCTTAGTGCAGCTCGTTCTAAAACTCTGACTTTTCTGCCTACATGTAGAAGTCAGTCACACTGATGTGCTGTTAATAATTAGGAAATTAATTAATGCTGTTGCAAAGCTGCAGATTTTGTTTCAAAATTTTCAAAAAGGCATTTTTCAAAATTACTCGTTGCCTGCTGAGTATAAACGCCTCTGTGCCTGCGTGGTAGGGACCTTAAAATGATTATAATTATGAGAATCATTTTCTCATGTCGTCCATTTTTAGTTTTTGTTGTTGTTTTCTGTCCTGTCACTTTGAAAATCTTTGTGATTCCTGGAGATAAAAAGCTTCTATTCATTATAGATCTACACTTCCTCATGTCCACCACTGTTTCCCCTCCGTCACATGTTGAGCCCACTCCTCTCTGATGTCTCCAAATGGCTGCTTTGTTCAAGGCAGACTGCAGCTTCCATGTCTCATGTTGAAAATGGTTTTAGCTTCATGTGTTTTTAGACCATTACATTTATGATATTCAATAGTGAAACTTTATTTATTTATTTATTTTACACCTGGCCAGTGAACCCAGATTTGACCTCGCTGCGGTATCGTTGTCCTTTACGTCGTCTTGTAGCAGAAAGGTCACTGGTTCACATTCCATGGTCGTTTTACCTGAAGTTTGTTAAATGTCCTTCATTCTCGTTTCTCTTCTTCTCTTTTGCTTCTTTTTGCTTATTTTGCTTTTAGTTTCCTCTGTTCTTTTTTCTATTTCTCTTTTTCTGTCTGTCTTCTTCTCTTTTGCTTCTTTTTGCTTCTTTTGCTTTTAGTTTCCTGTTTCTTTCTTTGTTTCCTCTGTTCTTTTTTCTATTTTTCTTTTTTGTTAGCTTTTCTACTCTGTTATTTTAAATTAAAGCAGATGGATTTTTTTCACATTGTTTACTACTGTAGAAATGTAATTTAACAAAATTACAGGCTATATATGTTTTTTAATATATTTTGCTATAAATGACATACAGTAGGTTTTTCTTATTCCAGTTCTATAAAGACATATTTAAAGAATATTTTAAAATCACTTTCTTCTACGATGTAGAAACTGTTGGACCTGCTGTTCTGGTACCTGAGGTGACTGTTTATTATAGTGTCAACCTGTCCTGGGTCAGACTTGGGGCCTCTGTCTGTGTGTGTGTACATGTGTGTGTTCGTATGCATGTGCAGTCCTGAAAAGAAAGTCTTTTGACACAGACCAAGTGACAGAGATGGCTGCTCTATTTTTAGACTATTTTCAGAATCCAGTTTTTTTTTTACACATCTGTAGTGCAGTAATGGCTCAGCTCTGAGGTCAGTGCTTGAAGATGACTCTGGGTGTGTGTGTGTGTGTGTGTGTCCATGTGTGTGTGTGTGTCAGTCTCTGGATTGTCTCAGGAAGGAAGAGCAGGGAAACGCCTGCCACTCGTGAAGCGAGAAAAACTTCCTTGACTGTTTGGATTATGAAGAAAGGATTCATACTCTATGCAAAAAAAACAAAAAAAACATACGTAGGATATTTAGTATTTTACTAGATTTTATTATTAATTTTTTTAGTGGAAATTTGCTTGATTGACTTCAGGAGAATTAGAGTAAAAACCAAAATCCTTTTGAACCTTAAAAAGGAAGTCTGGTCTGTTTTGTTATTTTTTTCTTCTTCTGAATCACAGAGTTCATTCGAAGAAACAAACAAAAAAACCCTTTATTTGTCATTGGACGTATTTACACACCTGATGGAATTAAGCCGTCATTTGACCAGCAGCAGGGGGGTTCTGTTGCTTTCACAACACCCCACAGCCCTGCAGGTCACAGGATTTAAACCAGCATCCTCCAGTCGTACCACTTTGCCACCGGCCGCCCAGTGTGAAGACATAGTTACAGCATTGAGACGGTGAACAGCAGGAAGTGAAAAAGATGACGGTGTAGCAGAAATGGTGAAATTGAGATTTTAAAGCTGTTTTTTCTTCTCAAGAAACAGAAAAAAAAAAAAAAAGACAGAGAACCGACCTTGATATGTGTTAGTTACACATCGGTTCTTGTTCCTGCTGCTGCCTGAGCACTGAATCAGTTTATGGTCATTTAATTTTTTTATAGTTTCATCTAAACTTAAATCTCTTTATCTCAAAAAAGTTTTAAACATATTAAACAGTTTGAGGTTCAACTGTTTTCATTTCTTTGATCCTAATGTGATCGATCAGTTTGTCTCCTTAGTTAATGATTGAATTAATGGTTAAAATACGTACAGGCAGAAATACTTGGTAATCCTTACCTTGAACTAACACAAAAACATTAAGAGTGGAACAGTTACGTCTCATTTTAAACTAATTTAATCTCATCTGCACCCAATCTGAAAACACACCTCAAACAAATCACATCTTCAAATTCTTCCTTTTATTTTAATTAAACAGTTTGACACAATATTATTTTAAAAATAACATTTTCAGAGACAAACATTTCTTTCTTTTTTTTTTTTAAATCAACAGTCACATGTTTTAGATGCGTTCATGTGTCACTGCTGCTGACACAAATGTAAACGTCTGGTTCAGAATCCACCAACAAAAATAACATGTTTTTAATGTGTACTTTAGTTGACGTTACGTACCAGAGATGGAGTAAAAACTTTTTATATCCAAGAATATATTAAAACATTCAATATTGTGAAAACAAATATTGTTAAGAATCACCTCCTGATTTATTTATTTTTTTAAATTTTTTTTTATTTAAAAAAACTGCTAACTGCTATTTTTGCACTGACAAAATGAAAATCTTTGCAACATTAAAAACTCAAAAAAAACCCACACCTTTGTTATTGTACTGCAGTAAATATCTGTAAATAGTTACTTGTACTACTTCATAGTAGTGTTTGGATTGTAGTATCTGTGTGTTGTGTTTGCAGTAAGAGTGAGAGAAATATTAGTGTGTACAACAGAGTGTATTTACAGTAAATATATACATATATGTTTTATATTGAAGTTCTAGGTGGTTCTGCTGAGAACCACGGCCAGTCTTCACTGTTGCTACTTCATCTCCATGGCAACTGTTGACTAAAATGTGTTTTTTTATATATATTTATTTTTTAATAAGTCCCAGACTTAAAGTGCTCCTCGGGTTCTGTACTTGTTTACATTGGTGTGGGGACAGCCAATGGTTCCAGACACAGTTTGCAGAACCCAAACAGTTCTGAAGCACCGCTGTCCGTCAGGGCTGATGTTGTCGATGGGATGTTTCTGTGTCGTTTCTGGGTCTTCTTTGTGCTGACCACTGTTAGAAAACATGCGTGTTCTCACGCAGCTGTTGGTGACCGTGCTCACACACACACACACACGGGGACGTGCACGCGCACAGTGTGGACAGAATCGCAGCTCGTGCTTCATGCATTCCTGTCCGGTGGTCCAGCCTCCGTTAACGCCGTAAAACGGTGTTTTATTGTCGAACACATTTTCCACGGAGAAGAGCAGACGATCAGCTGCTGCTTTTATTCATCACACTTCACTGTGTGCGAGGAGCTGAAGCTCCACTCCCATGATCCTCCGCTGCCGCCTCCTCCTCCTCCTGTTATTCGGTTTCTCAAAGAGTTAAAATGGAGGCTCTGCCTGCTGGTCACGCCGCTGATACACTGGCATGTGCTCCGACACACACACACACACCCTCTCTCTCTATATCTATCTAGCTCTCTCTCCCTCTCTCTCTCTCACTCACACACACACACATGCAGGCATGTTTAAGGAGAGGCAGCCGAGGCTCCGGGAGCAGAGAAGATGGAGAGGAGCCCCCTCCCCCAGGGCAGTAACGTGTTATTCCCCCACCCCCACCCTGAGTGGGTGTGCGCGCAAGTGGTGGGTGTGCCGTATCACAGCCACTGGTTTTGCTCACGTGGTGTGCAGGGAACGAGTGTGTGTGCTGTACATAGTGGTGTGTGGTGGCAGCCGTGCAGAGAGGAGTCTCTGTGACAGTTCGATATAACAGTGACAGTTAAAGCTGAAGAGACGGGGCTAACTGACAGTCAGTCAACTGACGAACAACACGGTCACTCACTGACCTCCACCGTCTGTTCTGTTCTGTTCAGGGCTGAGCTGAGCTCCACCGTAAAAATACACATTCGAACACTCTTCATATTTTTATAGTTTTGATTTATTTTTATCCCTGATCTGTGAATTTCACTGTAACTTGACTTTTTAAGTGAAGTTATTTTCGCCATTTTCTGGCCAGTTATACTCAGTCTGGTGTTGACTAGTGACAGAAAATGACTGAAAAAAGAGAAACTTGAATTTTTACTTTGAATAGAGTTAAGTTATAATTGTTTTTCTGTTCAAGTTCATTTAAATGTTTTCCCAAAAAGTTTTTTTTTATTAAAACAAAGATCTTAAGTAAGGCCAGGCCTGTGTTAAAAACGTGGAGATTTGAGCAGAAAATATTTCCCAGTAAATATAGATGTATTCTTCTTTTTTTAAAAATATTTCCCAGTAAATATAGATGTAGTCTTCTTTTTTTTTTACAAAAAGAAGACTACATCAATTTTCCAGCTTGTTTATCATTCATTATTGTAGCCACACTTTTGTTTTTATTCCATCTGTAATAAGTTAAATTAAAAGTTAAAAATATGTTAAGTGAAAAAATAGTTTTGGCTTATTTGTTTCAGAAAATCTTTACTTTGATTTAGAAAAATCAAACAAACAACATAGAACACAGGAAAAAGTATATAATTTTTAAAAAACTATTTATTTCTTCCACTCGAGTTTAATTTCATGTTTCTTTTATAAGTTTTAATTTCTGGTCTTTTTCTCTGAAGTGTTAGTGGTTTGTGGTTGAAGTTTGTTTCCGTGAAGACAACAATTATCTCTGACTTGAAGGAACAGATTGAGACACAGTTTTTCATTCTGTCAAACGATTATAGACACAAAATGTCCTCATTTTTGTCATTTTTGACAGAACTCATCAATGATCCCTGTTGTCAGTAGAGTTTCTGGGTTTTCATTAGCTCTTTGTTTTTTTTAAATATTTTTTAAGATGCAGAAATTTTGTAGCAGCCCAACAACAAACTCAGTATTTTTATTTTTTAATTCCAATTTTTGTAAGAAACAAATAATATAAGAAGTAATGTAATGTAAGAAAATAATATAAATATATTTTTTTATGTTTTGTTTTGTCCAAGTCTTGACCTTATTTTTTTAGTAGTTAAAAATAGTCCCTATAAATACATGTGTGCTTTTGTTTATTGTATTTGGCCCAGAAGATAATACACTTTTTTATTGTTGTTGGTCTGTGAAAAAAATACTTACATTATAAAGGAAGAGGAAAGGCTACAGATGGAGACATAATAAGAAACAAATATCACTGATGTGTGTTTTATTTCAAGTTTAATTTCTCATGTGTTTATGATATTGAACTTTGGTCGTTCCAGATTCAGCACAAAACTAAAGTTTGTTTCCATATGAAAAACCTCTACATTACAGATCTGGAGAAAAGGGAGAAATCGTGCAGGTTTACAGTCGATTATTTCAATAAATATTAAGTTTGTCCCAGGACTTAGTCTTTAACTTCGGCCCACTGTTAATTTGAGTTTGACACGCCTGCCCTAAAGTCAGAAAGGAAAAGGAAGTTTAACCTTTTTATGCTGGAGAATGAGCTTCAGTTCCTCTGTCATGTAGTCTGGCACTAAAGAACTGCAGTACACAGACAGATGTGGGGTTAAAAACTGCAGTACACACAGACAGATGTGTATTTCTGAAGTATTTGATTGTATTTCCAGAGACACGGACGAGTTTAAACTCAGTCTTTGGTCATATTTTCTGTGCTGTGTCACAGTCAGTTTTTGGTCGTGAGTCAGTGAACGCACCATAGACAGAGAGTGTGTGACTTTAATGGGAATAAAAAGTGATGTAACAGGTTCTGGGCTCAGGACTCGGTCGGCCCTCTGCTGTTCAGAACTGCGACCCAGGAACTGGAATCTGGGGAGGCAGGGCTGCAGTGTGTGTGTGTGTGTGTGAGAGATTGTGTGTTTTTTTCCCCTCCGTGTGTGTGGGTTACATTCATGTGTGTGGTATAGAGACAGCTCCCTTCCGTTCTGCGTTTCTATAGGCTGCTGTTAGTCCCGCCTAGTTCTGGGCTGATTCAAAACAAAGTAAAGGCTGACATCAGTGGTGTGTGTGTGTGTGCGTGTCATTTAGACAAAGCATGACCCCCCCTTTTCCTTTCCTCCTTCTTCATCCTCTCTCCCCCATTTTGTTGTTTGAAAAGGGGGTCCACATGGAGCCCCCACCCCCACTTTACATTCACTCGGTCCAACCAGTAAAACCTACACATTTGTATTTGGTCCACATTACCCACACAGCTTCGTCTGTGAGGAGTTAAGAGCAGAGTTGTCATCATGTGGTTGGTGACGTCACTCATTAAAGTTTTTCCTTTAAAAAAAACTTTTTTTAAAAGTGATTTAGTTTGAATGTGTCAAACTGAGTTCCTTGTTTTTTTGTTAAAGTCAACAACAAATAACTGAAGAGTTGGCTTCCTTCGTTCAGTCAGTGAAGAATCAGTTCTTGGCAAAGTTAATCTAAAGAAATTCAAATTTGTGTAAAACATAATAAAGAATACATAATCCATAATAATTTTTTTCACAATGGAATTATTGCTCTTTGCCAGTCAAACCTCTGACCTAAATTTGGGGCTGTTGCTTAAATAAGTCACTCAAACAACAACTTCAATTTCTTCTAACTTCACCTTCAAAACATGCAAAAACATAAAAACCAAATTAGCAGAAAGTTCTTTGTTTTTTAAATTCTGTTAGAAGGACCCTTAATGGACTGTTTGAAAAAAATAATAATCCAGAGTTTGAAGGAGAACATTTAATAATTTGTCTGCAACCCAAGTAAATAAAATAAAAAACCCCAAACCAAATCTGTACTGTTGTGGTGCAGACATGTGAAGTAAAGAGTTCTACCTGTAATCAGTTCAGAAAGTCAGTTGTCCTAAAAACTCTGCTCTCAAATGAGTTCATAAAAATTAAATTCTTGGTTCTTCCACCTCTGCTTTTGTAACCTTAAAGTTTTAAACCACTCCTCCAGGTTCAGTTGGTTTGACAAAGAGAATCAAAGAGGCTCATGGGAGTTTTAGAGCAACAGCTGTTAATTTATATATATATGTGTTGTGTGGAATTTGCAACAGAAAATAATTTTAAGACCCATATGATTTAAGTAAAAAAAAAGAGGTAACAAAACGAAGGGCTTTGTTTAATATAAACAAGATAAATGGAAAAACTGGATTTAATTTTTCTCATTCACATCATCTTGTTTTTTGTTTTTTTTTCGGGCCTGTTTGTAAAACTTAGTGAACAGTTGAGGTTCAGACATAGTGGAGAAAAATGAATAATAAAAAAAGAAAGTTTCTTTTCCTAATTTTGCTTCTCAAACGTTCATAATGAATAGATATAAATGAGTAAAACAAGTTAAAAGCCATGGATTAATCAATGGTTTTGATGAGCTCCAGATTATCACAGTGGCCTTTTTATAAAAGAAAAAATCAGATGTTTTTTCTGAGCTTCTAAAAACTTTCTGTTTAGGTTCAAACTTTTTTTAAACTGTATATTTTTGTCTACTTGAAAAGTTGAGGCCATAAAAACAAACAAAAAAAAAATCAACAAAATTGCATGTGAATTACATTTCTTTAATTGTTTTTTTACACTGGTAGTTTGTGAAACATTTCTCTCTGCAAATCAAAACAATGTAAGAGTGTTGAACCAGAACATTTCGTAAAAAAACAAAAATTCGTTTTGTTTTTGTTTTTCTGTCTGAGTAAAGAAAAAAAAGAAAGAAAGCAAAATAGTTTCAATTGAAAAAATGATTTTTTTTTTTTTACCTCTTAATGTAGTACAAATCCAGTTAATCGAATAAAATACAGATCTTTGAATGTTATCTGATAAACTGGAACCATTTATTAACCTGAGTATTTCTGGTATTTTAATTACACCTCAGGTATTCTGCCCTTGGCAGTATTTCCAAGTTCACCTGATGTTTGTTTCTTTTCATTTTCTTATCTCTGAATCTGACTTTATTTTTTTTTTAAAACTGCTATTCAGTTCTGACAGGATTGAAGAAGGTGGTGTGATTTAAAAAAATAATTTATATCTATTGAAAATAAGAGACAGGACTCAGAGATAAGACAGAGTTCATGTAAAAAAAAAAAGACAAGTTACAATCCTTTAGAGGAATCCGTTTTAACATAGGCCCAGGAGTCAAATAACCTCCTAATCTGTTTGATATTATTATAAGTAAAATATACAAATTGCATTGTATAATTATTATACACGATAACACGGTGTAATTTAATCAAAATTGCAGCAGGAGGAAGTGGTTTCTTTGGTAAATTGGCCCTTGTGTAATTCTGGTGCCTGTAATCACAGAATAATTCAGACTTTCTCCATTTAATAATCGATGTTTACGTCAGTTGACGTCACAGTTTGCCGTTTCTGACATAGTTGACCGGTTTATATTCACCGAGATTGAACTTCTTTTGGTTTTTTAACCTAAAGAAACTTCATTCCCTTCGACCCCACACTGCAGTCAACGTTGGTTCATTCGAATGTTTCTAATAATAAGGTCGGTTCAAAGGTCGAAGTGTAGTAACTAGACCATTAGGTACAGAGAACGAGGCTTGTTGTTAATATTTACTGACATATTTCTGCCTTAATCATCATGAAAAAGCCGCAGTTCTTCTCCTGCTGCGGATCCTCCTCCGCTTTTAGCCTCACTAAATGAGAAACAAATGTCTCCTCCTTCCCGAGCAGCGTCGGCTTTGCTGCACATACTCCTCATTTCACTGCTCCTATAAAAAAAAATCTTTACATCTCAATTTATTTCCTTCTCACACCTTTTTTTTTAAATCTCCACCTGCCGCCGCTGCAGACCGGCGGCGGCGGGAGGAGGAGGAGGGCGAGCGCTGTTTGAGAGGAGAGAAGAAGAGTTGGAAAAATGACGGTTTATTAAAAAGCAGATTTTGAAACATGTAGGTCTGTTGTCGCTTCATGCTCACCGCCATCTATAGGCTGCAAAGCCCAAACCCCCACTCTCTCTCTCTCTGCATTCATGGCACACATTCTATACTACGCCTAATCCTCCGCCTCCGCCTCCTCTCTGACAAACGGAGCTCCTCCCTCTTCTCTCCTCCTCCTGTAGTAACTCTACACGAGGTTTTTCTCCCCCCCCCCCTTACGCACTTCATGAATGAAGCAACGTACGCGCCTCCCTCTGCTCTCGCTCGTGAACGCGCGCGGACCAGGGAGCCGAGAGCGCGCAGTCATTACGGGGGGGAAAATCCGTGTTTGTTCATTTGATTAGGAACAGTTACTGATAACCATAACTGTTATCAGTGACTGTTTTCTGGGCGGTCGGAATAATTTATTCATTTATTTATCTAGTTTTATGTGATCTAATTGCATTACAAGAAAACCTTTTAATATATACATATATATAAGGTTTATTATTTGTGAAATAAAAGACGAAATAAATCCCTCAGAATACATTGTTTGAAATTATTCTAGACAACCGTTTTAAACCGTTGTGGTTAGCAGTTACCTTATTACATTGTAACTGAAGTCTAAAAAAAACAATTGTTGTACCAGCAGTTTTGATATCACCGGTGTTGTTTTAGTCACGACATGAAAACTCGATTTAATCAGTGTTAGCTGAAGAAGTAAAGTTTTTTTTTTTATTGCACAGAAGTTGATTAGATCATCAACATGATGAAACACCATCGAAGGAAGTTGTGTGAAGGAGAGATTTGATTGTAAGATTGTTATCGGTCAGAAATATGTCGAACTAAAACGTTCAGTGTCTCCAGAACCACAGTCAGTGTTAAAACACACACCTGTCTGTCACTTATATCGACTGATTCACTCTCATAACTCATGATTATCCCAGCATTTATGGGTCCTTGGAATGAAATTCTTTGGCACCGCCTACAAACGTCTGATGGAAATTAATGTTTGAAGGCGTTTTTTTTAAGTCAACAATAAATACATGGATGAATGATTTAGGTCTGGATATTCTACATTGTTTTTGAATATTGTTTCCGATCACATTTGTTTGCATTTCAAGCTAAATAGACAAACTAATGTTACACTAGTAACATTCAGACCGAGCCGTAAAATGCTCTTTAAAATGCCAGAGTAGAAGCTGCTGTGTGTGTTTTTTTTTTTAAATGTTCTTTTATGTGTGTTCGAGTAAGACGAAGCGCGTGTCTGTGGCACCGTGAGCGCGCATAGAGAGTAGGGGAGTGAAGGGGGTGTGCCTCTGATCCGACTGCGTACATTTTACTTCTCAATACAGAGGAGAAACCGTGAAACTCCGCACCTGCGTCTCATCCATTTCTTGTGCCTCGATCCGTCAGATGTTTTTTAACGACTTCCTGTCAAACACCCCCGGTGCGAAGCCGGTTATTAACGAACGCACTCCTCACTTTTCCCCCCCTGTTTGTATGTATGAGCCCATGGTCATGTAATGGCGCATGTGGTCCCTCCCTCCCCCCGCTACCTCCTTCTTTTCCTCATATGTTTGCTGCATGTTCTGGTGAGTTCTCGCCGCTGGTATCATGTGACCGCGCACATTTCATTGTAGTAAATGGGCGTTGCCTGACCAAGATGGCCGCGCATTGGCTCTCACATGTTCTCCTTGAATGTTTGCTAGAGAGGGGGGGGGAGTGTGAAGAAGAACTAAATGAGAAGGGCAGCAACAGGGTATGTGGTTTCAGTCCACACCTGTGGAAGCAGTGTTGGGAAAAAAAGTCTGTGTCGTTTACAGTAAACAAATCAGACGGTTGTAAACTGCCGTTCGCCGACTTCAACTAGTCCTGCCTCCAGAGTGATTTATACATAAATCGTATCAAATAAAATAATAGTTAAGGAATATGAATATGGATTAACATTTAAAGTAATTCAAGTGTTGGCCACACTATGTGACGTGTGTGTTTTTCGGCTGTTACCACTCAGTTACATGTAATATTCGCCTGTATGGCAGGCGTTTAAAGCAAAAACGTTCGACTCCTGTCGTTCTACGTAGTTTTAACGACTACAAAAACAAAAATGTCTATGTCTATGTGTGTCATTTGAGGCCCTGCTCCGTTTAAAATGTGAACCAGTACTTCGTTATACTGCCTTCCTGCCCCCGCCTCACCCCACCCTCCGCTGGTGCAGCGTGGCCATAACATGAGGCGGGTATATGTGCAGCACAAAATGGCTTACACTTAGACAGAGCAGCTGGTGGAGGTACAGGGAGAACAAACGGGTTTTTTTTATCTTATAAGAAAAGTACGTGATCTATACATATATATTTCTGAGAGGATTATTCGGTGTCAGGGACGTACGGAGAATAAATGGACATTTCCTTTCATACGTGTTCGCTCGTTAATGCTGATTTATTTGATCTGGGAATGAATAAAAAATCAAAATGTAGAAATTAAATCATGACGTGGTGCGTTTTAAATGTACATTTTCATTAACATATTTTGGAATCGTATTCAGATAACGGCTTAATCTGTATTTAAAAAAATGTTTATAATCTGGCGAAATATCAAAGGCGTATATGTGTTGTTGCAAGTATGAAGTTAAATATATATTTATATATATAAAAGTACAATTAACATAAAAGTTTAAGTGTCAATCTTGAGAAAAGCCTGAATAATTTTACTTCGGCCTTTGCGTTTAAAAATCCGATTAAAACAAAATACAATGCAATATAAGTCCACTGATGTTACGTGTACATACTGTACAACAGAATTTAAAAAAATTTAAATGCTTCGCTTGTTTATCTCCAATCTTTCACGGCTGTTTTTTTTTTTCTTATAAACGTCCCTAAGGGCACGTTGCCAGATCTTTGTCAAACACACACATTCATTAAACCATTTGTAACCAAGGGAGCAACGCTTGTCGTTTTGGTGATCACGCATATCTGGCAACCCCTCAATCTCCTCTGGGTCACATCTTCACTCCCCTCCACGGCCACACCGGGGGGGATTTAAAAAAAAAAAGACGAAACCGTTTAAGCCCTCCACGGCCACACCGGGGGGGATTTTTTTTTTTTAAAAAAAGACGAAACCGTTTAAATGACTAATTTTGGCGTGGACGAGGGAGCCTTGCTCTTCGGCGTGGGTTCGTACACGTCACTCATATCCGTACCCACGCACACGGACAACACCCACGAACGCCGCGAGTTGAATGAGTCGGTCCCACCTTCTCCTCAAAATGGAGACCCTCGCTTCTCCAAAATGGAGGTCTGTGTCGCACCAGCTGCAGGCGGGGTCAGAGTGGAGAACAGGTCTGAACTTTGACCCAAACTGCTTTAACCCCCACCCCCCTCCTTCTTTAAATGAATTCCAGCCTTAGGCCTTTCTGTCTACTTGTGTTCCATCCTATATGTTTCTGTGCGTGACTCCGCCCTCTATATATATTTCATTCCTTCTCGTCGTTTAAAAAGGCGGGAAGTCACAGATATATGTAAATGCGTTTAGAATTTTTGTATGAGTGACACAAACAAACAAACAAAAAAATCTAAATTTACGTTGTTTTACGTATCTTATCTTTACTTTTCAACTGACCGTTTTCCTTTAGAAAAAGAAAAGAAACTCCTATTCATGTGTATCTAGTTCTGAAAACAAACTATAAAAAAACTATACTAATATCCCTGGCAAAACATACGTGAAAAATAATAAAAAAAATCAGTTAAAACATTCATTTAGGAAAATAACATACTTTACTTTATTATTTCTAATGGAGAATTTGACAGGTTCTGATATGTAAATAAAAATGTAAATGATTGCATCCCTGTTCAATATTATATTTAACTAGATTAAAAACGTATGTAAGCTGTCTATTCAAGTCTCAGGAAAAACTGATACTTCATGTAATTACGTCATCCAGATTATTGATACAGACTATCTGTCTGAATCAGTTTGATCAGATTATCACTAGTGAAGAAACTCTTTAGTAAGATAGACAGTGGGAACTACTTTAATAATCCCAACATCTGTGTGTTTAAATATTTGACTGATTTAAATTATTATTATTATTTTTATTTAGAATTATTTATTCCCAATGTAAAGATAAGTAAATGTGCCCTAGACATATATATATTTTAGGATTTGAAAAATTAGTGGCAACATTTAAACAGAGCATTTGTAAATATACATTTATGTGTATATTTATTTTCAAAGTTACTTAAGTAAATGCTGCTTGTTACTTTGTTCCTCTTACATACTTGGAGCCATCAGTAGGTGGCGTCATAAGCTCGCTTATCCACTTACATGGAGACCTCTCTCCTTCCAGTAATTTCTCACTCCCCAATCATTTCATAAAACAGCTTGATAAGACAGACAGTGTTACTGATGATGAAGCAGACATTGTAAGGAAGATGATGATGTTTATGATGATGATGATGTTTATGATGATGATGATGATGTTTATGATGATGATGATGTTGTCAAGGCGATCAGACTAAAAATCCCTTATTTTACGTTTAAACATCGTCTTATTCCTCCCTGTGACTCCAGCTCATTTCTCTTCAGATATAATAGTAGTACAAAGCATACGTTAGTTAAACGACACTGCCACCTAGAGACTTCAGCAGGTGAACACTTGGATATTTAGTTTGAATTCATCAGTGTCTGTCCAGGACATCATTCACATCGAGACACATACATGCAAATCACCTGGAACAGTTTTCATCGACTTTTCCCAGCATTTAATCAGCTAATAAGAACCATTACGGCCAAACCGCACTGAAGGACGCACACATGCGTGTGCACACATGTACGGTACACGTGCATGCATTTCCCAGAACCCCCCTTGTTAGCGGTGTACTCATTAAATGGCACAGCAGTGAGTGCATGAATCCATAGGTTTTATTGGAATCCCAGTAAACCACAGTAAGCAGCTGCCCCTGCCTCACGGTCCACTCAGAGTGGGCAACGTGATGGATAAACCAGAGGTTTGTTTGTTTGTGTTGCCTGTCCCCACCCCAGGACACTGCACTGTCTCAGTCATCACACGGGGAACCAGTGGACCTGATGAAGTGACTTTTCAACATTAACATTATTGTTCACTTCATCATATAAGTGTTTATTTTTTTGACACTTGGTTCATGTTTCGGGAAACACAGATGTGTGAAGACCAGACCCTGTGGGTGTTGGTCCTCACACAGAGGTCATGCTGCCGGGGAGGGGGTCGAGGGGGGGTTACATGCTCCACTGTCTTCTGATTATTAACGTTCATGTTGCATTGAAAGGGCCAAACACAACAGTCTCACTCCCGCAGACACCAGCTCATTTGGTTCACGGGGTGCAGGGGGTGAGGGGTACCCCTGTCTCGTCTGAAGGGGCCTGACCCCTGGCCTCTGACCCCTCCTCATCCTTCTCACTCTTTTCATTCTTTGCTTCTTCTTCTTCTTCTCTGTGTTCTTTTGTGCTGCCAGTGGTTAGAGCTGAGCTCAGCATCACCACCTTCACAGCTGAGCGAACGTTACAGAACTTTCAAGAAGCTTCCAGAGGCTTCATGTTTTTTTTTGTCGTAATTACTCATTGGTGATATAACAAGTAGTAACTATGACAAATACCATGTAAAGACTTGGCCAATATTTCATGAATATTTTTTGTAAATTAATTTTGAATTAATTAATCAAATCAGTCAAGATATTTGATTTTGTTGATCACTCATACTTTAATGTATCTTTTCAACAACAAACCAAACATTTTCCTTAACTGTCGGGAAAGAGCGACACGGCAGTTATTGATGACTTATTGATGATGCTGCTCCCGCCGATCCCCCCGCCCCCTCGCCCCCCCACACAGTTGACATGGACAAAGACTAGAGGAGGCGTATGAGTGAATGACTGCAGTGTTTTGTTGTCTTTAACATTTTTTTTCTCCACACCCAACCATTCCAACCTGTTGCCATGGTTTCAACCAATAGCGTTGTCTATAAGTTGGCAGGCAGCAGGGTCAGGGGTCAGACCGGTTCAGCCACGTTGTCTTGTTGGGGGCTGGTGTGGGTCGGTGCAGGTTCATGGGGCAAAGTGTGTTTTGTGAACGGTTGAATCGTCTGGAGTGTAGCTGTTGTCAACTGCTGCTGAGGTTGGGGTTGTTGTGGGGGTCAGAGGTGGAGGTGGTGATATAAGATGTGGATGAAAGAGCTCCTCCTGGTGGAGGTGGAGGTCTTCACTCAGGTATTTGCCACACAAAAGACCGTTCACAAAACA
>NC_024323.1:15120717-15121197 GCF_000523025.1 Cynoglossus semilaevis
GATGATGATGATGATGATGATGATGATGATGGAGGTTGGGGCCAGGTTACATACTGAAGAGAGTACATACACGATAAAGGTCTTTATTTCCCTCTTAGAGTGTTCACCTTTTCCTTCTCACGTCCCTGACACTGAGGTGATCAATACTGTCTGTATGTGGTCGTTTTGTCTGATGGATGGATTGAACTTTATTAATCCCTCTGAGGTTTTCTTTGGCTCTAGCAGCCGTGTAAAAGGCTTCTAAAAGTAGAACCCAAGAATTAAGATATTCCTTCTCTGCTTCTCTTTCCTCACTGTGATGTAGTGTTTACACCTGTCTTCAGTGTCCACTCTGTCCACTCTGTCCTACTGCAGGACCCTGTCTTTGTGTTTCTGAGTCCTGACATTTGGCAGAACTCTGACTGACAAACGTCCTCTGTTTTCTCCCTGCAGGTCTCGAAAGCTGCAGATCAGAAACATTCCACCTCATCTACAGTGGGA
>NC_024323.1:15121222-15121478 GCF_000523025.1 Cynoglossus semilaevis
CATTCACAGACTCTAACAAGAATCTCAAAAATTGCAGAATCTAATTTGCAGATGAGTTATGTAAACACCTGGTTTTATTTATTTACTTTTATTTTTTTATAACTGGTGCCTAATGCCTGGTTGATCTATGTAAAAGTATCAAATTTAACATTTTAAAAATCTCAATCCTCAGAAGTTGTGAAGACCTCAGGCCTCAAACAAACTATTTTTGACTGCAGCGAATAAAGCTGTGTGCGCGAGCGAGGGAATCTTATTC
>NC_024323.1:15121512-15136938 GCF_000523025.1 Cynoglossus semilaevis
CCAACTAAAATGTTTTATTCACTTTAATGAAATGAGGTGTTTTTGGAGCGAGTCTTTTTCAATATAGGCATAGTAATAGGATTAATTTTAAACTTAGCTGTGCATGTCTGTTTTTCATGGGAATAATTCTGATTTATTTTTAAATGTTGTTGCACCATTTCCTTGTCTAGGTCTCATTTCCATCATTAACCTGTCTGTAGCACAGAATGAACTGACTGTTTTGTTTCTCCTCTGTTCTCGTAGGCACTCGATAGTCAGTTGGCTCAGTGTGGAACCGTTGAAAGCTGTGAACAAGGTACTAATCGGCAATAATTTAACCATTGATAAACAGAACAATTATTGTCAACAAAAGTCGACTTAAAACGGCTGATTTTTCTTTTTTGTAGCATTGCAAATTTTAAGCAAGTCTGCCCCCATGTGGCACAAATACGCTATAGCACAAAGTTGATTTACAAAGTTACGGATTTTAGTTGATGTATTTCATATTAAATGTTATGAGTTCAAAATAGAAAACACACAGAAAAACTTTATTTTATAAACTGACACTACAGTTGATGCTTCCAAACTATGACAAATTCATTTGTAAATATCCTCATTATTAAATAGATTTCTGGTCACTTCCTCTCTGTGTTTCATTAATTTCTTGCCTTCTGTCTTTCAGTGAACACGGAAAGTGAGACTGCAGTGGTTAACGTCACTTATGCTTCCAAGGAACACGCCCGGCAGTAAGTGTCCCTGTCCATATCTTTGTCTTTTGTCCTCACTGAAGAGCTTTGTCCAATATTTTAACCTCGTTTGTTTCAAATGTTTCTCTTTCTTCATCTTCTTCTGTTTTTGTTTCGTCAAAAAAACATCTTTGTATTTGTGTTTCTCTCCTCAGAGCCATCCAGAAACTGAATGGATATTTGATTGACAACACTGCCCTGCACGTCTCCTACATCCCAGACGAAAGCTGTGACCTGGAGGGGGGTCAGCGGGGGCATGATAACGGCCGGCGCTCTGGTTATGGGCCCCGCAGTCCCCGTGGTGGCCACCCCAGCTCTGGGATGCCCCCAAAACACACAAACACTGACATCCCCCTGAGAGTGCTGGTGCCAACACAGTATGTGGGGGCTATAATCGGCAAGGAGGGGGCCACCATTCGCAACATCACAAAACAGACTCAGAGCAAGTGAGTGAAGTTGATACAGTGATGTAGAATATCCATTCATCGGTGTCATGAAAGGACTTTTTTTATTTTCTTACACCTCTAGTGTATGTACGCTCTACAGGAGCTTGGTTTTAGAAACTTACCTTCATTCCCCCCCACCCCTTATTTCATGTTACTTTAGGATTGACGTGCACCGCAAAGAGAACGCCGGTGCTGCTGAGAAATCCATCAGCATCCACTCCACACCCGAGGGCTGCTCCGCCGCCTGCCGTATGATCCTGGAGGTCATGCAGCAGGAGGCCAAAGACACCAAGACGTAGGTTTGAAACGAGAGAAACTGAGAAGTTTTGACGTTGGTGGGTTTTTGTTGGTGTTTGTCGTCACTGAAAAGATGTTCTGGTTCTGTCGTTGTAGAGCCGATGAGGTTCTGCTGAAGATCCTGGCTCACAACAACTTTGTGGGACGCCTGATCGGGAAGGAGGGACGCAACCTGAAAAAAATTGAGCAGGACACAAACACCAAGATCACCATCTCTTCGTAAGAACGCCACACACACACACCTCGCCCCCACCCACCTCCCACACACACACAGCGTTAACTGGACTGATTTTCTCCATGGTAACTGTGATCTCCTGTGCAGTCTGTGTGACATGACCGTCTACAACCAAGAGAGAACCATCATAGTGAAGGCTTCCCTGGAAGACTCCTGCCACGCTGAGATAGAGATCATGAAGAAAGTCCGAGAGGCCTACGACAACGACCTCGCTGCCATGGACGTAGGTCTACAGCCTCACCTGATCACTGTTGTCACACAGTTGGCTACAAAAATAAGAACATGCTCCGAAAAATAAACTGTGACAAGAATGGGTAAAGTAATCTGACCTTTGCTCTGTTTTGACTAACCTCCAGTTTCCTTCACAGCAACAGACTCACCTAATTCCTGGAATAAACCTGCGGGCTCTGGGTCTCTTCCCCTCGTCCTGCAACATGCCTCCACTTCCACCTGGAAATTCAGTGCCTGGCTCCCCCTATGGCCACTATGGGGTAAAAATATTTTATGCTTGAATTAGTGTTGGTGTGTTTTTTTTTGTTTGTTTTATTTTTCACTGCACCTTTTTTATATTTTTTTAATCAGTATTGTTGTCTGGTCACTGTTTTTTTTCTTACCTTTTTTGTCTGCAATAGAGTAATAGAGTAATTTGATTTTCATACAAAACATTTTTAATGTAACTTTAAACATGAGCTTGGACCTTGAACTCAGCTGTAGACAGAGACAGATACAATTATTTACAGAGTTAAAGCTAAACCTAATCACACAGCGTGATGAAGCTGTTCTGGTGGGGGTTTTTTTCAGGGACTATTTTCTATGTGGTCTACATTTAAATCCCTTTTCTGTGTGTCCCCAGGCTCCAGAGCAGGAGACAGTCTACATCTACATCCCAGCACAGGCGGTGGGGGCCATCATCGGAAAAAAGGGGCAACACATCAAAGAGCTGAGTCGCTTCGCCGGAGCCTCCATCAAGGTCTGGGCTCATTGACAAGTTGAAGAGAAATAAATGAAAAAAAAAACAAAACGAAACCCAATAATTCCTGTTTTGATTCCTTCATCCTCTCATCTCCTCCGTCTCGTCTCCATTTTCAGATCGCTCCAGCAGAAGCTCCAGACTCTAAACAGAGGATGGTGATTGTGACTGGCCACCCTGAGGCTCAGTTTAAGGTAAAAAAAAAACCCCAAAAACCTAAATCTAGCAGTCACCGACTGACCTCCTCCTCATCTGAATAAATTAAACATGTGACTGTTGCACAGGCTCAGGGCAGAATCTACGTAAAGCTGAAGGAAGAGAACTTCTTTGGACCCAAGGAGGAGGTGAAACTGGAGACTCACATCAAGATTCCTGCCTCTGCCGTAGGACGGGTCATCGGAAAAGGAGGAAAGACTGTAAGTGGATTTGGTAGTTTTAACATTCACACTTACATCCATTATTAACGGGATCAATTACTGAGTTCTGTGTATGTGTGTGTTTACAGGTGACCGATCTGCAGAACATGACAGCAGCTGATGTTGTCGTCCCCAGAGAACAGACACCTGATGAAAACGACCAAGTCATCGTCAAGATCATCGGACATTTCTACGCCAGCCAGGTTCTCACTGCACTTTGTTGTTTGTACCAGGACTGTTGTAGCTGACGTTAGCTCTGGTGTCAGAACCAGGACTGTTGTAGCTAACGTTAGCTCTGGTGTCAGAACCAGGACTTTCTGTGTGCCAGATAAAGGCATTTAAATGCTATATTTTGCTACAGTTATGATGTCATGAAGAGTTCCAGTTCTTGATGATGATGATTTCCGGGTTTTTTTTCTAAGTGTCATTTATATCCTCTTCTCTGTTTTCCAGTCGGCTCAGAGGAGGCTCAGAGAGATCTTCAACCTGGTGAAGACCCAACAAAAAGGTGGGATGGTCGTGGGCCACGGCCCCAGTCCCCAGGGCATGTCAGAGATGGGCAGTCCTAAGCAGGACATGACTCAGGATCACCAGCCTCGCAGGAAGTGAGGGGCACGACCCCCCACATCCTCCTCAATGCCACAAGGCACCCCCTTGCCTGACTGACTGACAAAAATATGGACGGACGGATACAGGAGAGCGACACATGGACCCAGCAATAGATAGGGAGAAATCTAAGGAGGGAGGGAGAGTGTGAAAGAGAGGGAGAAAAACGCTTAGATGGGAGAGATGAAAAAACAAATCAAGAGATGAAATGAATAATAATGGATTAAGATTAAAAGACACTTGAGAACAGAGACCAGATGCCAGGCCACGAGAGACGCTGATTGAGGATGGATGGATGAAGGAAAGGAGGGATGAAGAGAGGGACAAAGGTGGGGTCCTCCTAGTGTGTCCCGGTGGAGCTGCAGCGAGCTCCTCCCCCTGTCGATCTTTTTTTTTAAAAAACAGATCCCGTGTCATCATGTAAGAAGATGATTTTTCTATTGAAGCCGAGCTGCTGCCGTTTCCGCCTGACTGCGTTGTTTGACATCAGGTGCAGAGCTGAGGGTTTATCTTTGGACACACTTAGCAGAGGCCCGTTTGACCCTCTGTCTCCCTCTACAGACCTGTCCAACCATCTGCAGTCAATCGTATATTATAAGGGTGTTTTTTTAAAAAGAAAAAAAACAGAGTTATATGTATAGAAATGTTTTATTCAGAGCTATTATTGAGAATATGCAGTGAGGCGGAGCCGGGAGAGGGAGCGGGGAAACTGCTGCGCCGGCACGGGGGGCGGGGGCTGTCTGTGGTACTTGTGGTGCTAGCACTACCAACCCCTACAACCCCCCTCCCCAAAGCCACAGAAAGTCTGGAAGAGGGGCCGCAGATGTTAACACTGCTCTTAAAGACCTTTCACAAAAGAAGAATAAAAGAGAAAAAAAAAAGTAAGAAAATGTAAGGTTGTAAATATATAATCTTCATCTAAATGTTGAAAAATGCTGCGTTTGGCCGTCTTGCCTTTTATTTAGGGGGGGTCTTCTGTGAAATTCCTTGTCTTTCGGGACTGAGGAAATGCTAGAACCCCCCCGATCCACAGTTGTGTGGCGGAAGACGCAGCAAGAGACAGTAAGGGGCGCAGTGGTCGCAGCTGGTACTGCAGTTCTATTGCAGTGGCTCAGCTTGCACGCGTTAAAGCGTCACAGAACCGTTTTATGGAAAATAGCCAGCAGCTATGCTTGCTGGTTAGCAGCCTGCCCCCTTTAATGGCATATTTTATATATATTATATATATATGATATGTGAGTTAGCCCGGCCCCTCTGGTGATTGTAGGGAAGGCAGGGAGTCGGGGGTGAGGTTTCACCTCAACTGTGTGATCAAAGTCCTGCAGCGACAGACTTCTGCTCGCTGCTGCCTCGCCTTCTACAGCTCGGTACCCAACGAAGGTCAAACAACCTGGGGTCCTCGCAGCCGTCCCGCGATTGAAGTTAGCTTTGTTAGCTGTGCCGTCACGCAGCAGAAAACCAAAAAGAGGCGAAGTCTTCCAAACTCCCTGCCTTGGTCTCAGAGAAGGTAAAATCTGATAGAAGGGGAGCGGCTTCCTCGTTCCCTCTCCCGCTCTGCCGAAGGCCTGTGGGCGGAGCCTCCAGACCCTGCCTGCATATGATAATGAGGGGTGGGGTTTTTATCTGGACGCTCTTGCCAAGATTAGAACAGATTAGCGAAGAAACGAAAAAGAAAAAAAACCTACCTCAGGGTAAATTTACCTCAGTATTCCTAACTTTTTTTTTGCTTGCTGGTGTTTTATATAAGAAGAAAAAAGAAAAGAAGAGCTGATAGTCCTGAATATTTTTATTTTTTTAAGGAAAAAATATTTTTTTTTAGGTATTGTCTTGTTGCTTTGGTTATTTTTTTCTGTTTTTTTTTTTTTTGGTTATGGATGTGATGATGATTGGATGGTCTCAGGATGACAAGGAGGCAGAGTTTTCCTTTTGAAAACTCCAGGGTCGAGCAGCGACGGGGACTGGGTTCAGTGCCATTTGACCTTTACGGTTAGAAAACGTGGCTCTCTGTCGTCCTGAGCTGTGATCGGAGTCGCCTTTGTTTGAGACTGAACCATAGCCAACAGGGAGTGGCACTAACTTCAGCTGAGGTGAAAAGAGTAGGTGGGGTCTAAATGTGCACCCCTGGTGGTGGGGGGTGGAAGTGGGGGTGGTCATTTTTTTTCTTTTCATTATTGTAATGACACGTCCACACAACCCCACCCTGAGGTCACATTAGGGACTGCACCACTCTCTTCTCCAGATGCTGCGATGGCCCCCTTCTTTCCCTCTTCTCCTGCCTTACTGTGATGACATCATCATGAACCGCCAAACACTTTTACAAGGCTTTAAAGGGGCAGTCACACCAGCTGTACGTGCCCTTGGTGACCACTGACGTCCTGCTCTGTAGCTGCATCGCAATTCACCGGCCAACGCTGTCCAAGGTGCTGGACATCTTTCGGCCGATGTTGTGTGTTTGCAGTTGGAGCTGAGTCCCAGTTCAACCAACAGTGGTGTTAATTAGACTCGTCTCCACCAAATAGTGCCAGGAACTCACAGTATCAGGAACCATTTTGAAGGAAGTAAAGTGGCTGTCTGTGTTTCTTCCCTGGAGAAAATCCTGTGAAGATTATGCAAATCAGAAACCATCGTTGGGTTCTCTGGAGATCCCAAAAAAAAACAAACAAAAGTGCCTGAATTTCTGTACTTATGTGTGGGTAAAAAAAATCTCTGTTTGGAGCTGAGTTTATTTTCCATAGACCAAGATCAAATAAGTCACTTCTCTTTCTCCGCCGTCGTTAAAAATGGCCAGGAGAAGAGTTCACTTCTGGGGTCCAGCAGTGGAAACCCCCGCCCCCGTAGACCCCGGTACTTTCACTAGTTCACGGTACTAATTCTTAAGGCGGAAGCAATCTGATGCCGAGGAGGTGCATGTGTGAACGCTCCCATAATTAGACACACACACACACACACACACACACATACACACACACATATATACATATATATATAAACTAGCTCTGACTTCTTTGAATGTGAATAACTCTTACCTGTGCACTGACCGTGACACCTCAGAGGCTCCCTGTTGGCTACAAGTGTGTGTGAATGTGTGTGTGTGATTGTGTTTTTGTTTTTTAATGTTTAATTTCTTTTTGTCAGAGGATGTTGTTGTTGGTTGAAACTTATAAAATGTAAAGAAGAAAAAAAAAAAGCAGAAAAAAGTGGGACAAGAACCTATGGTCCATCCATCTGGGTTTTCCAACAGAGCATGGATGGAGAATTCCAAAAAAAAACAACCTTTTTCTTGAAAATGGGAGCAAAACCAGAAAGGCAAGAGAGTTTGGATACAACAGTGACTCAGCTCGATGATAGATTTAAACCTGTACATACTAAGGTGAACACCGTAGTTTTTGTATTTTTGGAGAAAAACAGCTTAAAAAATCTGAATGGGAAAAGCCGTTGAGAGAGAGAGAGAAAAGGTCAAACCACGGACAAGTCACTGATGGACAAAAGTCCAAGTCTTTCTCTTGTCCGTTCTTCACGCCTTCATCGGTTCCATCGGTTCCACCATCACACAGGTCAGAGTCTGTTCTACTGTGTCTCTGCTGGGGCGGTCACTGTCCACTGGGAGTTAGCGCAGGCTAAAGAACGGTTAGCTTGTGTCTAAATTGAGTCCGACTGTTTACGTGTCAGGACTTGTTGAACACGCCTCACATATTGGGAACCACTGAGTCACAAAGTCTTTCTACGCTCTGACATGGTGTCAGTGAGGAGGCCGGCCGGTGTTCACGTCTTTGAGATGATTATCAATCTGTTTCCAGTGGATTTTCGACCGCCTCAGTCTCTGCTTCCATTTTTTTGTGCCGAGGTGAAAAGGTCGGGTTTTCCACCTTTTTCCAAACCATAGAGATCTGTTCACAACAGCAAGACAGTTAGGGATGAATATTTCAGCCTGCAGCCGTTTGGTTAAGATTCATTTTTTTATGACAATACTGCAAGCTTTATTTGGACATGACACCTGGGGGCGCTCTGTTGCACTGATTTGAAGAAATGTGTCAACAAACGTCAACAACTACACGGAAATAACTGAACACCCTCACCCGCTCTGACGCCCCCTCCCTGTGCAGTTTTTTTTTTCTAAATGAGAGGGAGGGCGACGGACGACGGTGGGAGGGTGAAGTAGGATGGGTGAAGGCGAATGAGGAGGAACGGGAGGAGAGGGCGGAGTCTAACAATGTAACTTTAATTTTCCGAACCTCCCGTTCCGGCTACACCTCGGCCCCACCGTCTGTACGATCAACGTCTTCTCTGCTTTACTGAGGAGGAGAGCCAGAGGTGTTTGTTTTTACTTTGATTTTTTTTTTTTTTTGTAACAAATGTCATTTCATTTTGAGAGTGGGTGGGAACGTCAGGGTCCCTCGCCCTCTCTTGCGCTGGTCACGTGTTCGTTTTACTCACATCTGTTCAGAAACCTGTTGATTTCTTACCTTTTTCCCTCCTTTTGCTCCTCACTATCTTTCTGACTCTGGGTCGTCCCACCTCGGCGCTCCTTAAGGGTCTTTTGTTTTTTTTTTTCTAATGAAATGATTATAGTTGACACTTTTTTCAATGCACAAATCTATTAACATTTTGTCATTACAGACGGCAGACTGCAGAGGGCGTAGTTCAGTACAATGACAGTAACTGTGCCAAACAGACAGCACAGACAGCACAGACAGTACAGACAGGTGTACTTCCTGTGATACCACCCTTCACCGTAGTGTTGTGTTCTTCACATCTGAACTCGGCTCTTTCTATATTTTTGTGTCTGTACCTACACAGACTGTAGGTCGGTGGTTCTGGGCCCTGAAAGAAAACGCTGTCTGTCAGTTTTTGAGTTTTGAGACACAGTTATTAACATTTCACTAACGCTCAAAACACCATGAAAAATGATTATATCCTCGTGATCTCTGTCTAAAACATATCATGTTTTTTTTTCCCCTAAACTCTCAGATTAACCTGGGTTTGTGTCGAAGTTTCCACGAGTTCCATTTATTTCACCACAGTTTGTTGAAGGGGGGCGGGGCTAGTGGTCACATGATGTTTTTTTATTTATTTTTGAACCAGTCGTCTGCTGTTTTTTGACCAGATATTCTGTTGTTTTGACGACTCGACCTTTGACACCGACATCAATGAGGTCTTTGAAAATTTGATCACTGACGTTACAGATCATGTGAATGGGAGATCCTTTTTTTTTTTTGATTATTCGCTTAATATAAATTTAAACAAAAATGTTTTTTTTTCTTCTGTTAACCCTGAACCTGAGTCTGTGGTTGAAATAAGTGGAACTTCGGTGTAGAAGCTCATGAGTCTTTAGCAATACAGCGTTTATACCACACCGTGTTAAATGTTTATACACCATGAATCGTTAAAAAAAAACAGACAAAAAAAACAAAAACTCACAGATATTGTCGTTTTCTATTTAAACTTTTACAGGCCGTTTCTTCAGCCTGGAGTTCTCACAGACAGACAGACAGTTTGCAGCTACAGTGTGAACTCCTGCTCTGGTCTGAGAAGTCTCCACTGATGTAAAATCCTGCGGAGATCCAGCAGAGGGAGACATCGTACCGATAAGACAACGAAAACAAATCTATTGTCACATAACTAGGAACGCTACCTCAGAACACAAGCAAACTCAGCTAGAGGATTGTTTTTAATTTTTTTTTTTTTACCTAACAGCCAGACCGCAGTACAGACGTCGAACAGACGCTCGCTCTCTGTTACAGTCAGAGTTCTTTTCAGTTTTCACTCTTTAATTTATTTTCCATATATGAAATTGTTGCACCTCCGCAGCTTAGAGACGGGACTGTAAAATAAAACGACTTGATTCAAAAGAAATTATGACAAAAAAAAAAAGGATGGAAAAATATCCCGCAGTGGTGCAGGGTGACGAGGGGCAACTGGGACGAGGACTTTCTTTTCACGTGGGTAGGGATTGAAGACGCCTGATTGGGTCAGGTGTGGTCCAATCAGGACGAGCTGTTGTTATTTCCTGTCACAAAAACTGTGCCGTTAAACGTAAACTTCACCTTATATTACATTTGTTAAAACAAATAGGCCACAGTTTAATTTTTCTTTTTTTTTGATTCGCTAAGATTAACCACGACCCTCTCCAGCTCTGTCCGCTCCCTGTGATTTCACCTTCTTAGTCGAGGGGCACGACACCTGTAACCATGTAATTGTTTTGTTGATCTACCTCTTAGAAAAAAAAAATAGGTAAATGGTAAAAACATTTTTTTGAAAAAGGACAAAAATTATATTAAAAAAATACATTTGCTTGAAAGAAGTATAGATAAATGAATAACTGGGTAGCGGCATCTCCATATACTGTAGTGGATAGTCTATTAAAGAGAAATTCTTTTACTTCTTCCAAAGATGATTTTGTTTTCTTTTCATTTCTTTTCTCCTTTTTAATCTGAACGCATTTTGAAATAATTGAATATTAAAGTCACACTTGGTGACGACAAAGGTCGTCATCTGTTATATAATTTTTTTTTCTTTGAAAAACATTAAATCGACTTTTTTTTTTACAATTTATTTACATTTTCTTTGATTTCATTAAACTTACACTTTTTTTGTTTAAGAGAAAATCTTACAAATACTCTTCATGTTTTTGTTTCTAATTTCTCTCTCTCTTCGTTTTGTCCTTTAATGACAGCAGATTGTATCCATCATGTTTGGGTGCATTTAGCATTTTCTTTCTGTGAAAAGCCTACAGTTAGGACCTGCTACACTGATGATGATCTATTTTCACTTCTGATGAATTGTTTAAAATAGCATAAGGACCTGTTGTTTAACCAGAGGGGGGCGCTGTCACGGGAGGAGGGAGGCCGGAGTGTCGTCCGCCCCCCACCCCAGGCTGCACAGATTCGAACCCTTCACTCTCTGATTCGATCAAACCCTGCAACCCTGGCGGGTGGAGACGCTCTCTGTCCCAGATGCAATGTGAGAGGGACGAGGTCTCCTTCCTCCCAGCAGGTGGCGCCTTCACTCTTCACTGTATAATGACTTTCACCCCCCCTGTTCCCCTCGTCTGATTCCTTTAGTCATCATCAACACTTGTTTTAAACTCCTTGTAAACAAAACAGAGCATAGATATGAATGTGTTATTAAAAGATGAGAAAATGGACACTGTCTCCTGGATTACCTGCAGTCGACGTCATCATCACCTGACCGCCGCCATTTTAAACACAAGGATCGTCCTCTGAATAGAGACAAAGAATTAAAGCTCTTAAAATGGTTTATTAAGATATATTTAAATTCGTTTTGGTGCAAATTTGTTACTAGTTACTTTTAATATTTATAGAAACAACTCTTTACTGACTTTACAATCAGTAAATGTTGTTATTTGGTGTGTAATAACTTAGAAAACTGTCTTTATTTTGATTAATTGTTGATTTTTTTTTAAAAAAAATGTCGATTTTAAAATGACAAATCAGAAGATGATTGTAAAAAATAACCTGGAGATGAATCATCAATCCTGTGTAACTTTGTAACTGACCAGTAGATGGCAGAATTGACCTATATATATATATTTTAAGCCTTGCTTTAAAAAAAATCCTCCTAAATAATGAAATACTACAAATTACTAAGAAAGTGAACACAGAGATGATGGTTCAGAAATAGCAAAGCTATTATTTAATGTTGTGTTTGTTTTTTTCATTAGTTTATTCTAGAAGCATCAACACTCCTGTCAAGTCATGCTTCACTCGCCGCAGAAAAAAAAAGACTTTAATTTTAACAACATGTTATTGCACATTTAACCCCAGTGTAAAAACTTTAACCCGTATGATTTATGAAAAGTTAAGCTGCTAAACCTGCAGTACAAACTAAAACCTAATGATTGCCTCGTGGTCACAGAGTTTTTATGATCATTTTCACTGTACACTTTTATAACCCTGAGTTTCACTGCTGCAGTGACACTTTCCCCAGTGTTTCTTTTGTTGCGTAGAGAGACTTCCGGCCACTGTTTCCTCCTCCACTGCTGCCCAGGCTGCGAACAGCGACCTCAGGTGTCGGAGCTCGGCGATGCTACGTTCACTGACCAGGTCTGTCCAAAACACTACTGACAAATGTAGACACATTTTCATATATGATCTGTTTCTTCAGCATTGAAGACATTAGTGCACTTGACTGCCCCCTAGGGGCCTAGATTTGAAACAGCAACCCTTCAACCACACACTCAACCCTATGATCACTTTAAGTCATTTAAACAGTAAAGAAAAATCCCACGTCATATTCAAAGAAATTTGAAAAGACAATAATAATGATAATAATAATAATAAAACATGCATGAACTAAAGCTCGTTCTCTTATAATTGTCAACTTAAGATTGTTGATTCTGTTGCTTTAGCAGCTGAATCTAACAAGGCTTTTTTAAAGTCTATTGACTGAAAAAATAGACTAAATTTTTTTTTTTTAATGAATTCTCTTGAAAACAAAAATAAAAGTAAAGTTGAACAGGTTTCTGTGCAGGTTTGGTTAAAAATGTGACGTTTGCTCTAATTTTTAAAAACTTAAACAAAAATCTGATCCAATCAAAGGTCACAGGTCAACACTGGACAAAGAAGTGATGATGAAACTGGCACAGAAACCAGTCTGAACTGGTTTTAGTCATTAACATTAGACACCCACAGAAGTCAACACTTCTGTCTGAGGACTTTTTGACTGATGAAGGTGCAGCTAATGCTAAAAGAAAGAAGAAGAAAAGAAAAAAAAAAGTCTGTTGTTTCCACTGACACCCGAAACTGTCAAGCACGTGTTTGGTACAAAGGTCAGAGAGGTTTTGAACCTTGACCCTCCACTATCTCCTTCAGAAATGTTTTGATTATCACGGGCTCATATCTGTGTTTTATGTCTCGTTCTATTATCACAGCCATAAAGACAGAGACAAACGTGTCTTTATTCTCCTCCTCTGGTCTCCATCACCGTTAGTGCAAATTTGTGAACATTCCTCTGAATCCTCTTCACTTCCTGACCCTCTGGTTCTCGTCCGTGGCAGGGTTTTCTCCTCGGAACATCTCCTGGTTCTCCGTCAGCGTGGTGCGAACCCTCTTCTGCTCCTTGTATCGTCCGGAGTGTGAGACCTTGACGTGGCGTCCCTTCGTCCCTGTTGTTTTATCTACGATCCTCTCCAGGCGGGCCTCCAGCTGCGAGTCGACTTCAGCGCCCCCTGCGGACCCGTGCTGACCGCTGGTGCTGTTGGAGACAGACTCTGCAGGGATCTCATGGAGAACCTTGGGCTGGGATTTAGGTTTCCTCATAAATGAGAACTTCCACCAGCTGGAGGAAAGATCTGTCATGATGGATGGACGGACGGACGGATGGACGGACGGATGGACGGATGGACAATGGATGTCCTGAGAAGAAAAAAAGAAAAGGTATGAGTAAAATAAAGGTTGTATAGACATTTATACACATCCATATGTACATTTATATTATTATTATATGTATATATGTACATACAGTATATGAATATATATAGTTATATAATTATATATATTCTTCTTATTTCTGTTTTTCTGACTGCTCCCTCAGTAAATGTACCAGATTATTCAGTCAGTTTAACTGATGGAGCAGATCATTAACAGTCAAAGGAAAAGTCTAAACACCTGACCTGCAGAAAATATCACATGAACCAGGAGTGAAACACATTTTAGATCCAACATTTGTAAGTACAGCTATAGCCATAATTGGAAATAAAATTTTACTACGAAGCAGGGAGAATGTGAAGAATCCAGGAGGTAGAAACTGACATGTTTTCATATAAACATCATCCTGATGGTTCTGTCAGAATAAACTGTCCAGATACTGTATTTCACAATGTTCTACAAAGTCCTGGATTAGAAAAAGGAACCAGAACTGTGAAAAAAATAATTCATTTAAAAATATGTTCAGGTTGTAATTTGCCATTTCACCACTAGAGGGCAGCATTTTATAACTAACCTTCCATTTTTTATAGCCGTGAAACTGTGATAACAACCAGAAACCAGATCTGCAAATAGAAACTGGACTTTTTCAGAGCAGTCAACGTTAACTCTGAGTGTGTGTGTGTGTGTGTGTGTGTTTCATGTTCTTGTTTATATTTAAGGCCTGTGTTCATTTCCAATTCTTTTCCTTAAGTAATATTTATAAAGACAGTTGCAGATATAATACCGCAGTGGCCTGTAGGGGGCCAGAGACTCACCTGTTCTTCGTTGTCGTTTCTTCACCCGTGTTTTTTAGGTTTTAACTCCAGTTCTTCAGAGTTCAGCTGCGCGGCCTCCAGACGACGGTGTCAAAGTTCAGTCTCCTCCACCGTCCACAGATCGACGTCGACTGTCCGTCTCCGCCTGCAGGTGCTGAGCTACAGGTGCAGCAGAGCTGTGGCCCCGCCCACCACACACACACACACACACACCCAGTCCCACAGTATAAACTCCACTGTGATTGTGTTCCCGTCATGGTCTCCACCTCACCTTCTTATCTTGAACCAACCTTCACTTCTGACTCCACCCTGGTCGTAGCTTCAGTCGTAGCTTCAGTGAAAGACCAGGTCTGAGGCCGAGGTTTGAGGCCGAGGTCTGAGGCCGAGGTCTGAGGTCGAGGTCTGAGGTCTGTCCACGTTTTTTATTTAAAATATTCACAGTAAAAACACTCGTTCGTCGACCTCTGACCTGATGTATGACATCAAGTGTCTGTGAATGAGTGACAGTGGCGTTGAAGAAACTGCTCTCTGTACAGGATAGTTCCATATTTGGGAGGAGGAGGAGGAGGAGGAGGGGGGAGAGCAGGAAGCAGAACAGGAGTTAATCAGTAACTGATTTATGATCCTCTGAACATGTGACATTTTTATTTGATGTGAGTTTTATGTTGCTCCACTCAGACCTTTGCCTGTGAGCCGTCACCCCCCCACTCACCCCTCCACTCCCCCCCCCCCCCCCCCCTCCCCTCCCCCCCCCCACACACACACGTGAGCTGTGTGGCTCAGGAATAACCCTTTCCCTTCAGATTTCTATCAAACTATGGCCCAAAACGTTGTTGGTTTTTTAAATTAATTAGTCTTTCTTGGTAATTTCAAATTAACAAATTAATTTTGATAATTAAAATAATTCACATAAATCACAGTGTATTCGTCGGTGACAGTGAATACAGTTTATCTTTTAAACTGCATGTCTGCCAGATGTAATGCACAAATGATCCACAGGAGGGCAGCAATAGGCACCAGATTGAACACAACAGTTTCTTGTTTCGGTTTATTGGTTTGGAATTATTAAACCTGTATTTTGTGTCGTGTGTAAATAATTATGTCCAAGTCTGAAGTTAACACAGAAATTTAAACATTTATTTGTTTATTTTTTTCTTCTTCTTTCTTTCAGACATTCAGTCTGGACGTGTGGATGAACATGGAACTGCAGGAAGGAGTGAGTAAAAGAATTAATGTCTGACCAAAAGCCATAAAACAATAATAAAAAAAAACCAAACTCATCTACCTTTGAAAAATAAAATATTGTAATTAAATGAATATTTTTTTAAATAAATTAAATTAACTTGAAGTCCAAAAACGGGGATAAAAGAAAATAAAAAATATGAGACAAAATAAAATGTTGATAAAAATCTGATGATTTTTGTATTTATCATCAGTTAAAAGAAGAGGCCATCGTCTCCCCTCGTCTCCGCCGTGTGGTCTAATTGTGTCATTGCACTTTCATGACTTTATTAAATAGAAATCAACATA
>NC_024323.1:15136977-15137206 GCF_000523025.1 Cynoglossus semilaevis
CCTCTGCTCCTCACCCTCCCTCACCTCAGTGCTGTCTCTGTTATTAGTGTTGAACTCCCCCACTCTTCTCCTACACCCTCGTCTCCTCCTGTCCTCCCCTCGTCTTCCACTTCCGTCCACGTCCCTCATATTTCTCCATTAAGCCTCAGTTTTAACCACTAACTGCTATTAAGGAATGTTCTGCATCATTTACCACCAGAGGCCCTCAGTCACTGTCATTAAACTGGAG
>NC_024323.1:15137642-15139131 GCF_000523025.1 Cynoglossus semilaevis
CCACAGTCACTGTCATTAAACTGGAGCCCTCCTCCTCCTCCCCACCCTCCCCCCCGCGCCTCCCCCACCCCCCACACACACACGAAATAAAGTACCAGAAGGAGGAGTAGGAATGAAAGACAGAAAGAGTTGGAGGAGTTTTAGGGAATGAGGGAGGAGGTGAGGAAGGGAGGAGGTGAGGGTTAAGGATAAGGGTGTGGATGTGGGGAAGGACAAGGGGGAGGAGGAGGAGGAGGGGGAGTCATTAGTCCTGTTTAGCTGCAGTTATGAAGATTAAAGTGAAGCCTGTGAGGTGGTTTAACCCTTTCCTCCCTGACGTCAGCTCTGCAGAAACATCACGGACGGAGCTGGATGTGGCGCCCCCGTCAGGCAGACGCAGTGGAGCAGTGGTGACCACAGCTGCCTTCCAACCTGGGTGTGATTCCCGGTCATGACAAACACTTGGAGCTGACATCAGCAGTCGGTGATTTTGGGTCTGTGTCGTTGTCAGAGGGTCGCAGGTTCAAATCCCGTCTGATTGGCTGCTCCGACCACAGTATCCTCTGGACCACCTCCTCCCACTCTGACCTCCACCCACAGGTCAAACAGACCCTGTGACCTGTAGCACCCCCTACAGTTCAGTGACTCTAAAATTCTTTAATATTTATTTGGTTTTATTTTGTTTATATGATACTCTAATATTTTCCTCTCTCTCTCTCTCTCTCCCTTCTTTTCTGTCTCCTACTCCTTCTCTCTCCCCCCTGCCTCCCCCTCCGTCCCCACACCCTGTTTACCAGTCCGTCTCCACTCCCAGCATCCATCAGTCCTCCACTATTTGAACTCCTCTTCATCATCCACTCGTTACATCAGCTCCTGCAGCTCCTCGTCCAACAGTTCCAAGTGAAAGAACAACAGAGAGGGACCAGAATTAGTGACGCCAAGTGAAAGAACAACAGAGAGGGACCGAACAGAGAAACAAACTTAGAAGACGACCAATAAAAACATCACATCGTCACGTGTTCACAGACGGTCAGACACGTGAACGAAGGCCTGACAGGAAGTGACTCCTGACAGGAAGTGACTCCTCATATTCAGAGCGATTCATTTATTATAAATGTATAAACTTATTTATTTTACGTCACATACAGAAAGAGTTTTAAAACTGTCATCAAATTAAACTTTTTTTTTCCTGTGACGTCATTCCAGCAGATCTTTTTCTGGATCAGAAGTTTCTGGACACGGATCCTTCCAGAGGTTCAGACGTGAACGTGATTCTCGACCAACTATAAACTTTTTGTGAAAGTCTGCTTCTGCGCTGCCGTCTGAAGGTGAGACGGCGTTTTCCTCCCCCCTGAATTATGAGCTAATTAGTTTGATTGCGTTGATTTATTCCTCTCTCTCTCACAAACATATATTTTTAACTCACGTCTGTTGTTTTCTTCCGCTGACGCTGAGTGTAATTACAGTCAGAAAAAAAACCCTGAGTGATGTGGGGCCGCTGTGGAGCACA
>NC_024323.1:15139346-15142469 GCF_000523025.1 Cynoglossus semilaevis
GGGGAGGGGGAGGGCGAGGGGGGGGGCTGTTAATGCAGCGAGCCACTGAATGAGACGGTGCCGTGGAGTCGGTGGGAGCAGATAAAGCCCTCCTCATGTATCAGCCTGCTCACCTGTCTGCAGCCGCAGAGCTGTAATGGATGGACACGAGCCGCGACCATCACTCACACTCACACCGCCTGTCTGTGCGCGCGTGTGTGTGTGTGGGTCTGGGTGTGTGTGTGTGTGTTGTTTGGAGGTGGTGGGAGTGATTATATGTCTGCATGGGTGCATGACAGAGGGAGACAGAGACGGAGTGTGTGGCTGTGTTTGCATTTATGTGTGTGTGTGTGTGTTCAGTTGTAAAACTTCTGTGTGTCACTTTGATTGATACTTCTTACACTGACACCATTTTAGTAAAAAAAAAAACTTCTCTCTCTCTCTCTTTCCATCTTCCTTCATTTACTTCAACCTCTCTTCACCACTGGGAACTTTGTTGTGTGTGTGTGTGTGTGTCTAATTAAATATTTAGAATCTTTTTTTTTCACGGTGAATCTCAGAGTTTGTGCCCCGGTCACTGAAGTTCCCACAGAGACATTCAAGGACTCAGGGAAACGTAGGAAATTCGAAAACCGGTCCGTTAACCTGGTTGTTGTCGTCGTTGTAATCACCGTAATCAGACTCACCTGGTGTCTGTAATTAGTCTCTCTGGTGCCACCTGCTGCCACCTGGTTCGCACTGTTCGTGTGTGTTGTTCCGCTAGTTTTGACTTCGTGTCTGGAGAAACAGTTTTAAAATTTTTTTTTTTTTTTAATTCATTTGTGAATAAACCGGCGGCTCCATGAGAGAGAGAGAGAGAGAGAGAGAAAGAGAGAAAGAGAGGTCTCTTTGTGCTGAGTTCGGTTCCTGCCGCGTTCTACCGTCCGGACGGAACACTGGTAAAAACAGACTTTTCTATTTTGTTTTTTTTTACACTCAGAAAGTAAACAAACATTTCAGGCTCCCGTCACTTTGAAATTTAAGGTTTTTTTGTTTAGTTTTTTGTAAAAACTTCCAACCGTGGGTTAAATGCGTTTTACAGGAGTTGAGCGTTTTCTTCTTCCTCCACTTGGTGTCGCTAATGAGTAACTCCAGTGCAGTACGTCACACCTAAACGTGTGTGTGTGTGTGGACAGACTGTCATTGTTTTAAAAAGGCAGATGTCAACATGACGACCTGACCTCTGCTGGGGGAGGGGTCAAAGGTCATCCTCACAGTCTGCTGCTGTTGCCCAGGCGCAGGGTGGCATCCTGAGTGTGAGGTACACGAGGGGGAGGGAGGGTGTGTGTGTGTGTGTGTGTGAGACTGGTACACAGGAGCGGCCACTGTGTCATAATCTGATTAAAAAATCCCAAATTAAATTATCAGAATTGTATTAGACATGATGACTAATGGAGGATCACTGACACACACACACACACATGCTTGTCCAGGACATGGGAGACACACATATACCCATATGTGTCCAACAGAAGGTCTCTGTGTCCAGGTCTCCAGAGGGTCAGTCTGCCCCAGGCCACAGATATGACATCACTGAAGGTGTCAGAGGTCATGACCCCGGGACAGTGGTGTCAGTGTGTGTGTGTGTGTGTGTGTATTACAGAGATAAGACACAGGAGAGAAAATATAGATATAGATGACGTAAATGTGTGACTTGATAGAATTGTTCAAAAATCAAGTTCAAAGTTTGGTGAAATTCTGTTTGTGTGTTTACGCAGCATCATCTTCATCATCATCATCGCAGTTGTCGTCACCATCCCTTCATCCTCTTCGTCTTCATCGCCATCATCATCTTCTTCATCATCATCATCATCCTCATAATCGTTGCTGTTGTCGTCATCATCCTCCTCTTCATCTTCATCATCGTCTTCATCATCTTCATCATCTTCATCCTCCTTCAGTGTAAGTCGTCAAATCTTCATGATTAAACTGATAGACTAAATAATCGGTACCAGTTCCAGCCTCTGATTGGACACACAGATGTGATGATGAGTGATGATGTCATCAACAGTGGACTCACTCACTGATATATTAAAGTCACTTCCACAAAGTTCAACCCGACAGAAACTGAACGATGACACTTTGACCTCTGACCTTTATGTCAGATTTGAAAACGTTAACGAATGGATTTTAATGGTTAAAATGAGGAGTTCAGCTGTGAGGAAGTTAGATCATCACCCCCACCATCACCCCCCCACCATCACCCCCCCACTGCAGGGATACTCAGTGGGTCTGTTCACTAAGAAAATAGATATCATTACCACACACACACACACACACCCAGACACACAGGGCCATCATTAGGCGACTGTTTAGTATTCATAACCACTCGTTCATCCCCTCCTGTGCACACACACACACACACACACACACACACACAGTGAAGCAGAAATTACCCGGCAACACCTGACACTCCATCATGATGTCGTACTGTGTGTGTGCGTGTGTGTTCATGTGTGTGTGTTCATGTAGAGCAGTTGTAGAAGACACTGAGAAGAACTGAAGAACCATCACAGCATCAGCCTCCAACAGGGAGGGGGGGAGAAGGGGAGGGACGGGGGGGGGAGTGGACGTCGCTCCTGACTTTCTGTTTGCTGATGAATTATTCAGTCAAACAGTTGCAGTTCTATTGGACCTCAGAGGCCGAGCGGCTCAGTCCGTCTCAGATATTCATCATCTTCACCGTCTTAATTAAACACAGAAGTAACGCTGGGAGACGCTGACCCTCGGGCGGTCGCTGCAAACCAGGAGAGAAGCCGAAGAAATGAGCATTTTAGAAAACAATTAATATAAAAAAAAATCCCAACAACAACAAAAGTCGACGACGACCACAGTTGCTAAACTTCACCACTAGATGTCCCCAAAAAAATACTTTAAATAAATTTTTAATGTCCAGCTGGATTTCTGAAACAGAAACTTTTCCCATTTATTGTAACTGAGATAAGAATTCAATTTTAAAAAATATTATAAATATTTTTATGAAAATTGTTTATATACATATTTCACAAAATGTGGCAAAAAATCCCTGTAAATATATTAAAAAATTCTCATAGTGGAGAAGCAGCAGTGGACGCTTCTGCAGAGACCCCCCCTCCTGCAGAGCCC
>NC_024323.1:15142628-15143793 GCF_000523025.1 Cynoglossus semilaevis
AGCTGCTCCGTCTTTATTAAAGTGTAAATGTTGTTCATCTCCTGCGTCTGCAGCAGCTTAATGAGAAGCTTAATGAGGAGGTGGGCGCCGTTAGCCTTTAGCCGTTAGCGCTAAACATCACACAGAGACCAAACACAGTGGTGTGTGTGTGTGTGTGTGAAGTTCAGACAAACGAATGAACGTGTGAAGAACCAAATTTTTCTCCTGATATTTGAATCTTTGTTAATTCTCATTGTTGATTTCTCTTTTCTAAGCAGCGCCCCCCTCAGGCTAGACTGAACTACCCGTGTGCAGCTGGTGGAGTTTGTGTAAAGCTCAGATGGTGGTGTCACTGCCTTACAGTCACCAGGTCAGTGGTTCGATTCCTAACCTTTCTACTGTATTTGGAGTCCTGAGTTCTGTGTGTGAATTCCCTCTGGAGACATGAGTGTGAACGAGTGTGAACAGTGGTTTGTTTTTCTATGTGACTGTGTATGGGTTGGAGGAACTGTCCAGTTCACCCCCACTGCCCCCCCGCTCCCATGACCTTGCAAATAAATTAGTGGTAGAATATAACCCACAACAACAAATTAGGGTGCCACAGGTTGAGCCACCTCCATGTGACCATTAAAGCTCTGAACATACAAACTCTATGTACTACTGTATGTACTCCAAGACATTTTTAGCCAATCAGATGCCTGTTAGTATTCTAGCATTATTTGAACAGTGTAGCGCCCCCTGGTCTGACCACAGACTGACCACATGAGCTGTTCTGCCGTTCGCTCTGCATCGACGTCGGCTCTCGTCAATAATTCACTCAGAACCCTGGGAGTGGGCGGGCGACACTGACAAGAGGCTGGAGAGAGAGAGAGAGAGACATAAACATATTAGTAATGATGCTGTGGACCAGACTGTGGGACAGACTGTGGGACAGACTGTGGGACAGACTGTGGGACAGACTGTGAGACAGACTGTGAGACAGACTGTGGACAAGACTGTGGGACAGACTGTGGGACAGACTGTGGGACAGACTGCAAACAACTCTAGACACAAAAGTGATGCATTGTGGGTCGTTTGTTTCTAGGCTTCACTGTAGAATTGTTGTTTTTTTTCTCCCAGAGCGTGGGCCACCTTTACGGTTGTGTCTGGACCACAGGTGGTCCGTGTGCCGCCATTTGAATAGGCT
>NC_024323.1:15145698-15146677 GCF_000523025.1 Cynoglossus semilaevis
CTCCCCCTCCTCTCCCCCTTCATCCACCCTTCTGCTGCTCGACCATCGTCTTCTCTGCCATTGGTGGATTGACTGCTTTTCTGCGTCCTCATTGGTGAACTGGGACTCTCTCTCTCTCTCTCTCTCCCATTTGGTCTCCCCCCCCCTCCCTCTCTCTCTCCCTCTCTCTCTCTTTCACTCTTCGTTTCTGTCCAATCATTGTCCTGACGATCAATCACCTTTGACAGACTGAATGTTGGGGAGAGAGAGAGAGAGAGGCTGGGATGAGCAAGAGGACCGCCCCCTCTCTCTCTCCCTCTCTCTCTCTCTCTTAGATGTGTGTTTATTCTGAGAACCTGGTCCTGGTCCTGGTTCTGACTCCAAACTAAACCTTAAACCTCAGACTGTGTTTTTTCTTAGTGAGGATAACTGACATCAGTACCTCAGTACTCAGGAGATGGACAGTCTCCCCCCCCCCTTCCCCCCCCAGCTCAGCTGGAGGTTGAAGTCTATTCTATTCAATTCCCCACAGAAGATGAGAGCAGCTGGCAGAGCCCTGTGTGTGTGTGTGAGTGTGTGTGTGTGTGTCAGGTGGTGCGTAGCCAGACCACCATCACCAGCCTCCAATGAGTCCACGTCCCCTGACACACACACACACACACACACACACACACACACACACACCACACAGATCATGTCAGTGTCTCATTATTTATACCCACATGAGTGACAGAGACGGTGTGTGTGTGTGTGTGTGTGTGTGTGGGTGTGTGTGTGTGTGTGTGTGTGTCCTCCTCCTGCTGTGTTCACTATTATGGGATGCAGATGACATAAACGGGAGGAGGGAGGGTGAGAATAAAGGAGGGGGCAGAAAAATAGAGGAGCAAAAATAAAGTTAACAAAATGAAAAGGAAACGCCCCCTAGTGGTGGCAGAGTGACCAGGTGACCACATCGGCAGTCTCAGCTGATTGTTAAAAATCAGGGAGGATGAAAAGTTGG
>NC_024323.1:15158499-15160431 GCF_000523025.1 Cynoglossus semilaevis
AAAACCCTCCTCTGCTCCAGCTTTAAAGATATTTCCCAGATTGAATCTCAGCTCCGATCGCTCTTCACTTCTCGGTCGCGTCGATTCGTTGAAGCTCCGACCAATGGCGTCGTGTTTATGGTGAAATCGCTCTGCGCTAACGACCCGCTGGACCGTAGTTGACTGTAGCAGGTCTGTATCATCAGAGGAGCGGGGGTGGGAGGGGGCGCTGTACGTGGGTCAGGATCAATGGTTTATGACCCGGTGTAAAAACCACAGAGGAAGAAGAAGATGAAGGACAGAGAGGGAGAGCGGTATTGACACTTTGATGGACTATTGACGTCCCAGCAGACAAATGACATCACAGCGCTGCTAACAACATTAGCATTCTACCCTCTTGTCATTGCTAATAGGCTCCGATTGATGTCGTGTGAGGAGGTATTGATGTCCGGAGTGTTATGGTTTTAATTACACCACGGCATCCTGACCACTGATGATGTCACTGATGATGTCACGGTTGTGTTTGGGAGCCTTCTCTGTCACATGACGTGATCTAAGTTTAAATCGTCAGAAATTTAAATATGTTTTTAAATACTTTTTAGAATCATTTATTTTCATCTTTTCTCTCCTTTAGTCGTTGGTCGTTTCTGTTTAGTTTCATTGGTTCTAATCGTAACTGCAAATCTTTAAATCTTTTAAACCTCAAAAATCATCAAAAAGAAATAAGATTTTTTTTTTTCTGGAATAAAATGTCTCCATAAGTTCAGTTTTCAGTCTAGAAACAGATATAAAAAGATGAGTCCATTCATAACTGAGTCTCAGAGTCAGTTCTCCTCATTAAAATATCAATAAAATGAATGTCATCTAATATACTTTAATTTACTGCAGTACAATGGTCTGGTTAAAGATTATAAAATAAAAAGCTACTGCAGGATCACATTCACTTCCTCGGAGTTTATAAGAAAATCTAAAATGTAGAATATATTGTAGAACATTTGACTTTTTTGACTGACCACTTACTGACACCGTGTGGCGTAGAGTGTAATAACATTTGAGCTCACAGTCCTGTTTCACTGTTGTTTAAACGCCGTCGTTCATTCAGTTACAAAATATAAAAACAAAAGATTTTGTTTTTTTTCCTACTCATTGATTTAGTCAAAAGACAATTTATGAAAATAATTTTTCGATTTAAAAAAAAAAAGATAATGAAAATAATTTTTCGATTTAAAAAAACAGATAAACATGTTTTTGCATTTGCAATTGCCTTGTTTTTCATTCAGTATTCATTTAATTAATTTTTCATGTTTTATTAACTAAATGGAACCAAAAAAATTCTGTCCGTGTTCATCAACAGAAATGACTGTAGTTAATTTAACTGTTTTTAAAAAAATCTGGACATTTGTTAAAGTCATTATTTAAGTCAGAAAAAATACCAATTTATTTTCCTGTTTTTCTTCTGACAAATATAAAAAAATAAAAGCAATACATTTTCATTTAAATCCACTTTAAAAACATCATGGCTCACATTTCCAACTACAATTTTACTGTTTTGTATTAAATATTATTGAAACAATTTTTTTGAATAAATCGTTCTTTTAATCTTGAAGACCAATCACATTATCAATTAATTAATAAAACTTAAATACTGTAAATGAAATACTGAATGAATCAAAATGTAAAATTATATTAAAACATCAAATTAATTTAAACTAGTTCACCTGGTTAACCAGTTAATTAAATTAATTACTTCTGCACAACTTTGAATCAGAGATGAAACTGAATTATGAAACTAATGTTCATTATTTATAATGATGATAATTTACAGTCATTTTATGGAATAAAAATCATTTTTTAGAACTTTTTATTTTTTTATTTTGTTTTTTATTTACCTGATTATTATTATTGAATTGAAACTGTTAAATTTCATGTTGTTGGACCAGATTAGGCCAGTCT
>NC_024323.1:15160531-15160778 GCF_000523025.1 Cynoglossus semilaevis
GGAGGAGGGGGGAGGGAGGGCTGATTAGTCATGAATATTCATGTTGTCTTGGATCCACTACCAAAGAGGGAAAATGGCACCAGAGAACAGGCTCCGCCCCTTTAAAATGTGGGTTGAGGGTGTCTGTAGGGGTGAGGAAAGGGGGGAGGAAAGGGGGGAGGAAACCAGGAGGAAGGACAGTGAGCGAGGGATAATTGAAGAGTGTGGGAAACAGAAGCAGACGGAGAGAGAGTGGAGGGGGACCAGA
>NC_024323.1:15162303-15172405 GCF_000523025.1 Cynoglossus semilaevis
GCCCCTACTTCACCCTATGGGTTTTACATTGGTGGGGGGTGAGGGGGTGTGTGGAGAACACCCCAATCTGCTGGGGAGGAAAGTGCGTGTGTGTGTGTGTGTGTGTGTGTGTGTGTGTGTGTGTGTGTGTGCTGCAGGCGTCATTATAACAAATGGTGCAGTTTGATTTTTTCAGATTTTTGCATCAAGTCAGAACTTTATGTTTGTTTCCTGGGAGTCGGAGGGTGAGGCTGAGGGGGAGGCTGAGGGTGAGGCTGAGGGGGGGCAAGTGTGTGTGTTTTTGTTGGGTTTTTTTTTTTTCACTATAATGCACAACATGGCCTTTGTGTGTGTGTGTGTGTGTGAATGCCTCTGAGATGCTGCGGCGTGTGGAGGTCAGGAGAGAGTTCACGTGTGTGTTCTCACGTTAATGTCCCCGTTACCCAGCAGTCACCACCGCTCACACACACACACTCTCACACACACACTCTCACACACACTCTCACACACACAGGCAGATGTAGAACGGTGAGTTCATCAGACCTGTAAACCCTCGTGTCGCTCCAAGATAAGCAGAGAGCTGTTAGCCCTGCCCTCCTGAGAGCTGCGCTCCTCCAGCAGGGCCGTGGAGCAGCCTGATAAGACACACACACACACACACACACACACACACACACAGGCTGACGGAGCCAGTGCATCCACCTGCAGGCTGAACACTGAGATTAACAACACCTGATGGAGGAGGCTGATTGGAGGAGCCTCGGGCGCTGCAGGCCTCTGATTGGCTCAGCACAGGCTGGAAAGCAGTGTGTATGTGTTTGTGTTTGTTCTGGGTGTGTGTGTGTGTGTGTTGTACACCTTATAATGATGTCTAAAAGTTACTTCTAAAAAATCAGGACGGAGGCCGAGCAGGAATCAAACCAAATCACTTTTCTGTTCGTCACAAACGTCGTCTCCTTTTCAAAGTCAAAAATCTCAGAAAAAGAAAAAGAAGAAGAAAAAAAGCTGTGTTTCCGTCTGTGCTCCGTGAACACGAAGAAGAAAAAAACCTGTGTTTCCTTCTGTGCTCCGTGAACACGGGTCCGTTTGAAGGCTGCGAGCTTCATGTTTGATCCCACTGGGCTGCGTTTGTTGTTGAACCGACACTTTGTTCTGTTTTTGATAATGAACTAAACTTTAGCTCAGGCTCCACCTGTGTTTCTGAAGCCCCCCCTGGGGGTGGGCTGGGGGGGTGCAGTGTGTGTGTGTGTGTGTGTGTGTGTTCAGTGAATCACTAGCCTATATTTCAACATCAAAAGTTTCTACATTTTCTTTTAAATCGTACGAGGATAAAATAAGAGCTTTTATGGAACGATCGATTTTTTAAATCAAAGGCCAAAAAATTCTCCCTGAGGATTTTGGAAAATTAAACGGAGGAAAATTAATCCTGATTAATGAATATAATAAGAGATCAAACAGATATGAATGTATGAAGTTTGAAAAAAACTGTGGATTTTTGACAGGAAACGTTTACCCACGACTACTACTACAGTTTTATTTACTGCAGTTTTTAAGACAAAATGTTAAATTAAATTAAATAATTTAAAAACGTAAAAATAATTAACAGTAATGAGGGAACTGATGAGGAACAGAGCAGATCATTTTTTAATGATCCTGTGTCAGATTTAAGGAAAAAAAAGAAAAAACACCTGAATATGTTAAAATCACTTGACCTTTGACCCTGATTAAAACTCTGATCAGAGAACAATCTTTGAGGTACTGTGTAAAGTACATGATACTCTAAGTATTTTTATATTTTACTGGACATCCAATATACTTTGATGTGTCTCAAATTGCGGCCTGTGGACCACATCCGGCCCGTGATGTGTCTTCGATCTTCTTTGCCGGGATTTAATTTAGTTTGATTTGAATTTAGGTTCAAATAGAAATGACATACTTTTATATTAGTATTTAATTAATTATTCATTATTTTAATTTGAATGTGACTGTTTTTTTTGCTTGTGGTCGGATTAACTGAAATACTTAGTTGATGCAAATCTTTGTGGATTAAACTCTGGTCGAAACTAAAGGCCGTTCTGTAATAAAATTCAGATTTTTGCAATTTTAAAAAAAAACATCTGACACTGAAATCCTCTGAATAAATGAACAGAAACTATACTGGCTGGTCTCTTCATGCTGTCAGTGACCCCTGGGGGTCAGTCCCAGCAGCAGTAACAGCAGCAGCAGCAGCAGCAGCAGCATTAACAGCAGCAGCAGGAACAGCAGCAGCAGCAGTAACAGCAGCAGCAGCAGCAGCAGCAGCAGCATTAACAGCATCAGCAGCAGCAGCAGCAGCATTAACAGCAGCAGCAGTAACAGCAGCAGCATTAACAGCATCAGCAGCAGCAGCAGCAGCATTAACAGCAGCAGCAGTAACAGCAGCAGCAGCAGCAGCAGCATTAATAGCAGCAGCAGCATTAATAGCAGCAGCAGCAGTTGGCTCAGGTCAAACGCGCCTTAATCTAAAGCAGTAGAGACCTGGCGCAGGGTCGCTGCCTGCTCCAGTGTCCGTGCCAAGGTCAGCATTCCTCGACAGGCCGTTGCCTGGTGGAACTTTTGTTTCTCACTTTCTGGAAACCTCCACGGGGAAACGGAAGTCTATAGGAGCGGGACAGGAGACGGGCCAGAAAGAAGGGACTGTGGAGAAAAGAGCGCACGCTGCAGTTCGGGCTCATATAGACCGGTACGGTACGGTACGGGTCAGATGTGCAGACCGTGGAGGAGACAGGAGAGAAGAGGAGGGTGTCGGTGGGATCTGTTTAGTTTATATAAATATATATATGACGAATTCACTTTTGTAAATTTAACTTTTTTTCCTGGAGTGTTCCGGTGACGTCATTCTGCAGACATTAGTCAAACACAGTTCACTCCGACGTAAATGTCCCGCCTCTGATCAAACCAACATTTATTTGAATCAATTTCATCTTTGATTGATTTTTTTTTACATGTTTTGTTCAAATGTTCAAATGTGAAAATGTCCCCGAGGAGAAACGAGATCAGGAGGAAAATATGTTGGAAACATCAATTATAAAATGAACGTTGGCTTTAGAATTTATTTTAATACAGATTTAAAATACACACACACACACACACACACGGGCCCTGTGTCAGTTCAGGACAAACACCTTGTTTGTTTCTCCCGCAGGCCGCACTAGAAAAGGCCACACACACACACACACACACACACATCTTATAATTTACAAATATGAAATTTTAAAAATAACTAGACATTTTTAGAAAATGAAAAACATATTTAATAATAGATGAACACAATGGAAAATATTAAATATAGCAAATAAAAACTTTAAATTCGTTAGGAGCCAATTATTATTATTATTATTAATTATTATTATTATTATGTTAAATAAGGGGTCTATGTTAAAAAAGTGACTATTTAAAAAAACAAAAATAGGTTTTATTATAATTTATTATTTAAATTGTTTCATTTTCCATTAAATAATTTTCTGTTACCACAAAACGATATTATTATTCATTATAATATATTATTGTCAATTCATCAACTTAAAATACATAAATATAATTTTGTATTTCTGTAAAGGTTAATATTGAAGTCCTTAAAACAACCTGTGTTTTAAAAGTACTACAGTCCAAGTGTTGACGGGGCCCCGCCCTCCTCCACATGAAACTCAAATGGTGAATAAATATCCCGTTCAAAAATGTAAACATTTAAAACTACAGTTGAGTCCAGTGTTTAAAACCAGTGAAGGCGGAATAAAAACAAACAGAAACGCACGTGTGTTTCATCACTGAGATAAAGTTTCATGGAAAGAATCTGGACAATATTTACATTTGACTGTGTTTCAGTGCAGGACCGGAGGGCGGGGTGTTGGCGCAGCGGCCCCGCCGTCACAGACGCTCTCTCTGCAGCTGCAGCTCCGACCGCAGCCGCTCCTCGTTAGTCTGTTTGTGGAGCTCTGAGGTCGGAGCGGCCGCAGGTGGATCCGTGTCTGACGCCGCTCACCGTCTCCGCGCGGTGACGTCTGCGGTTGCGCAAATCATTTTTTAATTTTTTAATTTTTTTATAAAAAGGTGAAAATCCTCACCTCGGTGACTGGTGCGTTCACGGACCCGCACAGTGAAGGTGTGTGAGTCAGGGGCTAATTTGATGTTGGTGCAGAACAAATATTGGTCCAGTGTGCACGAGCGGCTCGTGCACCTGCTGTGTGTAACCTGCGCGGTGAGCTCCTCACCCAGTGAAAATACTTCCTCAGTACTACAAGTACATACTCGGTCCTTCTGACTTTATTCTAACATACGGTGACGTCACACTGCTATTCAGGGTCAGTTCTGCAGACCGGGTCAGGGGTCAGGGGTCAGGGGTCTGACTTAGTTTCAGTAACTGCAGTTTTACTCTGACCAGGTTACTGGTACTGGTACTGGTACTGGTACTGGTACTGGTACTGGTTAAATACTACACCTGCATTATTGGTTCTGGTTCAGATGGTCTGTGACGTCATGTCTCATCAACTGTGTATATTTTTAGCTTCTTAGATTTAACACTTATTTTTTTAAACAAAAGTATTTTTAAAAAATTAAAACTTAAACAATTACTATAAAAGGTGTGACATTAATATTACATTTAAAGGAAGTTCATGTTTTTTTTACTACAGACCTTCAACATTTAAACTCTTTAATTATTATTATTCTGGCAATTTTTGATTTAAGAAAAATATGTATTGATTTTATATTGAAATGTAACTGTTGTAACTGACTGACTGACTGACTGACTGACTGTTTCTGCCCTGACCAGTGGAGGCACAGACAATTCAGGAGGGCAACTGGAATTAAATGACATATGACGTATATATTTATATATATATTTATATATTTACAGAAGCAATTTTTCCATTTGAGTTCACAGTAATTAATAAAAATAAATCCATATTTGATCTAAATTCTTTACCTGCTGCACAGACAAACTCTTTATTTACATCCAGTTATAGTTAAAGTGTTGGATAGTTAACCTTTTAACAATTTAAAAAATATTAAAGTAATGTTAAAAATAATATTCAGAAAATCCATAAATGTGTTTTCTAACCAATGGAAATCTTTGATTAGAGGTCAAAGGGCAGGAGCCTGAAGGGCCCGACCTCTGAGCACAGAAATTGATAAGAATGACACTGAGCACAGGTGTGTGATAACCTGCCGCCTCCTCACCCTCACCCCCTCACCCCCTGCCCTGAGCTGCCCCTGCAGCCACTGTCTGTTGCAGCCGGTGAGGGCTATTAATCCCCCACGTCCGCGCTTTACTCTGATTTAATTCCTCTAAACCCCCAGCTGCTGCCCTTCCTGACTGACTGTCTGTCTGTCTGTCTGACTGACTGTCTGACTGACTGAGTGACTGCTCACTCACTCACTGAGACAAACAGGCGAGGACCCTCTCCGGGTTATTAATAATTCACCAGCTCCTGCGCGTGTTTGCGCTGCGCTGCTGCGGCCGCGGCCACTGACAGGACACCGTCCGTTCACCTGCACCTTTGTGGTTTTGCATGCTCGGGATTCACAGAGGGGGGAGAGAGAGAAAGGGGGCGCGCGAGAACGAGAGAGAGAGAGAGACAAACAGGCGAGGAGAAGTGTCTTTTCACCTTGTTGGTTCTCCGTCCTGTTCCCGCTGCAGCCGCCGTGGCCGCGGAACTCTCTCCGACTCCGCGCCGCACGCCGGGCTGCGCCGTCCGTGTGAGACTTTGAGCGAACGTTCAGTGGGTGAGGAGCAGGTGGAGGAAGGAGCACCGAGGAGGAACTGCGCGTCCCCCCCCCCACCACCCCCAAAATTCTCCACATCAGACAGCAGACGGGCGGCATGCACGGGGTTGAGGATCAACAGCTGATGTGGTGAGAGCGCGGCCGGGAGACTCACCGTGGAGGAGCGCGTACTGCACCGGAGCGGAGTGGAGAGAAAGTGGGTGAGAGTGAGGGAGCAGCGGGGGGAGAACCAGGCAGTGACACCGAACATTGTTGTTGTTATTATTATCCACGGGAATACCAGGAGCAGAACCAGAACCAGAACCAGAACCAGAATCCCCCGCTGGACGGACTGCTGGAAGCGGATCCCCCAGATCCTCTCTCTCCCCCTCTCTCCCCCCTCCTCCTCCCCCTCTACGTCTGTGGATTCTTCGTTATCTTCGGCCGAGGAGATCTGACCACAGATGAGCAGATTCATGAAAATGTTTCCCGGACTCCAGGCCGTGTGTTAGAGCTGCTTTGTTTCCGGTCACAGGCCCAGCTGAAGAAGAACCCGAGCTGCTCTCTCCCCCCGTTCTCCCTGCCTCTCTCTCCACCACACTTTTTTTTTTTTTTTTTTGGAAGCCGAACTTTTGAGAGTGGAAAATGGGTCTTTGAGAGTGTTGGCACGACTCCCCGCACCACAATGGTACGTGCTGTGTAAACCAATCATTTTCTCATTACATACAGTCAGCCTTAAGATTCACTGTGATTTAATGACACACAGAGAAGCAACTTCAAAGTCGTGTGGGTTGCGCGTTTGAATCTCCAGTGTGATCGTTGTTGACTAATGAGTCCCGGTCCCTCCACCGACCTCACCGGCACTCTCTCCCTCTCTCTCCCTTTCTCTCTCTCTCTCACTTGGTCGTGGTGTCTCTCGTTCAGTTTGATTTCATAAACACACGTAACTGTGGAACAAAAACAACTTCTTTAAATTGTCACTGGGAGCGGGTTTTTATTGGCCGAAAGTCTTCAGTCAGGTCACCGCCACTGACCGACACTGACCGACACTGACCGACACTGACCGACACTGACCGACACTGACCGCGGCATGTACACGAAGAACCTGCCACAGTGACTTGTCCCGTGGAATTAGACGTGGGTGTAGATGCTGCTGCTGCTGCTGCTGCTGCTGCTGCTGCTGATGATGATGATGATGGAGATTATTTAAAAAGAGAGAGAGAAATAACCTGTAGGTGTTTCAGGGTTTTATTTGAGTTAAAATCAGGTTATTGACATTTAAAATGTGTGTGTGTCTGTATGTGTTTGTGTTTGTGTGTGTGTGGTTTTTCTGTTGTTGATGTTTTGGTTTTTTGCTCAGTGCGTAATTACGCACAGCGTCTCCAAACCGTCCCATCATTACGCAGGTGATTTACAGTGAACCTGTGACGTCACAGACCTCGGTCTGCAGCTCAGTGACTTTTAGAGATTGATTTGACTGTTTCTCTGGTTTGGTTTTCTTTTATATATTCACGTGAATATTTTTATATTCACTTCAAGGCTGTGGCAGCAAAGACGTGTTAGGGGGCAGGGGGCAAATAACCCCCCCCCCCCCCCCCCTCTGGCCTGTGCAGTTCAGTGATGGAAACCAACATACTCAGATTTGTCTTCAAATATCATTGATACTGAGAACTAGAGTCTGTGTTGGATCAAATACTCCTAAGAACTACCTTCAGTACTACTACTTCAGTTAATACCTTATTTGATACACAATACACAAATATACTGTATGTATATTTATATATTTATTATTATTATTTATTTGTTTAATTTTTTGCCTGTCTTTTCTGGTAGTTAAGGTGTGGTCAGTTGTTGTGGTCAGTTCTGGTAGCTAAGGTGTGGTCAGTTGTTGTGGTCAGTTGTGGTCAGTTGTGGTCAGTTGTGGTCAGCAGTCAGTCTGACTCAGTGTGTGTGTGTGTGTGTGTGGTTCCAGACAATCATTCACACCAACTGTGCTGGTGTGAACAGTGAATCCAAAATCCTCTCTGAGTAAACGGATCGAGCGGTTCGTGACCCAGCAGGCCCTGAACGCAGCACCGGGCCGTTCCAGAGTCGGCCTCTCCTCATCAGAACCAGGAGCTCCGACATCCTGGACTGAGAGAGAAGTGCTCCTCCTCTTGGCAGCAGGGAGTGGTTGAAGTCAGACACAGTTAGAGGAAACCTCCCACGTACAGCCTCGAAGCTGCTCACTCTCCGGGCGGAACTTATTTGCACAGGAATATGGCAGATTATTAGCATGAATAATGATTTGTTTGCTCTCATCCCGGCTGATGTGGCAGCGGCCCAAGAAAATGATACAGAATTCAGGACGGGCCTCACACGGGATTATCTGCACTTGTTTTTCTCCCTCTTCCAGCAGCACACCCACCTCACAAAGACACAGCAGTGGGACTGCGGGCCAGATCGGTGCCAGTTTTTTATTTTTTAACTTCCACGTCGGTTTAGTGGAAAGACACGGGAGGCATCTGTCAATCAGCATCATGCTGCCCCCGGAGGCTTCACTTATGACACACATATATCCCCACGATTGGTACAAATTATTTGGTCTAATCATCATCATTAAATATATATATATAGATGAGAGTTGTTAAACATGTGGCCCGTGGGCCGAATGTGGACGCCAGTTGAGTTTCTATGGCCCAGACCTGCAGCACCGTCATCTAACTGCTAACTGCTAACTAGGTTAGCTGAACTAGCAGGAGCCTCTGGACTCAGATATTATTTGCCCCACATTGAGCAGTTCAGGTGAGCAGAGTGGAGCCAGTGACGCCTCTGCAGTCCTAGGACAACTGCACTGCAGCTCATGAAGCTAAATCAATCACACGTTACAATTAATCGTGATTAATCGTGATTAACCCGCAGCTACTCTGTGTTAAAGCAGTGTTTAAACCCCCTACAGGCCAGTGGTGGTAACAGGCCTTTCTTCACAGCAGGCAGAGCGTTAGTTTGCTGCTTCAAACACGTTCGCTCTGAACCAGTGACTGGTTGTTTGTCCGTGGACCAGTAACAGACCAGACTAGTGGTAACTGATGAGTCGGCAGAAAACTGTGAAATGAAAACAACATGAACGTGGTGTTGTGTTCAGTTGTTCGTGATTGTCATTTTATCGTGTTTTGTTTCAAACGTGACCTCCGTCAACACCCGGTCTGTGCTGCTAACAGTCTGGGAACCGCTGTTTTAACACCGTCGTGACCCGGACTGGGTCGACACGGTGCTGCTGCACAGATGGTATAAAAACACATGCTGGAGTGTGTGTGTGTGTGTGTGTGTGTGTAACTGTATCCCGCTCTGTTTGTGTGTTTCGGAGCAGCCGGACACACGACCGTCAGACGAGTGCTTTTCCAGCCTGGTGCGATCTCCCCGTTGGCTGGAGCAGCCAGTGATGTCATCGCTCACTGTATACAGAAGGTTAAACAACGCTGTTTGTCCTGGCCTTGATAGATGGGGCTTCAGGCCGAGGGGCTGCGATGGCTCACGTGGTGTCACGGCGTGTTCACGGGTCGTCAGAGTGAAGAGAGATGTCACTGTTTTAACACGGCTCAGAGCAGACGCCACGGAGGTGTGTGTGTGTGTGTGTGTGTGTGTCGAGCGTTTCCTCATCACTGTTGACAGTTAACCAATGGCTGCGCGGCCAGTGAGTTCAGGAAATAGTTCCCTCGTCACCTGCTCTACTTTCCTAAAGTTAAGGAGCCTCGAGAGGAAGAGAGAAGTTTGGGTTTTTAAATGTTTGGAATCGAAGCAGCAGATGCAGAGATTCTGACTGGAGAAAAGTCCAACTGCACAGAGTTCTGTGTTTGGTCCGTGTCTTGGCTGCTGTGACTGTTTTTATGAAGAATTTTTAAATTTAAAATGACAAAAACTGACTGAAATCTAAAATGATTAAGTTTTGTTGTGACACTGGCTGAAGGTATTGGGGGCTCAGTACCCTATGTTCCCCAGCAGGGGGGGTTCTGTCTGACTGACTGTGATCATCTGTCAGATTGGAATTTTAAATAAATTTAACCAAGGTTTGGAAACTAGGAAATTGGCCCATTTGAAATTAGTTTTCAGCACCCCCTGCAGGGGAGTCAGAGTAAACACGTGCTCTGTTTCAAGACGCAAAGACACAAAATTTAGTCTGTTTTATTTTTAACCGTTAAAAGAACTTTTTTTGTCATGAACTGCTGAGTTTGGTGACGGCAGCTGAGCTGAGGTCATGTGACGTCTCCAAATCCAATGAGAGTTCAGTGAAACCAAACAGACGTGATTTGACCGCGGGTCAATACCAGAACCCAAAGACCCTCGCCGTCACTTCACTCTGTTCTAGTTTGGTTGTTCAGTAACAGGAAGTGATGCGTCGACT
>NC_024323.1:15172527-15175711 GCF_000523025.1 Cynoglossus semilaevis
GCGGGGTGGGGGCGCCGGCGGGGGCGGCGGTGGCGTTGTAACCGAGTCATTTCCATCTAGTTAATTTAGTCAGGTGTTTGTATCTGTTCTTCCTCCTGAGTGGATTTTAGGGAGAAAAAAAAATGACAACAACAACAATAGGAGTATTTTCTCTCCTCCATCTCATCTGTCGGCTCTTAATGAGGAATTACAGCCAATAGCATTATTCATTACACAGCGCTCGCCCGCTAATAATCACTGAAACAATATTAGCATATTTGTTTAAATTTTCAACACTTTTTTTTTCAGCTTATGAAAAAAAAAACCTGGTTTAGCATTTTTAATGACCTGGCATCGGAACGCATGGAACCGAATAGAAGGCTGAAAAAGAACCAGTGGCGAGCCCCAGAAACATGAAGAAATCCCTGAGAACACACACACACACACACACACACACACACACACACGCTCGCTGCTCTAATTACTGCCTCCCCCGCTCTCTGTCTCTTATTCCTCACCTCCTGAGATGCAGGTGTAAAATATCACATTTTTCCAGCGTTCCTCCCTGAGGTGCTGCTGGCTCGGACTCACACAACGTAAATTTCCTTCCCTTTCATATTCATATTCCCTCACAGATTTTTTTTTTCTTCCACTTTCTACAAACAAGTTCCCCCTCCCACCCCTGCGTCCCTGCCTCCTCCACTTTGATGTGCCTGCCACATGTGCACAGGTTTGTTGGCTTGTTAGGAGGTGAAGAATGAGGATACAATTAGGGCTGAAGGAGGAGGAGGAGGAGGAGGAGGAGGAGCAGGAGGAGGAGCAGGAGGAGGAGGAGCAGGAGGAGCAGGAGGAGGAGGAGGAGCAGCAGGAGGAGGAGGAAGAGGAGCAGCAGGAGCAGCGACGCAGCTTTAATGTCAGCTGTGTAAAAAACCTGAATCTTTAACCCAGTCCATGATTCACTCTGAACTGACGAGGTGTGAATGTCAGCGTGAATGGTTTGACGTATGACGACAGTGACCTCTGACCTGACGAGAACAAATTCTCTGGTCCCTGTAGTACATCTGCCAGGCCTGTGTGTGGCGCTGTGTTAACCATGCTCTAACATATTAACAGTATCAGAAGTTTAAAAACCTGGAGAAGTATCTAAAGAGCAGGCGTGGAAAACTTAGAGACCAAACCAAAAAGACAAGGGGGGGGGGGGGGGAAGGGGGGGGAGAACAAATCGAGGGGAGTCGGGGGAGTCAGGGGGGTCATGTCAAGTGGAGGTTAAGTCATGGTTACTCTTCTACGTTCACAGCTCTATGTTCTGACGCTTCAACAAAAACGGCTGGAAATGTTAAACTAAGACAAAACAGTCGCCGTGTTTCCATGGCAACGCTGGTGGAGGTTACTAATGCACTCTGTCCAAGGTGAAGGTACCAGCCACAAGAAGGAGCTGTAGCTGTAGACTGTTTATGAGAAGGTGGAGGTCCTCAGTGGTCTGTAGACCATCGGGGGGGGGGGCTGGGGCATCCTTTGGAAACTTGCTTGTCCCACCACTGGCCTCTGCCCCCTACGTTTGAGGGAAGATATTGGTTGCTTCAGCATTAGGAACTGCAGTTCCACTCCCACCCTGTTGGTGGCACATGTGGATGCAAATGTGGGAAACAAAAATTGAAAAGTAGTTTTTATTTTTATTGGTTGCTTCAGGCTGGGGCACCGTCAGGAGGTCCACTTGGTTTCCTGGGTGGAGAGGGCGCCCCCTACCTTTCACCAACAGAGAGTCGTTCGTTCGGTGTCATTTGTCTTTTTTGCCCCATGTTTTGGAGCATGAAACATATTTAAGGAGCGTGAAGGGTTGAGGTCGTGAGTCTGAACCAGGGTCTGAACAAACAGTTTCAGAAACATCCGTCGTCCGACGTGTCGTCCGACGTGTCGTCCGAACACGCCGGTGTATTTTGACGTATACGACGACAGTTTCTGGTGGAACTTCTGATCCTGGAAACGGAGATGTTTTTTTTTACACCTCTGTTTTTTTTTTGACACTTCAGGAGTTAAATTCTACCCGAGCCAAAGGAAACGAAACTCCATCCTGAGCCGCTGCGACCGAGGTGTAAATAAGGTTTTATTGGACGCAGTGCCTACGAGGTACGTGTGGATATTTTGGAAGAGAATACTCCACCAAGTATTGTACTGCTAATATACCTTTGTTTATGGGAGGATAAAAATCCTTTGGTCTTCGTGGCCTTAAAAAACTTTTATGTGTACGTTAAAACGGAGACTTCTTTATTTGAGGCTCCAGCGTCGCTGCCCCGGAGCATGTGGTTCACATTTGACTGTAGTTGGAATGTAACAGGACGGGGGGGGGGGTTCCCATTTACAAATGGATGTTTACATGGACCAGACGTTTTCACTCCGACCTTCAAACACTTTTGAATACTTTGAAACGTGTGATTCCAGCGACAGGTCTGCTGGGATTAGAGCTAATCCAGGAGATTAGAGGAGGAGGAGATCACGGGTTTGGTTCTCCTCCTGCTGCTCCTGCTCTCAGAGGTCACCACAGTCGAGCCTCCTCCTACTGTTGACACCAACCATCTCCGTCTCTTCCATCACCGTAGGCAGGTCAAAGGTCATTGGTTCTGAGATTTGACAGTAAAAAATCCAGGAGTTTTTTTTTCAGTGGCCCATTTGGACCATGTGACTGATGTAGTCGCTGTGGCCCACGTGTGGCCCACGTGTGGCCGATGTAGTCGGTGTGGCCCCTGTGTGGCCCACGTATGGCCCACGTGTGGCCCACGTGTGGCCCGCTCCTCCATGCATTAACCCTCATGTGTCTGACCTCTGACTGGACGACCTCGTCCGTGGTCGGTGTCCGTCGCTCCTTTCTTCTCCAGAACTTCTGCTCTCGGAGCCTTTTGACCAGACGCAGCTGAAAACACGATAAGTGCGGTGAGGAGAGCCGAGCTGCCAGAAAAAAAAAAACCAAAACAGTAATGCCGTGAAGCCCATAATTACTGAGTGGAACTGCAGAGTCAGAGAATAATTCCCTGCGGGTTCATCAGTGCCACCGACTCCGCCCACATCTGACCTGGACGACGTAAAAATAACATCAAAGGCTTTTTGTTTTTCTTCTTCTGTGATTTGATGTTCGTCAACTTTCTCCATGACACGTGTTCCTCCTTGGTACTGACCCCTGGTTCTGACCCCTGGTACTGACCCCTGGTAC
>NC_024323.1:15176405-15180907 GCF_000523025.1 Cynoglossus semilaevis
CGAAAAACACGATAAGTGCGGTTGAGAGAGCGAAGCTGCCAAAAAAAAAAAACCAAAACAGTAATGCCGTGAAGCCCATAATTACTGAGTGGAACTGCAGAGTCAGAGAATAATTCCCTGCGGGTTCATCAGTGCCACCGACTCCGCCCACATCTGACCTGGACGACGTAAAAATAACATCAAAGGCTTTTTGTTTTTCTTCTTCTGTGATTTGATGCTCGTCAACTTTCTCCATGACACGTGTTCCTCCTTGGTACTGACCCCTGGTTCTGACCCCTGGTACTGACCCCTGGTACTGACCCCTGGTACTGATCCTTGGTACTGATACCTGGTACTGATACCTGGTTCTGACCCCTGGTACTGACCCCTGGTTCTGACCCCTGGTACTGATACCTGGTTCTGACCCCTGGTTCTGACCCCTGGTACTCAAACAAACGGGTCTTGTGTCAAAGACTTGGATTCAAATTTTCATTCTGGAACTCTCCGATGTTTCGCGTCTTTATTTTAGTATCGTTTTCCTCAGGTCTTTCAGTTGATTAAAAATAGCAAAAGTGGCAAAAGTTAACTTAGTTCATTAGTTAATTCTTTATTTATTATTTAAATTTGTTTTTAATTATATCTTCTTCTTTTTTTTGACCTGTTGACCCGGTGTCAAAGACCTCCTCCAGAACTTTCCACTCCTCAGTTCTCGTTCTCGTTCTCGTTCTCGTGGTGTTCCCGTCTGTGCAGCTACAAACTCCCTCCTGTTGTGATCGTCGACATATCAAATCAGACGTGGAGTGACTGTGATTGCTCAACATCCACGGCTGACTCACTCACACACCTCACCTGATCCCGGCTCAGCCAATCTGGGCTCCTCTGACGACCAATTAGCTCCTGGAGGTGAAGTCAGATATTTTGCGGTTTGTCATCCGACTCCTGACTTTGATTCCAAAAAGTAACGTGAACCGTGAAAAGACAGTTGTTTGTTGTCGACTAATCTCCGATAATTGACACATTTTTCTACCTTTGTGCCATCGGTGGTGCTTTGATCGGTACCCTGCTTCAACGGGACTGGAACTCCAGGAACATATCTGGTGTCCAACGTCATCTCCAGCCATGGGACCGAGACGTCTTCAAAGAGCAGCGTTGATTGGTCGGACTGTGACAGGTCTCTACAAAACAAACTTTCTTCTCTGGCTCTATTAAAAGATTAATTTAATCCTCCTTCAATCATAACAAACCAAACAGAGCCAAAGAAACCAGTACTGCAGTACTCACCACGAGGATTATGTCTTATTTCTAGGACAGAAATGACACAAATACGAGAACTTTTTTAAAACAACCAAATCGTAAAATGTTCCTGCGAAAAAAACTGCCAAAAAGACTTTAAAAGAATTAACCAAATCTGACAAGGATTAAACAAACTGAGGAGTGAATAATCCCATAATTCAACATTAGTGAGTGCACCAAACATCAAAGGCAAACTTGACCTTTGCTTGACCTTTAAACTTAATCTTAACGATCAACCAGGACTGTCGTAGCTTACGTTAGCGCTGGGGTCTGTACCAGGGCTGTTGTAGCTAACGTTGGCTCTGGTGTCTGTACCAGGACTGTCGTAGCTTACGTTAGCGCTGGTGTCTGTACCAGGGCTGTTGTAGCTAACGTTAGATCTGGTGTCTGTACAAGGGCTGTCGTAGCTAACGTTAGCTCCAACAGTCCTGGTACAGACAGCAGAGCTAACGTTAGCTCTGCTGTCTGTACCAGGACTGTCGTAGCGAACGTTAGCGTCCATGTCCATATAAACAACTTCCCTGTTTTGTTAACTCTAATAAAGAACTAAAAGTCATCGCAAAGAGATAACGACGCCTATCGTAGCGCCTCCTTCTGACCTGCTCTGTGATTACCGACGGAGAAAAACACATCCTTCCCGTGCACCGCGCAGCTAAAGATCCCGTCAGAAATCCCAGGGATCTTGACAAAGGCGCTGTTTAGTGGGACCAATGGTTTCAAATGGTTTTCCTCCAGTGTTTCTCCGCACATTAATGATGACAGGCCGGAGGCTGGCTGCCACGCCGTGTGTTTTCTTAGTCACTTGGATGACTTCAGCGCTAACTCTGCTTCACCCGCCGTACTCTTCATGTGGCCCCGTGCTAAATTTATTGTAAGCGGAGAGAAGCTACGTGCTAAACAAAACCAATGTTAATCTTGCGTTAATAAGTTGGGCCCCGCGCGGGAGCGTTAGCCACAGACTCTGAGTCAAATCGCACCGGGAGACGTTCCTTCCTGCGCTGCCGTCGGAGGAGAGCAGCAGAGAGCGGAGCTGTAACCTCTCATTCTGAAGGATATGAATAGCCTGTGTCTGCAGCCGCAGCTCGGTTCGCCCCAGTCTGGGACTTATTATAGTGCTGTGTGTTTATGCATGTGTCTGTGCATGTATTTGTTCAATACAGTCGCTGTGCCATATGTGTGTGTGTGCATATGTAAATACTTAAGTAATCTAATGTCTGTTTGAATTCTGTGTTTACCTCACATGCCAGTTTAAATAGTATAACTTTACATTTGGCTGCTGGCGACGGCGGCCATGTTTGTTCCTGTTTTGAATCCACGTTTGTTTTCTCTTAAGGTATGTGCAGACATCGGAACATGAAGTTCAGGGAAAATAGAATTATTTCCACTACTTTTTTTTCTTTTTTCTTTCTAGCCAGTTAAATCTGTCAAAACTTCTTCTTTTTTCTTCTTCGACTCTTTGTGGTTGTTTTCTTTAACGTGGACAATTGTATCTGTCAGAGTGGAAAAAAGGAATCATTTAAAGCTAAAAAAGAAAGAAAAAATATTTAAAAAAAAAAAATATTTCTGTGTTAGTCCTGGGTCGGTGTAATGAGACAGAGCCGTGGGTTCCTCTGCCGTGGCGTGTGGCCCGCGGGCCTCAGCCCATTCACCCTGCCGCTCCTGCCGCTGCGTCTCACTGCATACAAATGAACTGCAGTGAATAGAAACAAACACTTGGAATAAACACTTCAGCTGCAGCTTCTCCTCCTCGGCCCGAGCGTGTGCCCGTGTGTGCGGCGCACGTCAAAGACTCTCTGCTCAATCAGTGCTCGCCGAGAGAACGGTAAACAAAAAAAAAAAAAAAAACCCCAACGGAGGCAGGAAATGGATTTGTTGTGGTTCTAACAGTGAAGCTGCAGCGTTCTACAATAGGTGGCGCCGACTGGCAGGGCCGAGCCTCGGGCCTGTGCAGCATATGGACCCAGACGAGCCGTGCACACTGTCCAGTACGTGCACGTGTGTGCAGAATTTCAATGAAACACACGGGAAGGGGGGATTGGGGGGGGGGCGAAAAAAAAACCCAAAAATTTCTCACGACTTTTCACTGTGACATAAAAAGTCTTTATGTGATAATTGACTTTTAATACCATGTTGTTTTAATGATGTTTAATTGTTTCCACGTGAACCTCAGTTTCAGGAGAATTTCAAACCAGTTCGACTCCAAACTCACAGCTGCTGATTTATGACCAGATTCATGACGTCCTATTGGCTGATGGGGTCGTATTTATAGCGTTCACTAACATTTGTTGTCAGCAAATATCGATATATTGAAATATCGTGATGTTTCATTTCACAGTAACCTATGGTTATTCTAGTCAACGTTCGTTTTTCATTCATCCAAAAAAAGTCCTGAAAATGTTTTTGTTTCTTCTCCGGTGATTTTTTTTTGATTGCGATACATATCGTATTGCCAGATTCTTGACAATACACACCCCTAATGGCCAATAATGGTAATGCATTTGAAGTTGCCTCCAGGACTCCAGGCCCCTGGTAACACACACACACTCTTTGGCTCCCCCTGCAGGGCCTCCTTGGTGCAGGGACCTGAGTGAAGTCGTCAAATATTCTGTTAAAAGTGAACGTTTTTTTCACCTCGTACTTTTTTATTGCCGCGTCCTTAAAACCTATCAGAGCTTTTTTTTTTTATTGGAAATAAAAGTTCAACCAATCAGAGCGCTCTTCTTGTCGTTCCCTTCCAGGCCACCGAAACCTTTCTCGTGAATGAGGAGCCGTCCCGGGGTCCTGGGATGGCCGAGTGCTTCGTCGTTTCTGATTCCTACAGAGTAAGTCTTAATAATTCATTTTTATTCATTTCCCTCTCCGTCTTTCTTTCTTTTTTTTTTTTTTTGGTGATTCCTGCTTCATGTGTTCGTCCTAAACGTGTTATTTGAGTCATTACTCATTACTGTGACTGACAGTGTGTTTTCATGCTCGTGGTAATTGGACCACAATCATAATGTCATTCACAGCTCCCTCTACTCAGCTGCAAACCATTACAATCATTATTTCCACAGGCACGTCTAAGAAAAAAGAAAGAAACGAGGAGGGTGGGGTGCGTGTGGGGAGGGGGCGCCACTGAGCACCCTTGGCTCGAGAGAGTGAAAATTATAACAATAATGTGCAGCGTGTTCAGTTGTGTAAAAAAAGCTGAAGGGATAACGCAGAAAGTACGAAAGTGAGCGAGCGGCGTT
>NC_024323.1:15200726-15211379 GCF_000523025.1 Cynoglossus semilaevis
TGTAATTGAGCAGCGTAACTTGTATAAGGCAGAGGTTTTTTGGGGGATGGGGGGGCACTGAAGCGTCGGTGGGGGCTGGATTGGGTTGCGGGGACAGAGGGTTCAAGAACGTCCACCGGGGGGGGCCGTCTCCACCTCCACCTCCCCTCCAGGTGGTCTGCTGTTACATCACGGCCCCCTCCTCCCTCTGTGTTCTCATGGTGTCAGGAAGTTCATCCACGGTTGAACTTTGGCGTCCGGGACACTTGGTGGCGCTCTCCTCGTCCCTGTTGTTCTTCATCATGACCAGTGATGAGCATAAGCCCTGGTACTGGTCCCTGGTACTGGTCCCTGGTACTGGTCCCTGGTACTTGTTTCTGTGGTGGAAACTTTTTTAAAGTTAAGCCCAGAGTGTAATGACAGATTCCTCCCAGCAGTGGTTCTCAAAGTGGGGTACGCCGCCCCCAGGTGGTTCAGTGCTCCTGGACACAGACCTGTGAATGATTTTTAATTTCAATATTTTCTTTAACGGAATCGTCGTGTTTGTCAGTGAAGTTCAGAGCGTAACAGCGGTGCTGCCTACAGAAGGGGGCGCTGTAGAAAATGTTTGAGAAGCAGTGCGTCGGTATTTGTTAAAGAAAATAAACCAATTAAAAACCTGTCTTTGATGAACCTCCGCCCGTGTCACGTTATCAAAAGAAGGAAACGAGAGCAGGAAGAACAAAGAGTCTGTTTTTTATAAAGTGGATTAATTCATATCTGAGTAAAGAAAAAAAAAAACAAACAAACAACTGAAGTGGAACCAGTCATTGCAGTTTTGATGCCAAGCTGAAATTGTAGAATGTAGAAAGTATGTCATCATTAGCCCGTTTGCCAGCTGCAGTAAATAAATGACACCCAGCGTCTCCGTCATAAACGCTCGGCACAAACAAACGCACAGCGCCGGTGTTCATGGGAATTCTGTGAGAGCGGAGATGGGAGTCGTTGTGACTTCAGCAGCGCCGTGCCAAATGTGTTTAATAAAATACAAAGATTCTTATTACTGATACGGAGGAGACGACGGCGGAACATTCTGGGTTCAAACTTCCTTTTGGGCAAAAAAATAATTAGAAAAATTCCGCTGTTGATAAACATGCGACGACGACAACGATGTCACGTGTCGTAAATCTTCGTGAAGTTTGTCAGTTTATTTAAAGCCGCCGTCTCTGATCGAGTGAAGACAGTTGTCACTAAGTCTCACGGCTCTGTCAGTAAATCCTCCGTCTTTCACAACACTTGAACCAATCAGCAGCCAGAGCTGGGTTTGTTGGTGAATAAAAGCCTCTTAAACAAACACGTCCATGACGTGACACAGGGAGGAGACGGGGAATGTTAACAGCAGGAAGACACTGGAACTGCGCCAACGCTCAGACAAAGGACAGAAATCGCTGACGGCAGCTCCAACGTATTTATGTTTTTAAAACTCTGACACCGAACGTGAAGATCCCTGTCTTCCAAAAAGAACACGGTGCTGCCAGGGGGGGGGGGGGGGGGGGGGGGGGAGATACTCTCAGGGCTGGCAAGTTTTTTACGACTCTGGCGCCGGACACTTGATGTTTTTAGGAAGTTCTTCCGTCCGTCCATGCGTCCATCCGTCCATCCGTCTTTCCTCCGCAAAAAGCCTCCAGGAAAGTTCTTCAAATAAACGTTTGCTCAGCCTCCAGTTCAACTGGTGGGAACCCTTTGAGGACAAAGGTTAAAGGTCATGGCGGCCCAACATCATCATATATGCAAAAAAAACTTCAGCTCTGCAGCAGGTGGCGCCAACATTGCGATCGCGTTCTTTCGTGTTTAAACTTGAAGTAAATAAAGTGAATAAAAAGAAACGTTCCCCGTTTTTTTTTCGCCCCGTCCCTCGAAACTGTCACCCCACGACCATGAAACAGGTCCTGCAGCCTGATTGGCTCAGCCATGGCGTGGCCCCGCCCTTCGTCTGAAACCCGGAAGTTAAAAAAGTCCAGACCTTGTGTGGTCTGATGTTGTTGGTGATAAACCTGTGGTTTGAGGTCCACGGTGCTTCATATGGACAAAGATAGACTTCCCCCCAGAGAAGCTTCAAACTTTAGCCTCGACCCCCGACGGCAGAGTCCGACACAAACAAACCAGGACCAGAAACTGTCGACACAGACGAGAACCAACGTCTGCGAAGTGTCGATGATCGTCCTGCTACAAAAGCTAACGTAAAAAAGTGCCGTTCTCGCTAATCAGGGCCTCGTTGCCATGGAGACGACGGTCCATGTTCACTGACCAAACTGAACAGGTCCAGTGAAGGAGAGAACACCGACTCCAAATAGGTGGCTCGTGGGCCGCGACATCCAGAAACAGAGGGTCAGCGGTTCGAGGCCCAGGTTTGATCTTCTGTAGTAAAACTAGTACAAAAGTTTGGAAGGTAAACGTGGAGTGACGTCACCTCCTCACCTCCCCCCCCCACCGCCCCCCCCACTCTGAACACAGCAGCAGGTGTGCCGTCGTCACCGGTTGCGGTTCGATTCCCTGCGTGTTCTGATCATTTTTCCAGTAAAAGTTTGTTTTCACTGCAGCTGCAGGTCCCGGGTGCCGTCGCCGTCGCCGTCGCCGCAGGAGTGGCAAACGTGTGTATTTTTAAGCGTGTGAAAAAGCAGAGCCGCAGCAGCGCCACCAAACCAGAGCATATGGTTCTACCATGTGTCGGTTAATGAGAGATTTACTGACAGAGAGAGAGAGAGAGAGAGAGAGAGAGAGAGAGAGAGACCGCTGAATGTGAGGCTCGTTTAAGGACAGCACTGTTGGTGTGTGTGTGTGTGTCACATGCTGGTCCGCTCCATAAAGGAGGGAGGGTTCTGATCCCGTGCCGACCGCTCTCTCTCTCTCTCTCTCTCTCTCTCTCTCTCTCCCGTCACCAGAGAGAGCTGGAAACAAAGACGTCCCCTAAACGTGCCGTGACCTGATGACAGCGCCACCTGCCAGAAGGTGCATGTTACGCCTAAAGGTTCATGTCGGTGCCAGGTGTGTAACGGCGCAGGAGGAGGGAGGTCACGTGCGCAGGCCCGCGACCCCGGGTCAGTCACGTGGCCGCGTGCGGTAATTGGCCACACCGCGCCGCACCGCGCCGCGCTGCGCCTGCGGAGGCTTTGTGGTGTAACTGCATGAGCAGTAGGCTCCATAAATCTGTGGGACTCCGACGTCGGGCGGAGAAGTTTCAGCTCTGCTACTTCACAATGACTTCACTCCCACCCGAATTCCCAGAGTCCCACAGTCAGGAGCCGCTCCAAGAGGCCGAGTTTGAAGACATTTATGTGATATGTTTATCACCGGCTGCTGTCGTGAGTGTGTGTGTGTGTGTGTGTGTTTCCTCACACACCCCGGCTCGGTCCGTGTCAGTATTTTGATGCCGCTCCGAGGCTGTGATTATACGTCTGTCCTCAGTGTTTGCTAGTTTTCTGCTTCACAGTGAGAGCGCTGCGCTCACTGTTTGGCTTGGACTCCCTTCACTGCCGTTCGACGCTGCAGTTGCGGCTGCAGCTCGGGTCAAACACGGTTCACCAAATAAATAGACTCTCTTCCTTCGGCCCTGATGAGATAATGCTTTAATTCCGACGCTGATAGGAACTCGTTAAAGTCCCGACTTCGGGCTGGGTGGCAGATGTAGATGTTCAGATCAGGACGTGGAGCTCTGTGATTGGTCCAGGGCTTTGATTAGCCTTAATTAGCTGAAACATCCTCGTCGTCTGTCGACACCAGCGGCGGCGGCGGGGACACAGGAACTGTCGTCTTCATCGCACTTCCATCGTTTTATTCCTGGGTTGTGGTTGTAATTGTTTTGTGAGTTTTTTTTTTATTATAATTTTCGACCTGTTTTGGAGACGTTCAGTGTCAGAGAAGGAAAATCCGGAAAAAGAACAGCAGACATTCCAGTCGTGTTTTTTTTTTTTAGACAAACATTCCCGGCCAAACGCACTCCAACCTGCAATCACAATAATTGCTCATTAATTAAGTAGGTAAACAATAGTGTTATTGTTGCAGCTGTAATGTGTCGTAATGATCGTTGGTGTTTTCACATCACGGAGCTGGAGTAAAAAATGAAGTCGGTTTCATTTCACTCAAATCTTTTTAAAGTAGAGAAAAATAAACAGGACATTTTGGTGATGATTGAAAAAACAGTGTCACAGGAGGGTCAGTGAAGGCAACATCAGAGCCAGTTTCTTCCTCAGGATCTGTGTTGTTTTTACAGGAAGTCAAGGTTGAAGTTGTTGGAGTTTAGATTTCATCAAGAAGTTGTTGGAGTTTAGGTTTCATCAAGAACAAGGGAGTCAGTGAACGCACCACCTCACAGTCACGAGTTTAAAATGACACCTGAATGTGGTTTGAATTTGATTTATGTAGAAGAGGAACAGTGGTGTCAGTGAACACATCATGTAGATCAAGAATTATAAAAACATAGAAATGAAACAGTGAAACTGTGACGTCATCGAACCTGGGTTGAACCTTTGTTGGTGTTTGTTTATAAACAGCAGTGGTGTCAGTGAACACATCACGTTAATGAAATATATCGTTAGAGTTAAAGTCTGTGTTTCAGACGGTCCGTGAACACATCACAGAGGAACCTGTGGAAGATCTTTAAATATTGGATGATTATTTTATATATCACTGTGTCCGTGAACACATCATAGAAAAAGGTTCGTGTGGAAAAAATATGTAATAATTGAAATGTTTGAAAATAATTGGAGATAAATGTTGACGAATTTCTTTGTTTTTTGTTTTGCTTTTTGTTTTAAGGTAAAGCGACGATGTTGCGGTAATTTTTTTTCAAGGAGTCCGTGAATGCGTCAGAGATTCCTGTACAAACTTGTGAAAGATCTGCATTAATTAAAGCATTTCAAAGAAAATAAATCCAGTTTTAATGAAACACGGATGAACCTCCTCTGGGCGAGAGGTTGTTTTTTTTTTATCAGAAATCACCGCTGCAGAAATTCAAATCTTATTAAGAAAAATAATCTCCCGGTGTTCGAGGTGGAGTCGGCAACAAACCGGTGACAGTAAACGGTGGAAACGGCGTGTGTGTGTGTGTGTGTCTGTGTGTGTGTCTGTGTGTGTGTGGAGGGCGAGGAGGGGGAGAGGAGAGAGCGATAAAAGTCCTTGAGAAGCAGCAGAAGAGGGGGGAGGAGGAGGGGGGGAGAGAGGGCGAGGAGGGGGAGACAAAGTTTTTTCCCTCAAAGTTTGTGCAAGCTTTCACTTTCTAGGCGGGGTTAGAGTGAGGCTGCAGCAGCGGCAGCAGCATGGAGTGAGACAAACAGGACGGCGAGCGACTGCCATGCAGCACGACGCCGAGCTGCCCTCCAACCCGAACACGCCGAGCTGCCCGCCTCTGTGAACCCGCACCATGTACTCCCCGTACTGCCTGACACAGGTAACAGCCTCCGCTCGGCCGGAGCGGAGCGAACCGCCGGGTTTTTACTGCGCTCTCTCTCTCTCTCTCTCTCTCTCTCTCTCTCTCTCGTTCTCCCTCTTTCTCTTCCACTTTCCCACTGCTGTGCACCGACCGGATCCACGTCGCGCGTTTGTATATGTGTGTGTGTTTGTGAGCGCGCGCCCGTGTATGTGTGTGTGTGTGTGTGTGGGACCCCGCTGTGTTCAAAGTTCACCCCCCCTCCTCACCCCCCGACGCTCGTCCCGTCGCGGAGCGCGTTTCCGTCGCAGGAAAGTTTTTTTTTTTTTTCGTCTCGTGCGTTTTTATCGCGCACATGGTTTTAGAGAGAAAATGGCGCGTCTCCCAAAATGTATTTGATATTAAAAAAGGAGGAGGAGGAGGAGGAGGTGTGTGTGTGTGTGTGTGTGTGGGTGTGTGTGTGTGTGTAAAAGGGAGAGAAGGAGAGAGAGAGAGGGAAAAGAGGGAGAGAGAGAATTGACAGGAGCTGCAGGAGAGCGGGGCGCAGTGTGTGTGTGTGTGTGTGTGTGTGTGTGTGTGTGTGTGTGCACCTGGCCTTTATGAATCCAGATAGTCGTTATTTTTTAACTGAATATTTTATATGAATTTTCGAACATTTTCCAAAGTGTTTCTTCAGATCGCGGTCAATGTCGCAGTTTGAAAAAAAAATACAAATAAAAAAAAAAAGTTTTTTTTATTTATGTATTTATATTAGTATCATATTATAAACATATAATAAAAACCTAATGACTCAGAGTGTTTAACCATCAGTTAACAGAGTTCTTTTTATTGGATGTATTGATCGTCGGTTAATCAACTAAACTCTGCCCTTTGGCCCCGGAGCACAGTTTAAAGACGTGTGACTTATCACGACTGTTGGTAGTATCAGCAGCAGTATATTAGTAGTAGTACTAGTAGTAGTAGTAGTAGTAGTTATAGCGGTGGTAGTAATGTCTGTAGTAACAACTACTCTTTATATTTAATGTGGCAGGAATTCCCAGAATTCCCGGTGAAAACATTTGACAAGAGCGGGATTTTTATTCACGTTGTAAAAAATACTGTAAAAAAAAAAAACAACTGCGTTTTTTTTAACCTATAAATAATTACACGGTTGTTGATGATAGGTTTCATTGATTATAGGCTTCATTGATTATAGGTTTCATTGATTAATCTGTCGAATCCCCAGTGATCGACGACTTCATTAACGAACCGTTTTTTCACAAACAACTAATCGTTGCCGCTCCGGGGTTTTTTTTTAATATAATTTTTTTTTAAATTTATTAATTTTATTTTTTTCACCGTGAGTCGATTTTCTGCTGAGAAAATGTTTTTTCAAGTTCTTCTGTTCTTTTACTTCACTGACATAAAAACCTGTGGTTTGCGGACAGAAACCGGACGTTTGCGGTCACTGACTTTTACGTTCTCTCCGTTTTATTCACCGAGTGAATCATTAATGATTAATCCATCTTTGAAACACTGCTTAGATGCAGCCGTCAAATATCTTGACTCAGTGTGTGTGTGTGTGTGTGTGTGTGTTGATCAGTAAATTAACTGAATTATTTTATTTTTTATTTTCTGATATACTATAACTAAATACTTTAGTTTGATTTTTTTTCCTGAGGTCAGTGAAGTGAACACAGTTCAAGGACAAAAGTCTCCAATATCTAAACATTTAATGGTGTGAACATTTTCCACCTCATTGATCTGGAAAAAAATATTTAAAAAAAATCCAGATTTGACTGTGTTGTTTTTTTCTCTCATAGAAATTTCCATAAAATAAATGAAAAGAAAAATAAATAAATCTGTGAGTGTAAAGAAAGAGCATTTACTTTGAAACTATTTCTCAAACTTTGACTCTTTATTTAAATTCATTCAAACGTCAGAGTCAAAACAACATTAACGTCAAGTTGGACTTTAAAAGAATTAAAAACATTTTGTCTTTAATATTTTTTCCAACCAAAATAATGAAATAAAACTAGAAAAATAAAAAAAGCAAAGTTAGTTTATCTGTAAATAAAAATGGTGTGATTCTGTTTTAAACCTGTTTTCATGACGGGTTTAAAACAGAATCAAACGTCAGTCTGTAAAACTGGAAAAACGGTTAAAAAGTTTTTTTTAAATTTCTGGAAAAACTGTTTGAAAAAAGTTTTTTTAAATTTCAGTTGTGATCTTTTTCACTCTAATGTTTTTATAATTATTATTATTATTCTTATCATCGCCTCTAGTTTCCAGCTGGATTTTATCTCTTTCTTTTCTTTTTTTTTTTGAATATGTAAAAGCACAACGTGTTCTTACAGAGTGTGGGTAAAAATGTGGCTCTGGCTCATTTTGTTGGCGACTCACTTCACACCTGCAGTATTAGCTGATCTTATCACCGTCAACACGGATGTGACTCCTGATAAATGTTTTTTCTTTAATCTCCACTGAGATAATTCACCGGCCTTTATTAAAACTTCATCTCGGCGCCGCTGGCCAAACGCCACGTTTATCATTTGATATTTGCCCAGAAACGGAGGGAGAACACGGTCTTCACGAAGACCTGGATCTCTGCTCCGTGCAGCTGTGGATCACAGCTGTGGCTGCAGAACCCGACATGTCGGATCACCTGCTAGATTCTCCTGTCCATCCTGGGAATGATGTTCCCAGGATGGAGGTTCTCCTGAGGTTCTCCTGAGATTCTCCTGAGGTCCCCCCCCCCCGTGGCTGCAGTGGGCTGCCCACAGGGGGGGGGTTCATCCTGGTTCATCCTGGTTCTGGTTCTGTCCACTCTGACGTCTAATTGGCTCCTGACCTGTGCAGTGGTTTCACTGACGGCCCTCGTCCTCCTCCTCCTCCTCCTCCTCCTCCTCCTCCTCCTCCCGCCCTGACGGCTCTCTGTACCAGAGGCCCTCAGCCTCTTCCTCTTCCTCTTCCTCTTCCTAAATCCATCAGATCCCGACGCCTCCACCAATGATTAGAGTTTCTTTTTCCAAACTTTTCCCATTTCCCTTAATTCAGGGTTTTATGGAAAAAGCACTTAGAGGCAGAGAGAGAGAGAGAGAGAGAGAGAGAGTGAGTGTGTGTTGACACAGGGATCAGAGAGTGAAGCTGACGACTGATGGTCCAAACAGTCACAGTCAGAGTCAGAGTCAGACACACACACAGCATCGCTCACTGTTGTTGTCCTGACAGGACAGTAATCATAAACAATCTGATCAATAATTGAAAAAGTCACACACACACACACACACACACACAGCAGGTTGCACAACACCCACAGCCTCCAGACTTCTGCTACAGGTCGGTGCAAATGGATTTTTAACTCCATCTTTTTGAACACAGTGACTGGATTAAACCGGATTAAACCGGATTATTACCAACCTTATTCAGATTACAGATCATTGGACTGCAGAAAAAAAAGTTCTATTTTACATGGAGTAACTGCTGCTGTGTGTGTGTGTGTGTTTGACTTACCTCACACACACACACACATTTTATTAGTAAAGTGTTGTTAATAATTAAACTAATCCACTAAGACAACGATAGTGAACAATCAAATGAATTATTAACTCTGATTAAAAAGACAGTGTTGAAGCAGAGAGAGAGAGAGAGAGAGAGAGAGAGAGGTGTGTGTGGGTGTGTTCACTGTCAGGCAGAAAAATCTGCAAATTCTGTTTTTAAAATATTTCTATGATAAATGTAGTTTATTGTTATTGACTGTCGATGCCTTTGACATCATCATCATCATCATCATCATCATCATCATCATCATCATCATCATCAGTTAATGAACTCACACCTGTCCAATTCAACCTCCGTTTATCAATTATAATTTACATTTTAATTTTTTTTAAAAATTTTTTTACACTCCATCCTCACTTTGTGACGCACGAATCGTTCTCCTCGTGTTCGTGCTCGTGTTCGTGCTCGTGTTCGTGTGTTTGCTGCATTTTTTTTTCTTCTTCTTAAAATAATTCAATTGTTTGCACCATCATATTAGAGACTGTTTTAACTGATTCCTTCCCTCTGCCCCCCCCCCTCCCTTCTGCCCGCCTGGACGCTGACCCCTGCTCTCCCTCTCCACACTAAAGTATTACCCTTCTCACCTTCTAAACAATGCCTTAGTGGTAAGTTCCGTTTAGAGCCTTTCTGTATTTCTTCACCATCAGGTCTATACGTCATCTCTCTCTCTCTCTCTCTCTCTCTCTGTGTATATATATTCATATATATATGTGACTATTCCTTCCTGTTCTCCCTGCCTTTCATGTGCTCACCGCTGCTCTCACTGACCTGCAGCTCCGTGAGGAGGAAAAAGAAAATCTTTCATTCTGTCCACGATCCTCCGTCAAAAAAAAAAAAAAAAAAAAAACACTTTTTCATTTCTACACACACACACACACACACGTCCAAATGAAGCTCCAACGGCGCGAACGCTTCACGTGTGTTTGTTTTTTTAATTAACAGTTTAAAAATCACGTGACGATGATTGACGTCCGTTCATTGATTCGCTGCTTTTATAAAATAAAAAAAAACCAAATGAATGAAACAGATTAAACGTCACGTCAGACTGAAGGACGGAAAATATAGATTACAGATGTTTTTGCGCAGCGTTGCGTTGCGTTCACGGCCTCACGTAGCGTCGAGGTCACATACGTCATCACTACCAGCGGCGGCGCTGTTCGCTCTTAATTGCTGCTGTACGTCTCTGCGCAGACGGTCAGGTCAGTGAGGGTGTGTTACACTTTCACTACGTCATTCAAAATTGTTCCCAGGCCTCATCACACACACACACACACACACACACACACACACACTCACACACACACTGGAAACAGTGTTCAGAGCGGGTGTTTTCTGTGGAATTCTGGGTAAATGGATGTAATCAGTATTGATAGGTTTGCATGGACACGTGTGTGTGTATGTGTGTGTGTTGGGGAGGAGCGGGGGGTGTGGTGTGGGGGGGGGGTCTTTTTTTTCTCTGTCATTTTCTGTCCCAGTCTTTTCTCAAGGCCTGGAAAATGAGTTGAACAGCTGTTCAGAGGATTAAAATCTGAAGGAAGCTCAGAGAGAACAAACAGAAAAAGTCTGGATAGTTCTACCAATTATTAACACACACACACACACACACACACACACACACACACACACACACAGGAACCTGCAGTCGAGCCTTTTCTTCAGCAGCAGCAGCAGCAGTAACAGCAGTAACAGCAGTAACAGCAGCAGCAGCAGCAACAGCCGCAACAACAACA
>NC_024323.1:15211640-15212545 GCF_000523025.1 Cynoglossus semilaevis
CAGCAGCAGTAACAGTAACAGTAACAGCAGCAGCAGCAGCAGCAGTAACAGTAACAGTAACAGTAACAGTAACAGCAGCAGCAGCAGCAGCAGTAACAGTAACAGTAACAGTAACAGTAACAGTAACAGTTAATTGAATCCACTCCAGCGTCAGGTGACACTGCAGCAGATTTATGATTATTCTGGGATGTGCTGAGTTTCCCTCTGTTGAATGATGTTATCACCGGAGCTGAGCTCTGGAGCCGAGCTCTGGAGTGGAGCTCCACACCAGGTCACTTCAACTTCTTGCTCAAAAGGAAGGTTTTTGTGCTGAAATGCGGTGCAGCCAATAAAGCACTCTGACTTTGGCCACGGGACAGAAGAATGAACTCACGCTGCCTTTGACTGACAGCTAGGGCTGATCTATGGGAGAGAGGAGGAGGGGGGGGCAGAGAGAGGGGGGGGAGACAGGCAGGGAGCGCACAGCGGTTGAAATCGGAGTCACCGGTGAGTGGCTGCAGCAGCGGCGGTGCAGGATCTCACCCCCGTCATCACGGGTCACGATGGCAGACGGTGGCGACGAGGACATCGTGTTCCTTTTACTTATTCATTCAGAGCAGCTCACGTTCAACCACCGACACACGGCGGCTCACGTCAGCTGACGTCTGTCTGGTCCTGGTCCTGGTCCAGGTCCTGGTCCTGGTCCTGGTCCTGGTCCTGGTCCTGGTCCTGGTCCTGGTCCTGGTCCTGGTCCTGGTCCTGGTCCTGGTCCTGGTCCTGGTCCTGGTCCTGGTCCTGGTCCTGGTCCTGGTCCTGGTCCTGGTCCTGGTCCTGGTCCTGGTCCTGGTCCTGGTCCTGGTCCTGGTCCTGGTCCTGGTCCTGGTCCTGGTCCTGGTCCTGGTCCTGGTCCTGGTCCTGGTCCTGGT
>NC_024323.1:15212790-15217391 GCF_000523025.1 Cynoglossus semilaevis
GAGAGGAAAAGAGGAGGAAAGAGGAGAGGAGTAATATACTGCTGCTGCTGCTGCTGCTGAGTCCTTGTGTGTGTTTGGAGATGTGTGTGTGTGTGTGTGCCTCACTTTTCCTTCGCTCATGTCACCTCTGGCATGGATTAGTCTTTGGCACAGGCCTGGCGGTGCCCACGGCCCCAGTGCGGTTCTGCGGTCGCCGATATGTTGTGCCGTTGCCATGGTTACCGAGCACACAGCACTCTGGTGCTAAATTACATAATTGGGCTAGAATATACAGAGGAACACAAAACACTTTGTACAATATGAAGAGAGCGGAGGGGGGAGGCACGGGGGGGAGACACGGGGGAGGCCGTGCTGTCAGCGCGGTGGAGAGGTGGAGAGGTGGAGGTCTGGACTCAAACCCTAGCCCTAACCAGGATGAGGCCTGAAGGCTGTGGTGGAGAAGGTTCTAGATCTTTGTCATCACTGACTCCAGACCTTCACACGTTCTCTCTGATTCTGGAGTCGTAAATTCAAACAACAGTGTCGCCGTGATGTGGCGGCGGCGGCGGCGGCGGCGCTGCTGCTGCTGCTGTTGCTGTTACTGCTGCTGCTGCTGTTAGTGGGTACATTCACTGTGACAACTGAGATGTGACAGGGCATCTGAGGATAAGGTGTTAGTGGTGACACACACACACACACTCACACACACACACACACTGTGTGTGAGGGTGTGGCGGCTGTGAAACAATGAGGCTCAGAGAAACACACTGTGTGTGTGTGTGTGTGTGTGAGGGTGTGGCTGTTTTAGTCTATACTCCATGAGGCACACTCACATATTTCTTTCTTTGCTCTCATGGAGGAATGTGTCAAATTCCAGCCAACCTTCCTGTCACTGCCTGATCACAGCAGTGCACCTTGGGATTGAACTGAACTTTGAACTGAGGGAACTCCACCAACATTTGGGTCGAGACCCCAGTAATGGTCGTGTGATGATTTCTGGAGGGTCAGGATGAAAGTTCAGAGAAACGTTAGATTTACAGTCTGTGAAAATAAAATAAATTAAATTAAAAATACAGGAGGTTCAGAGGTGGCTGCAGAACGAGAGAGAGAGAGAGAGAGAGAGAGAGAGAGAATGTTAAAAATAACAATTAAAAAAACCAAAACTCTTCAGATCTGATTCCAGTTGCTCACGCTCGGCGATGGCTGTCACGGCCGTAGTGGAACAGCCTGAACGCTGGAATGAAAAGTGCGGCCGTTCTGGCAGACTTCACTCAGCAGCGTTTCATGTTCAGTGCAGCAGAGGAAAGACTGAGAAATGTTTCTGAGCCTCGACCGAGCCTGACGCCACGCCAGTGTCAACACACGCAGCCAACGTGGACACTCATTCATCCCCGCTCCCTAATCAACTTGTTACATTCTGCCGTGAAGGATTTCCAACGTCTTCTGTGCTCTGAAGCAGAGGTCGCTAACCTGTGCACGTGAACGAGCGCACGTGCACGAGGCCTCGGTGTGAGCGTGCGGCGCGGGGCCTTGTTGTTGTTGTTGCAGGTCGTTGACGGCCCACTCAAGGTCACCTCAGTGTGGGTGATCTGGGCTGCTCCTCTGGCCCGTCCTGCCTGTCTGTCTGACCTACATCTCGTCTCACGGGCTAAATATATACAGCAGACCCTTCATTACAAAGCTTCCAGATCATTCTGGATGAAACCGGAGCTCTGTTCTCCTCTGTCCGTCTGTGCGGCTGCAGACGCTGCCTTCACGGGCTTCTCCGGCTCCATTCACTTCCACTGAAAAAGAAGAAAAAAAAAAAGGAAAAGAAAAGAAAGAAAAGGAAACACGGCACATTATCGCCCCGCAGCAGCGGCCGCGTTCCATTCAGAAACAAACTGGGAGCGTTCAGAATGACAGTGTGTTAGAGCTGCAGCCTAATGTAGGCAGGATATATTTCTGTGGTTTTTTTCGGTGCAGAGCGCACCTGCACGTCCCTCCACACGAGGCACAGGTGTGCATTTTTTTAGATGAGAAAAAAAACCCACAGCGTGTGTGTGTGTGTGTGTGTGTGCTCCTGTTAGAAACCGTCGGTTCATCTCCACTAACCTCTCGTTAACCCCACCGACGGAGTCGAGCTGAACCCGTTCTAAATTGCTAGCTGCTTCGTGGTCTGGTCTAGGTGGTAATTAGTCCAGTATTTTTGTCGTCCGTGTCGACTGTCAGGGTTAAGTCTGAACATTCACATGTTGATGTGACTTCAACAGAAATCAGAATCAACATTCTGGCATTTTTATGATTATTTTTCTCTTATACTCGAGTCTTTGTCAACGGCCTCTAGGGGGCAGCAGTCATAATTTGTAAGTTTTTCATAGAAACAACAGATTCTGTGTAAAAACGCCACAAAAAAAAACAAACCTAGCTTTGCCTAAAAACACAGAGCGACTCATGAATTCACTCACCTGCTGGTTGGTCACAGAGCAAATCATGAATTCACTCACCTGCTGGTTGGTTTTTGTCATTACATCCTTAAAGTTTAAATAATATTAATTTATAACGCCACAGGGGGCGCCACAGGAGACAGAGAAATAGAGAGAGAGAGCTTCTCCATCAGGGAGAGAGAAAAAGATTCTTTACTGTTTAAATGGCGAGTACTCAGTACTGAGTACTTAGTACTCAGTACTCAGTACAGGGTTGTTGGACTGGTTTGTTAGTACTGCTGGTACTACTCCAGTGGAACCTGAAGTCAGTTTGGCAAATAATGCTCCCATTTAGAGGAAAACAGATGATAAATCATGGCACCTGTGTGGACGTTGCTGTGTATATTGAAATACAGTCAAATTGTTCCATCGTAGTATCGCAGTGTATCGCAATATATGCTATCGTTGCCCGTGTATCGTGATAGATATCGTATCACTGACTGGAGCGTAGAACGTGGTGAACGTGGTTCTGTCTGATCTTCACAACAATCCATCTGACTGTTGTGTCAGTCGGACCGTCAGTCACAGACTCACTGACACATGCCGGGGCCGCCAACCTCAGGTTGAGTCACCCACAGAGACATGCTGATTGGATGTTAAGGTGCAGGAGATCTGGAGGTTGTCAGGTGACGACAGATCTCGTTGACACCACCTGATGGTGGCGCTGCGTTTATGATCTTTTCCCCACTATTTCCGTTGTCTGGTTGACGACACCTTCATCTTCCTGGAGCCAAGTTTCCTCTTCATCTTCATCACTGCGTCACCTGTCGTGGTTCCAGGAAGAGCCGCCGGTTTAGTCTTCCACTGTAATCCACCCCGGTCATTCAGCGGATCGGATTATAAACCCGGCCGCTACCTTAGCCTAGCTTAGCATTAATGTGTGACAGTGACAGCGGCTTCGTTCTGTCCTTCCTGCCTCGTCAGGAACGCCGCTCACAGTTGGGATTATTCTCAGAAGGCATTTATTGGGTTAACGTTGGAGGGAAAATCTTTTCCTGTCTGTGTCTTGGGGGTGGGTGGAGGAACGTTGACGCTCCGAGGCTTATGAACCCGCAAGTCAAACAGTAATGAAAACAGTTGTGACCTGATTTCAAGAGCCGGGGAAAAACACGTCGAGGAGACGGGAGAGTGGGTCTCTGAGTTAGTCAAAGAAAAACAACGTCACAAATCCTCGGATCAGGAGAATATTACTCTCTGCTCGGGTTTTTCTTGTTTTGTTTTTAACTTCCTTTTCTCACTCTGTGGCCTTCGCTCACCTTTCTGGGTGACTTTTCTTCCCGGCCTGTCTGCCTGCCTGTCTGTCTGCCTGTCTGTCTGTCTTTCTGTCTTTCTGTCTTTCTGTCTGCCTGCCTGTCTGCCTGTCTGTCTGTCTGTCTTTCTGCCTGTCTGCCCGCCTGTCTGTCTGCCTGTCTGTCTGTCTTTCTGTCTTTCTGTCTGTCTGACTGTCTGTCTGTCTGTCTGTCCGCCTGTCTGTCTGTCTGTCTGTCTGTCTGACTGTCTGTCTGTCTGTCTGTCTGCCTGTCTATCCGCCTGTCTGTCTGCCTGCCTGTCTGTCTGTCTGTTTGTCTGTCTGTCTGTCTGTCTGTCTGCCTGCCTGTCTGTCTGTCTGTCTGTCTGCCTGTCTATCCGCCTGTCTGTCTGCCTGCCTGTCTGTCTGTCTGTTTGTCTGTCTGTCTGTCTGTCTGTCTGCCTGTCTGTCTTTCTGTCTGTCTGCCTGTCTGTCTGTCTGCCTGCCTGTCTGTCTGTCTGTGTATCCAGTTCAGCCACTTCATCCAGTAAGGAATAGCCTGTCACCCTGGGGAACAAAGAGCAGCGCGAGCTCCTCGGAGCAGGAAGTTGGCTCTGGGCCAGCGGTGGAAAATCTATACTCGGTTGCATAATATAACATATCTTTACCTCAGATGAACTCTGAGGCCTGGCAGCTGTGAGCAAACAGAGCTGGAGGGCGGGAGTTTATGTGTTATTAACGGACTCTGTGAGAACCTCTGTGTGTGTGTGTGTGTGTGTGTGTGTGTGTGTGTACGCTCATACTCTGGACTTTTTTTGTGACTTTTGTGTTTACTAGCTGCTGCTGCTGCTGCTGCTGCAAAGCCAAAGCAGCCTTGGCTCACAATGCAACAACAGCAGCAGCGTCATTCCCAACGCAATGTTCCCAAA
>NC_024323.1:15217502-15220557 GCF_000523025.1 Cynoglossus semilaevis
GTTAAAAGAAGAGCTACAGTAGAGTGGGGGTAGGAGGGTGGACGGGGGGGGCAAGGCCAGCGTCAGGGGTTTGACTCCGGCGCTCGTCTGTGGTTTCTCCTTTTTTTGGTTCAGTCCAGCTGCGACGCTCGCTGCTCGGGGTCCGGGGTCTGAACTCTCTGCTGTGTTTGGTGTCAGTGTGTGTGTGTGTGTGTGTGTGTGTGAGTGTGTGAGTGTGTCACAGGGAACGTTGTATATTTGACTGGGAATCTGGGAGCAGTTCAGTGCTAAAACCACAGCTGGAGTGTGTTTAGCTTCACTCTGTGAGTTCACCCAGTGGCGTGCAGCTCACACACTCCAGGTTTTAAAGCGGGGGTCCATGTTGCCCCCCACCCTGTCATGGAGGGTCCTGCTCTGGTCTTGGTGTTCTTTAATAACCCCCCCTCCCCCCGGCTGATCTGATCCACTTAAGTTAATGAAGAAAAAGTCTGTCAGTCCGTCAGTCTGTCGGTCACTCGGTCTGTCAGTCAGTCAGTCCGTCAGTCTGTCAGTCCGTCAGTCTGTCAGTCCGTCGGTCTGTCAGTCCGTCCTGTAATAAAGTGCAGTCATCTCAGCCACCTGCAGCAGGAGCGACTCTGCAGTACCGCCGTCGTACTGTAGGTGCTGCTGCTCATATGGGGCCCACAGATTGAGCGTGTTTTACAGCCAGACTGTGGAGATTTATGATGAGCGTGAACGGGCCGGTGTGGGCGGAGGTGCAGAGGTGCACATTATGGAATGATGTGGAGGAGAAAAACAACAGCAGCCGAAGTCTGGAAAGTCAAGGAGGAGAGGCCTCAGTCTGTGTGTTAGTACTGCAGTAACATGGGTACTCAGTACTGGGGAGTACTGGCCTAGAAGGGTCCTGCTTTTTTTTTTTCTAGCAGCTTGATTTGTTTGATTTTCTCTGCATCAATCAGCAGAGGAGCTTTTTAAACGAACTGGAAGTGTATTTGAAAAAAGCCCCGGCTGTTTGTGTTCTCCTCTTACTTTCCCTGGAAGCCGAGCGTGATTAAAACAGACGATATAGGCGTATTGTGTTTCCTCGGGGATTGGAAGGAATGCAAATGCATCATAACCATATTATAGTAGTTAGGAGCGCCGTGTGCTGCCAAGGCTGTGGATGCAGCGGGGAGTGGATGCAGTTAGAACTGAGTCTAAGACGAGAGCAACAAGAAGAAGAAGAAGAAGAAGAAGAAGAAGAAGAAGAAGAACGGCAGCAGCAGCAGCAGCAGCCGCAGGCGGCGCTGGTGGTGGTGGTGATAGCGGTGCAGGATATCTGACACTGTTGGACTAGATCTGACATTTCATTGGATCCACACTGAACCCGAGCCTGTGCTGCTCGTATAAAGCCAGATTTGTCCCCGTCACAGAGGAAAACTGCAGAAAACTTTTCTTTTTTTTCTTCTTCTTCTTCTTTTTCTCTTTGCTCTGCCTATTGGATGTGCATCCGTGTGCCACAGAATCCGTTTGGCATTTTTGTCTGTGAGGGAAGCATGTTGCTGGTGGGACTTTGGCCGCACAATCCCTCCTCTGTTAAAACAATGCGGCGTTTGTCCTCCCTAACCTAATTACTCCCTCCAGGGGGAGAAAGGCAACAGCACCAAATCCCATAGTTAGGAGCTCTGATCTGGACCCTGCTGTAAGAAAAGGCTTCATTCATTTCACTCTCTCCCTCCCCACACACACACACTCTCTCTCTCTCTCTTCTCTGATTGGCCCAGTGAAACCATATTAAGCTCTAATACATCCTGATTTTTCTTCTTTATTTTTGCTGTTAATGAATTGATGCCCTGGGTATTTGACAACTGCCCTGAACGATGACATGTTGCCCTGAGCTCTGAGCTCTGAACCCCGTCGGGGGTGGGGGTGGGGGGGGGGCAGTTCACCGCGGCCGGGGTCAGTCCCGTGCAGCACTGACACACCGCATGTTGCTTTTGGCCTGTTTACCCAAACTAATATATGTTTATGCTGCTCCAGATGTGCAGGCTAACGCACATGTGATATTTTTTAACCCGCAAATCCGACCCACATTGGTAAAAAGTAAATCAGCAGAGCGGCACATCCCAGCGTAAACACGAGACAGAGCTGGAGCGGCAGCTCCAAATAAACCTGCAGTTTAAAAATAAAACCAAACAGAGCCATGTTGTTTCTTTGTTATTTATTTATTTACATAAAGAAAAAACAATAAAATCCAGTTTTTGTTCCACTCAGGCTGAGGTCATTTTGACCCAGTTTCACTCCGTCGTTCAATTCCTTTATTTATTTTCCGACCAGACACTGAGGCCATTTGTAGACGTGTCGTTTGTACAAAAGTTCATCAGCATAACAAACACAAACAAATCCTCAAATAATCCCATATGAAGGGAGAAGTCAAGAGGAAGTCAAGAAGTTCTAAGACTCTTGATTAATTTCAGTCTTTTCTGTGGACATGATGTGCAGTACTACTGCAGTACTACTGTAGTAGTACTGCAGTAGTACTGCAGTACCATCAGGTATCTGAGGTACTGAGAGTTTCAAAAACTGATTAAATAAGTCAAAAAAAAAGTTTGATTATTTATTATTTATTTCCAAATTTACAATAATTATTCAATAACAGTTAAACCTGTTACGTCTGTTGGAGACGTGTCTCCTTCTGTCCTGGTCTGTCCAAAATCACCTGCACTGGAGTTTAAAGAACATCATAAAAAAGTCAAAATTATTTTAAAAATTATTTAAATTTTTTTTTTTCTCTTTTCCTTCTTTCCTTCTCCAACCTCTGCTCGGCCTCTAACAGGATCGGCAGAGTTTTGAAAACTTTATTACAGTTACTGTAGACAAGGAAGTCTGCAGAGGAAGCGGGAAGTGTGTGTGTGTGTGTGTGTAGGAAAGGCTGTTAAAGTCTTACTTCTCCTCAGCTAACCTGTGGTCTCAGACACATTAGTGATTGACCATTGTGTTGGAGCTCCAAAAAAATAAAAGTCTGACGTTGATGCTGCTGCTGCTGCTGCTGTTACTGCTGCTGGTGCTGCGGCGTGCTGGGCGCTTCCCGTGTGTG
>NC_024323.1:15220631-15221459 GCF_000523025.1 Cynoglossus semilaevis
AGCTGTGTGAGGCTTTGAGTCTTTGCAGCCCGACTCTGACTGGACCCTGAGTCCTGTTTGTGCAGCTCCTCACTGAGGCCTCGGTGGAAGAGGAAGCTCCGTGTTGACAGCGTTGGCCGAGCTCTTCCGTCGTTGTTAACCCTCTCACTCTCCTCGTGATCTTTATATATTTTATTGCTTCACATTTACGCCGTGGACGAGAACATCTCTTCGACTGAGCTTCTCCTTTCTCTTCTTTTCTTTTCTTTTCTTTTTTCTTCGGCTGCTAATTAATTAACCTGTCCTGTTTATTCACTGTCTGTGCCAACGTGTGGAAACAGCCTGTCAGCCATGACGGCAGCCATGATGGATTTTATTTTCCGCTGCATTGTTAACTCCTTCTCTCTCTCATTAAATCTACGGAGAAGTTTATTAACTTCCCATTTGTTTCCACTCCAGTCGTTTCTCAGACGCTAACAGCCCGTTGTTGAAGGAGTTGCACCGGAGCAATTGATTATTTTCTAACTGCCAAATCTCAGCCTCACCCTGGAGGACTGTAAATCATACTTATCACTTCATTCTCTCACTTTTTAAACATTTCCGAGCGCCGTGCGTCTGACGTAGGTCGAGGAGCGCGCCGATGTTTCCTCCATTATCCCTCCGATTGTTGGACTCTTCTCCTTCTCTCACCTTCCCTCTCTTGTTCTTCCTCTCCCTTTTCTGTGTGTTCTTTATCAGGGCTCGTACAGACACAGGAACCACACCTCTGACAAATATTCGCCCCTGGTCGGCGCTTTTTGTCCACGGCGGGCATGAAACAAAGTGCGGGGCCTAGAGGCTGCTGAGCTC
>NC_024323.1:15221585-15224980 GCF_000523025.1 Cynoglossus semilaevis
CGGGGAGCAGAGGGGGGGGGAGTGCACGGACGCGGTGGGTGAGACTGTGGGGGTTGTGAGTTAGGGGTGGCGGCAAAGCATTAGCATAAGGGGCAGGGCGGCGTGCCCAGTGGTGGAAAAGGTTGGCATCATGCCTCTTAGACTGGCAGAGAGAGTGGGGGGGCGGGGGGGGGGGGGGGTGCAGTCAATAGTGCATCCCTTGTTCAGAATGAGGAGGTCCGTAGCTGTTGGCAGGAGAGGAGGCTAAATCTCCCGTCTGATTGTGTGCGAGATCGCCCCCTCTCTTTATTTGTCTGATTGCAGAGCGTTCATCTCTGCATCAGTAGCGAGCTTTACTTTCCTGGAGGGATTTTTTCTTTTTTTTCTTTTTTTTTGCTTCCAGTTTTGGCCCGCTCTCTGATTGTCGTCACTTTATGCACCACAGTTTGTCTGTGAGTTTACGTGGCGTGTTATCAGCACGTAGGATCATCAGGACCAAGTTTCTGATCGCTCTCTTTTATTAGGCCACTCCCACTGCCCGTCTGCCAGCCGTGCCATTACGGTTAACGACAGTGTTGTCTTAGCCCGATGCCACGATCACTTGTGTTTTCATAGATAATTACAGGCCCGGAGACACGTGCGGCGAGACGGCGAGTCCCGTCTTCTGCCTCACCTGGTGTCGGTCGGAGCCACAACTCTGTTGTTGCTGCTGTGGTTCTGGTTGTTCAGTGATAAAAGGGAAGCTTATTTAGCCAGGACCATTATTTCCAGCCCAGGATCCAGGCAGAGTGTAAACAGAGTTTAGCGGCGCTCACTTCTCCGGTTAGCCAAAGTCATTACGACTGGTGTCGTCTGTAAACTTTACTGTAGCCACAAACTTAGATAAGCCTTTTATTAGGAGCTCTGGTGGTGACAATTATCGGTGGTTAGCTGCAGTTACTCTTTACTTAGTGATATTACTGTCAACCAGAAAGGAACCCAGTAACGTACACATACTTTCATCTGAGGGCTGCTGCTGCTGCTGCTGCTGCTGCTGCTGTTGTTGTTGTTGTTGTTGTTGTTGTTGTTCATCTTCATCTTGTGGTCACATGATGAAGCTAAATGACAGAAAAGTCAACATTTCCAGCTAATGATTTCAGTTCATTATTATTAAAGACACCAGGCAGTTAATTAGAAGATCCTCTACTCTGGTTTACACAGTAAAAAAAAAAAAAATCAACATATTTTTTTTAATAATTTTTTAAAAAACCCTGAAAAGTGAATCTCAAATTAAATCAATTAATTAAATATTTTAATTTAATTTCTAACCCAGATTTAAATATATTTTACGAATATTTATAATAAATGTGTTATTTGGTAATGCACTTTATTTATTTTTATTTATTCATTGACAACTTATATTTAAACATTAATTCATTGATGTTCACAGATTGAACCATGTCCTTTTTTTCTTTTGGTTTTAGTTTTTTTTTTTTTTTTAAACCACGTCCTTTTTTTCCTCTGGTTTTAGTTTTTTTTTTTTTGGTAAATCTATACACATTTTGAAAGTAAAATATTTGGAAATTATTTATCTTTATCCTGATGGTCTTTGGTCAGTGTTGTGTTGTGAGTCATTATCAACAGCAGACAGATCTGGACCGCAGGCCGGTCAGAGAGAGTCGCACTAACTGCTGCATGCTTCAGAAACGTTTGAAATGTTTCCAGGGAGATAAAGTTCTGGAGCTGAGGAGGTTCTCGTAGTTAGTTCCAGACTTTTATTCAACTTCTTCTTCTTCTTCTGACTAACTTTGTTCTATTTGAACTCAGAGTCAACTTTTTTTGACCTCACTCCCGCGTTTTATATTATATTTTGTTCAACGACAGGTTGAGGAATCAATAAAACCTGTTTTGTTTTGTCAAACGTGAGTGTGAACCCAGGCATCCTGCACCTGGAGAAGGAGGGCGGAGCCAAACTCTGCTGCTCATTAACTTCAAAGCTCAGCTATGAAGTGAAGTTTATGTGTGTGCGTGTTCGTGCGGTTCGACAAACGCCGTGTGCTCCGTGCGTTCTGCTGCGGCGCTGCAGCGCCGGCCCTCCCTCCGCTCACCTTTGTCCTGCGGTCGTGCACAAAGAGGCCGAACGTGGAGTTTCACACTTGGCTTTTTGTGCAGCGCGGTGAAAAGCCCTGCAGCTTTGTTAACGACAAGTCAACACAGGAACCCTGAACTCCTCTTCACGTCAGGCCCGGGGCTGTGTTGACGTTCTTCATCCTGCAGAGGCATCGTTTCTCCCTCTCCACTTCTGAGCCTGATAAATCCACGCGCTTGTAATTCTCTGTCATGTATGTCAGCCGTGCTGTTGGGATCAAAGGGAGAGTGAAGCCCATGAAGGCTACCAGTCAAATTACATCCTCTTTTTTAAGCATGATAAAAATGCGTCTCATCTATCACCTTCCATCAAACCAGTGTTGCCCGGATCGAAGGGAATGAATTTGCTAATTGCGTTTCTTTGTCGCAGGCCAGCGCAGCGTGGTTACTGATCACAGAGCTGGTTTTTACCAGGGCACCGACTGAAGCGCCACCAGCCGCCAACTGCTGCTGAAACCTGGCTGCGTCTTCTGTGTTTGTCTCCTCCAGTGAAACTCTTGGACCGGCCGCGGTGAAATGATGGAAATCTGTTGGTGCATTCATTTATTTTTCCTCTCATTTACAAGTTTAAATAATTATGATTAATTCCAGAAAAGCTATTGCAAAAAGGGCTACCAGAAAAAAAAAAAAAAAATCAGTCCAGTGTGGAATCACTGTTTGTCGGAGCGCACTGGCAGCAGCGTGAGCAGCGTTGGGCTGTTGGCGGAAACACTGAGAAAACACTCAGTCATGACTGTTGTGGTGCTGAGTCTGCCTGCCCCGGCACGGCCAGTAACTCACGTGCACACACACACACACACACACACACACACATAAAGAACTATGGGGCCTGAACCGTAAAGATGAGGCCAGCCTTTGATGGACGGTTCGTCGTAGTTGAGTCCAGAGCTTTACGTCAACTTTATCATCATTCATTTGAGCTATCGGCCTCTACACGACATGCTGTAGAACATCTCAGTCCCCGCGCCCCTCCCACCCGGGCTCATCAATACACTCTTTATCTGAGAACATTGGCACGTCCCGACACGTATGGAGCCTCCTTCAGCAGAAGGAAAGAGTTTAAAATGTAATCAGCCCAAAGCACTTTATAAGACCTGAACCTCTTCCAGTCACTTTGATGCTCTTTCATTTCTCTTCTGTTATAACTGAGAGTTTAGAGTGGGCTCCACGTCTCTGTGGGACGGTGACCTCATGAAGGGTATTTTGGTTTGAATGTGCTAATGTTGCCGTGTGGATTACCTCTGTGCTCCGAGGCCTAGAACGGAAAAGCAGGTTCTTTTTTTTTTCAC
>NC_024323.1:15225370-15243427 GCF_000523025.1 Cynoglossus semilaevis
ACACACACACACACACACATAAAGAACTATGGGGCCTGAACCGTAAAGATGAGGCCAGCCTTTGATGGACGGTTCGTCGTAGTTGAGTCCAGAGCTTTACGTCAACTTTATCATCATTCATTTGAGCTATCGGCCTCTACACGACATGCTGTAGAACATCTCAGTCCCCGCGCCCCTCCCACCCGGGCTCATCAATACACTCTTTATCTGAGAACATTGGCACGTCCCGACACGTATGGAGCCTCCTTCAGCAGAAGGAAAGAGTTTAAAATGTAATCAGCCCAAAGCACTTTATAAGACCTGAACCTCTTCCAGTCACTTTGATGCTCTTTCATTTCTCTTCTGTTATAACTGAGAGTTTAGAGTGGGCTCCACGTCTCTGTGGGACGGTGACCTCATGAAGGGTATTTTGGTTTGAATGTGCTAATGTTGCCGTGTGGATTACCTCTGTGCTCCGAGGCCTAGAACGGAAAAGCAGGTTCTTTTTTTTTTCACTGGGAGTTCAGTGAACTCCCAGTGTTTCCATGTGACTTCCTATCTGTGTTGTGTGGTTTATTTGACTTGTTAGATTAATCGGTACCTGCTGGAACCGTGCAGACGATCACACCAACCATCCAGCTGATGGTGGTTTGACTTTCCTGGGGTTAACCAGTGGAGCTGCAGACCAGGGGGTGGGGGGCGAATGGTGTTAGTTGGTGGTTCCTCGGAGCCGTGCAGCCAGGCAGCAGAGAACCTTTTTGTGGGTCTGGAATGTGGCGTGCGTGCCTCTTCCTCGGCCGGTCGCCCCCTCCACACGGCCCACCCCGGGCACGTTAGCACGCAGCCACCGCAAATTGCTTTCAGATTTTTCACACCTAGTAACGTGCTGGTTTGTAAACTCAGATAAGTGCGAGCCCCGCACGCAGGGCGCCGGTGCTGCGTGGATCTGTGCGCTTCAGTGGCTCGCCACAGAATCAGCCAGAGTGTGGGGACTTTTCCCCTCCTGTCTTTAAAATGTAATCCAGTGTCGTCCCCCGGCCTGTACCTAATGATTAACAGGAACGATGCCTGTGTGTGATAACAACGGAGAGTCATGTAGAAGTCACTGTAGCTTGTTGTGATTACCGGGCTAAACCACAGCCAGCTAAAGAAGACGTGCCGTCTGTAGCATCTGGGACAGTGGACGGGTTTGAGTTAGACAAAGGGACAGTCCTGCCAGGTGATGACATCACAGTTATTTAGAAGGAGACGAACTCTGCAGTAGAAATAGAAAAAGATGTATTTATTTTTTACTCTGGTAATTTGAAAGATTCAACCCTTTCACCTCCTCTGTCACCGTCCTCTGCCCCGGCTCCGACTGAGGGTCGGGGGGTGTTGTCAGGCTCTGTCCAGGGTCAGGGACACTGGGTCGGGCTGGAGAGGACAGAACTCAGCACAGAGCTGCACTAATGAAGGGCCAGGAGGCTGGAAGGCCCTCGGGGGGGCAGGTTGTTCAGACACTGGCTTAATTGGTCTAATGAGATGCAGCGTGGCCTGAGTGAGGTCACCGACCTCAGGACAGAGGAGGACAAAGAGGGCAGAGAGGCCTGCTGCAGGTTCTTCTGTTCAGTGTTAAAAAATGAATAAATGTAAGGCATTTTAGACAAAAGAAACTCCAACCATTCACATTCACTTTGTGAAAATACTGCAGTTTAGCATTTTAGGCAAAAGAAACTCCAACCATTCACTTTGTGAAAATACTGCAGTTTTTCCACAGATAGATTTTTAAAAATATATTATTTTCATCTTTTCATCACGGTTTTCTTTAGGGAAAATAAAGAAGGTTCAGCATGATTTTAATTTAATTTATTTTTCTTTAAGTTGGACACAATTCAAATACATTTTAATTTGTTATTATGTATTCTCACCGTTTTTATGTGTGCGTGAACAAAATAATTAAAAAGCCGAGTGTATCTTTAACAAGAATAGACTGCAAACTTAAAAAAAAAAATCAAATCCTGACAACAGCAGACCTGCATTATATTTATTGATACGTCAAATATTTTCTTTATTCTAAATGACATTCAGGTGTAAATTAATAAAATAAATATTACATACAAATACAGACAGGACAGAATATTTTCAAATGACTTGATGCACAGTTGTAATAATAATAAAAAAAAGAGAAAAAAGAAAGAAATCCATGGTGTCGACTATTTAAACTATGATGGATTATTCAAATGGAGCTTAAACTGCAGAGGGATTGAATCAAACGGGGCTTTTCAGAGTAAAGAACCTTTTTTTCTCTCCTCAGTGAAAGAGTTAATCTGAAGTTGGCAGCCAACTCCGCAGTCTCGGTCAGACGTGCGCAGAATCGGAAAATAAAGGACTTCAGAATCATTACTTTTGTCCCGCTTTAAAATTCAGCTCAGGCTTTTATTTATAATTATTATTATTTCTGTTTCTCATTAAGCCTGAAGGACGAAACTGTATACGCACGAAACGCGGTCTGCATTTTTGATATATTAGAACATATAAACGTATATACCACATGTTAGTCTTTTAGGACATTTAAGGTAAATTTAGGTTAAATAGCGTCGCGCTTTTAATAAACGACGCTTTAAAATGGAGCTGTAACAGAACGAGCTCGTCTAAAGATAAATATAACACGGAATATTATTTATTATCACGGTTCATTTAAGGCCTTTGGTGAAACTGCAGATCATTTTTAAATAAACATGGTATTATTTTCATCTTATATAAATTAATATTAATCGATGTCGCGGTTTTTTCCAATGTTTCTGCCCAATTTCCATCGCCTTCCAGAAAGGTTGCGTGAATGACGTGTTCATATTTTCAGAATATAATTATTTTTTAATTTGCAGACATGAGTAGTTGATATTTAACAATCCATCTTTGCATAAACGGTTTGAAATTTAAATTGTTCCGTCTGAATGACTCTTATTACAGGTGTTGTGTCATATTTTGCACCACGGGCAAAATGAGGGCATAATATTGGAGCATGAAAAGCCAGTTTTTGGTTTTGTTTCTTTACTTAAGAGCTGAAAAAGCTGGAGGATTGTAGTACTTGTGTCTCAGCAAATACAGCTCGATATTCAGTATGATAACAAGTATTTGTAGTAGTAAAACGTAGAATTATTGGAGTGTTGTAAGAGAAAGCAAAGGGTGCCTTTTCTGGCACAACCCCTCACATTTTTACATACGTTTTGTTACTAACTTAAAAACACGCGATGCTGCACATTTTTTTAAATGATAGATCTACTGAATATTAACTGAGGAATTAAAAATGTTTAATTAATCCCTTGTGGATTCGTGTATTAGTAAATAGCAGTCGGCTGGTTACACGTTGTACGATTTAATTTAACATTTAACTCATAAATAGCAACACTAATGTATGAAATATCGATCAAATACGATTTAATTTAACATTTATATAACTCATAAATATCAACACTAATGTATGAAATATCGATCAACATCAACACAAATGAGAGAAATAAACATGAAACATTCTAAAAACTCTCTAAACGGTCGTGTTTTGTGACGTTCGCGCCTTCGCGGGGTACATTTTATGACAGGTGTGCCAGTTACGACGGAACACCTTAGCCAGGCTGTGGCTAAAGTTAGGGGCTAGATCGTGGCGGAACATTCTACACGGACAGACGCAGGTTTAGGGCCGTGCAAACCGAAAGACGGTAGAGTTTCTCCTTCTCTCTCCCCCTCTCCCTCCCTCCCTCTCTCAGTCCGGGGTTGTTTGAGGTGAACAGGTGCTTAATAGCTTTTGTCCTGTAGCTGAGCAGCGACTATTTCCTGTCCTCGGCAAAAACGCTCCTCAATAAGATCGACTGACAGTCAGCACCGGTGCTGAACGTTGGTTGAATTAATTAAAAAATCCAAATTCAGGTAAGGTGGAAAATAAAACCTTATGCAAAATAAAACTGTGAACTTCAGCTTTTGGCGATTATTTGCATATTTCACACGTACTCTTTCAGAAAGGAATACACGTCCGACGTCGTTTTAGGTGAAGCACAGCTAAAATGACATCAATCCTCCATTTTAGAATTTTAGTCAAATTCCACTGAATTCTAAATTCCCTGTGTTTGCACTATGGGTCACACACAGAGCTTTAAATATCACTTAGAGGGATATGGATTTTTATATTCTGTGTGTGTATGTTTTCTTGCTGTTGAAATGAGGTTAAAGTTGAAATGTAAACATAAAATATATACTGTATATGAGTGTGTGTGTGAATCCAGGGCCGGCTCTAGTCATTTTCTCGCCTTACGTAAAAATAAAAGGAACCTGGTGCCTTGTGACATTGTAGTTGTTGACATTTTATTCCAGGGCTGATGTTAATATTATTAGTAAATTAGGATACATTGTCTTTAAATTTTTATTACACTATTATTTTACTGCAGCTAAAAAAAATACATTAAAAAGGCAGTTTTGGAAATTTTTACATGAGCTAAAAAACTGCTTTAAAATGGTAAGAATTAACAAAATATATAATTTAAGTGTATATATTTTGTTATGTTTTTCAGTATGAATAATGCATTATTTATTCAGTAAAACACTCTTTTTAGTTTTCTCCTCTTGGCTGTTCTCAGCGTCGTTGGTGATTATGTTAGCATCTTCTTCATCATCTTAAATTGACTATTTATTTTCTCAGTCTGACCAGAGCCGTATCCCTTACCGTAAACACTTAATGTCTGACACTAACCTCAACCTAAACACAATTCACCTCCTAATCCTATTTAACCAAAGTCTCATTAAGACCAGACTTTGTCCACCGAGGACCACTGCTCTGTGGAAAACCGGTGTTTATACTGGAAAAGATCTGCACACACACATATACACACAGGCACAAATAAAGGTTTTCATGGTTACACTTGTTTTGGTTTGGTAACCCCAACACTAATCATCGCTAGGACTGGAAATTAGCTTTTACCTCAAAGCAAAAAGCCAAGAGGTATTTAAAAATTAAGTGCTTATACAAATGCAGACTCCCCTGCCCCCTGACCCCCCCCAAAAAAGTCTCTCTCACTCACACACACACACACACAGCTGGACCAGAGGTGTGTGTTCCTTTTTCTAAGTAGTTTTTAATCTCTGGTCAACCTCAGCGGCCACTGCCTTTAACAATAATTAAAAAGATAAATTTGAACGTCGACCTGAACTGGCGTTGCAGCTGAACACAGGGTAATTTTTCCGCAGCACAGTGAAAAATCAGATCAGGAATATAAAAAAGAATTTGTTGCTTTGTCTACAAAACACAAGGAAGCTGTGGAAAATCTCTGGTGTCGCGGTCACATGACGACGCTCCCGTTTCATATCATATGCATGAAATTTTATCAAAGGTGACAGGTGTGAAGTATGAAACAATGTTTTTGTTTGTCAGATACGTTGACGTCGACACCATTTATAATAGTTAGAAATACACGTGCCAATATTTGATATCTGTGCACAGACATGAAAATGATGTCATTTCTGCAGGACCGGGTCCTAATGCTGTTTTGTTGTACATGTTTTTGCAGTATTCCTTCTCTTATTTATAATTATTCATTATTTTGGGCTGAATTTATTCTCTTTTTTTTCTTAAATATGTGAGTGTAACATCAGTAGACCCTACTGTGGGGGTTGACTGACAGCGTCCTGTTTGCCGACTGGTGATTCTTTGAGTAATCGCAGGGTTTTCGTAACGCAGCATATTTGTGTCTTTGCAGCCACAGTCGTACACCGTGGGTCTGCGATTTAGCTGCACATGTGCTTTCACGCTGCCCGTCTGCAGAGCAGGTGCCACCCCTGAATGATGTGCTGTGTGTTACGGCAACATGGCAGCCGCTGTCGTTCCCCTCACGGAGAACGCCAAATCCTCCTGGGAACCCGGTTGGAAAGCTTGGAGCACATTTGGGTGCTGGGGGTTCTGGAGGGAGACGGTTCCAGTCTACCCGACTGTTTCTCCATGAGTGCAGCTCAGGGAGATTCTCGTGTCTTTGCGCTCGCTGCCCCCTCCCATCCTTTAAAATTTCAGTGACCATTTCTCCACTTGTGCTTCTGAATCATCTCCTCACTCATGTCCGTGTGTGCGCCGCAGCAGTGTGGTCGCCTGTGTTTGTTTCTCCCTCTTTGTTTGCTGTGGCAAACTCATGAGCAGCTGCCGCTGCTGGTGGTGGTGGTGGTGGTGGTGGGGGGGTAGCAGGGGTCTGGAGGGATTCTGAAGCTGTGTGTCCTCTCTTTGCCATCCTCTGCCAAGGTGGCATTATGCAAGCAGACAGAGGGGTAGGGAGAGAGAGAGAGCGAGAGAGAGAGTCTGTGTGTGGAGGTGGGGTGAGGCACATAAGGCGATGGCGGCCATCATAAAGATGGAGGCAGGCAGGGGGAGCTGCAGGGACCGGTGCAGGAGGAGACTTGCTCCCCTGAACTTTGCCTCCGTGTCAGAGTGGAACTTGTCGATTTGGCAAATTGTGCAGCGTCGGACAAGTCTGCGCTCTCCCTTACACTCCCACCTGCTCTCTCTCTCTCTCTCTCTCTCTCTCCCTCCCTCTCACTGCCACTACTCACCCCTCACCCCCTCCTCCTTCTCTTTTCCCTCCCTTTCAGCTCTTGAAGCTAACGCATTGGCTGGGCTACAGGCGTCGCGTTGCCAAATAGGTGGGCCTTACTCGTGTTGGCAAAGACTCAAGCAATGGAAGGATAAGGGAAAGAACGCGGAGAGGACGAGAGACGGCGAGGGAGAAACAGAAAGAGAAAGAGAGAGAGAGTTGGAGAGAAAAGGGGAAAAAAGAAGCAGCACTCGGCTCTGCCAGCGGTCGTATGCGCTCGTCCAACATTGATTCGGCTCTCTTTTTTTTCCCTATTCTGTGCTCTGCTCTCCCTGGCCCCCCCATCTGTGTGTGTGGGGTGTGTATGAGTGTGTGTGAGTCCTGTGCCGGGCCCAGGGATCAGAACAGACACCACTAACAATTACACTTTGCCAAGGACTTTTTTTTTTTTTTTTTTTTTTTTTAATTTAGATTTTTTGGAAAGCACAAAGGACTGTTTATTTTAAGTGCATCTCTCCCCACTCTGAAAGTTTTTTTCTTCTCCCTTATGTTTAATAATTTTTTCTATTTTTACCGTGTAGGCTTTTTGGCTACTTTCTGATCTGTCCTTTTGGTCATTTCTTTTTTTAAATTGTTTATTTTTGTCTGATAATCTGCTGGCAAAGTTTCTACTGCAGATCTTTTTTTTATTTCCTTAAATCTTGTGTTTTTTTTTTAAATTTTGGCTCACATCGTTTTATTGAGCATTATATTCTCCTAGTTGTTGTTTTTTTTTCAACCCTGCATTTTTTTTTTTCGTCTGCTAATTCTCTACACCCTGCCAAACCAGTGCTTGCTTTACATTGGGGAGCGCGGGAGGAAAAAAAAAACTGGTGCTGGAGATTTTTTTTTTCACTTTAAGCGCTGTGCCAAATTTATGATGAGAGTGCAAAATGGTAACTACCAGGCCGTCTGTCTTCCTCTAGCAGTGTGGTGGTTTTCTGTGGTGATTTCTGTCTGCTTTCAGTTTGTTGTGGAAATGTGAGTCTGGTTGGAGCTCCCTTGCATGGTACCAGAGATAGGCAATGGTATGGCTGATCTTTTAGCTGCACATTTCAACAGTGGTCTTGTGGCGGCAAAGCTTGGCGGTGGTGAGCGACCGGTGTGTGGCAACCCTGGCACAGGAACGCTGTGGCGAGATCTGGGCTTTGTTGCCCAGAGATATGTAGTGAAGGTATTATGGTACAGCAGAATAACTTCTTTTTTTTTTTTTTTTTTTTTTTTCCCTCTCTCTCTGTAGCAGAGAAACGGGAGCGCAGACTGGGCTCAGCTTTTCAGTTGCTGTTGTGTTTGAATTGTTTTCTGTATTTATTGTCTTTGTGGTAGTTTATAGAAAAAGATGCCGCCTTGTGTGTTTAAATATTATTGTTATTATTTTATTATTTATTGAATTTTAAATTGTATTAATTAAAATACTATTTTAATTTACATCAACATAATTAAGATAATTATTTTGAATTTTTGACAAATCTTCACGTCACTTATTTATTATAATTATTAAAGGTATTTATATATAAATTAAAATATTATATGAATTTGATTATATTTATATTTTTTATAATCTTTTTTTTTTTAATTGTTTTGCGTCTGTGGTTGTCTAAATATTTTATGGATTTTCATGCTTGTTTTTCTCCCTTCTGACTCCACGCTCCTTGTTTCCTCCTCTTCAGGATGAATTTCATCCCTTCATCGAGGCCCTCCTCCCCCATGTCCGTGCCTTCTCATACACCTGGTTCAACCTGCAGGCTCGTAAGCGCAAGTACTTCAAGAAGCACGAAAAGAGGATGTCCAAGGACGAGGAACGCGCGGTGAAGGACGAGCTGCTGGGGGAGAAGCCAGAGATCAAGCAGAAGTGGGCCTCGCGCCTGCTGGCCAAGCTCCGCAAGGACATCCGGCCCGAGTGCCGCGAGGACTTTGTGCTCACCATCACGGGGAAGAAGCCCCCCTGCTGCGTGCTGTCCAACCCCGACCAGAAGGGCAAGATACGTCGCATCGACTGCCTCCGCCAGGCCGATAAGGTGTGGAGGCTGGACCTGGTGATGGTCATCCTGTTCAAGGGGAGTCCTCTGGAGAGCACAGACGGGGAGCGGCTGGTCAAGTCGCCCCAGTGCCTCGACCCCGGCCTGTGTGTCCAGCCGCATCACATTGGAGTGACGGTCAAGGAGCTGGACCTTTACCTGGCCTACTTCGTCCACACACCAGGTAAGTGGGAAACGTCCACTGCAGCATTTAAAAAAAAAACACACTTAATGAACACACACACACACACACACACACACACGTATATGGGTCAGTGTGTGATGATTCATTCTCACTGCGCACAGACTGGACCCTGCCCTTTATTATGTACAGAACTGATTCAGTGCCAGGCTTTAATAAACACTGAGGAGAGTCAGATAACGACCGCGTGTTCTCCGTTAAAGGGACAGTCCGCAGGTTTTTACCATAAACAAACAAACCAAAAAAAAAAAAAAAAAAAAGAAAAACCCTCCTCTTGATTAGTGTTCCTCTGTGGTTTCAAAGAGACTCAGGAAGAGTGAGCGTCAGACTTAGAACCCGTGTTTACCTACAGACGTGTTTGCACCGCTACATTTGTTCAAGCATTTGTGAACAAATTTGCCTAAATCCAAATGTGCTTGTTGTCTGCTGCCATCTGTAAACAAAAGCATCTGCAAACCTGTTTATCTGAACGTGCACGCGCCTGCATACGTGTGTGCACGTGCGAGACAGTTTGTCATGAGTCCTTAAGCCATGTGTATGTTTTCATGAGATTGGTGTGTGTGTGTGTGTGTGTGCGTGTGCGTGCGTATTTGTGTGGAGATAGCAGTGACAGCTGGCCCAGTCCCAGATAGTTTAGAAGGCAGTGAGAGTCAGTCTGTCTGAAGCCTCAGCCGCGTCAGTCTAACACTAGCTCTCACACACACACTCTCACACACGCGCGCAAGTGGACACACTCAGGTGCGTCTGTCAGACACCCAAGCTGCCCATTTATTGTTTTTTTTGATGTTGCTGATCTGTGCGTGCGTGTGTGTGTGCGTGTCCATGTCTTGAAATGAGTTTTTATTTTTCCATATTTCACACATAAACATTTCCTGCTGTTGCTGTGAAGTTAAAGCACTGTTGATGGAGGTATGCAGCCTGGCCTGCACACAAAGCCACATGCATTCTTCTGCAGGTCCAGAACTTCACTCTGAAACATTAGACTCACACAGGCAGGACGTTTCACCCACATGAAAAAAAAAATAAAATAGGGCTGTATTTATTTTATAATATACTCAATTTTTCAGCAAAAAACGAAAAAAGAAAGTCTTCTCGTTTGTGTAACTACATACAGCACCAGGTTTTAAAAAGGTAAATGAAATTACTTTTAAATGACATCATTGATTGAGTGCGTCTGGTATAAAACCCTGAATTGAAACGCTGTATAAATGATATCATCTGTGATGTGGAATAACGGCAGTGGTCTTGTGAGAGCGGAGCTGTTCTGCATTAAAAATAATCCACTTTCACTGTGGCTCCATCAGAGCTCCCTCTGTGGTTTGGTAGATGTCAGTGTGCAGCTTAAAACAAACAAACAATAATGTAGAAAGTCATAAATGTAGATGCTGGAAAAATTAGCTTTATCCCTAATGCGGTTGACTGGTGTAATTTAGTGAAACCCAACACCGGCAGAGAGCTGGCTGGATGCAGTACCTGGGATGTTCTGTGACCGCACGCCTTTATTTGCATACACTTGATTTCCCTTTTCATCACCGACTTCATTTACAGCCCGCGCTCCTCTCCTCTGTTTTTTTGGCGTGCAGGTATTTACAGGTGAAGGCTGGCTGTCTTTCATTCTCTCTCTCTCTCTCTCTCACACACACACACAGAGCGAGCTAATTAACCCTTCTCTGCCCCTACTTCTATTATCCTGCCTTCTCTTACCACAGACTGGCATACAGTTACAGGGCCTTAATTCTCCTCCTTGGCAGGGAGGTGCATCGTTCCTGTGAGACAGAATACCCCATGCCAGGCTCCTTTCAGCCCAGTGTGTAACTCAGCTTGAGTTTGCAGGGCCTCCGTGAGCGCCTCTTCCTGTTCCACAATACGCCGTGGCGAACCGCGGCTCAGATTAGCTCCCAGCTCAGCCTGGTGCCCCTCGGTGTAAAGCTTTTTTTTTTTTTTTAATTCCGTGCCAGAATCCTGCAGCCGCTCATCCCCCTATATGCACATAACTGCCCTTTATCTTCCTGTATTAGCATCACATTAGCATATCTGTTTTTCACCTATACGTTTGCATTTCTAATATTCTCAGTTTGAGACGAACAGTAGAAAGTTAGAGTTTTCTCTCCTTCCTCTGAGAAACAAGACAATGGTATTTGCAGGGGCAGTTCTTCTGTGGGGGGTGGGTTGGTGGGTTGGTGGGGGGGGTCACTCTGCTTTTCCACATCGTTCTCAGCAGCAGTCTGTGCAGCTTCATGCTTATGAAACTGGAGAGGAATGGAAACACTTTCCCCCGAAAAAAGAACTAAACACTCAAAATTTGTCCTTCGTTATGGGCCTGAATCACTGTGTTTTCCACGAGTCAGGCTGCGGGGGTGTGTGTGTGTGTGTGGGGGGGGGTTAACCAGAGTTTACAGAGGACAGGCACACAGTGGCTCCCTGCTAACCTTTGGGGTGGCAGCATTACAGCTTTATTCTTAGCTCCCCGTTCCAGGGTGTCTGTGTCTTGCGGAAGCCGTCAGCTGCCAGGCCCGATGATTGGACCACAGCCGTCTCTGCCGCCGTCTCCGCTGCAGCCTTTCCCATTGATGCCTCCGTCACTTTGCTGCTGGGCCGCGGGTTTGGAGAGCTCTGCTTTCAAGCAGCGAGATTGACAGAGCAGGGAATAGACACACACACACACACACACACACTAGTGTCTCTCTCTCTTTCAGTATGTGTCTCTGCTTTTGTCCAATTATAGACTTTGGCCTTTCCAGGCCGGGCAGTGAGGGCTGGGACAGATCAAAGCAGCTGTTCTCTGATCCTCACTTCTGCCGTGCAGATGCAAAGGTTCCACCGCGGCGTGAACGTTGGCCCCGTGGTTATCCTCTGTCAGCTACCTGGCCACACACAGATAGAAGACCTGATCAGATGTGTGTGTGTTGATCAGTCCTGGTCCACACCACTTCAAAATGCTGTCTCTCTCTCTCTCTCTCTCCCTCTGTTTTTTTCCTTTAATTCCTGTTCTGCTGCATCTGGCCATGATGATAAATAATGGTTCAGGGCTGTGGAGGAAGTCGGCGAGATGGTGAACGAGGGAGGGGTCCGATCAGGGTCTTTGATCACTTGTCTGTTGAAACCACAGTCTGTCTGCTCTGCCAGGCTCTCGTGGGCCGCGCTCCACCTAGAGAGACCCCAGAGCCGGGTCAGGTTTTCTGTGAGCGACGTGTTCCATATTTGTGGGCCTGATGAATCCTCGCAGCTCCGGCGTGTTTGGAGGCTGCGTCGTCACATACGGCTTTCATTACCGGCTCTATTATGACAAAAAGATGTTTTCTGCGAGCGCGGCCGCCATATTTGTTCTGTGTGCTGTGAGACAGACAGAGCGGAGAGGTGCCAGGGCCAGGTCTGAAGCCAAATCTGCCTGTGTGTGTGTGTGTGTGTGTGTGTGCACTCTATCTCCCTGCTGCTGCTGCTGTGAACCTAAGATACTCATTTTCTCATCAATGTGTCTCTGAGGTGACAAACGGCCCACAGAAGATCTTTTAATAGAGGCGGACAAAGAGAGGGACGGACAGGGAGACAGACGGGCGGACTGAAGGACTTAACGCCTCTGTGTCGCACTAATCTATCAAACACATCTTATCTGCTCGGCCCAATATCCTGGGCTTCAATAGGAGGCAGCGTTATCGCACGCAGTTACATAATGAAGAAGACACTGAGCAGGACGGAGTGGGATTGTGTTTATTTTCAAATACCACACATTTGAGTGTGTGTGTATGTGTGTGTGTGTGTGTGATTGTTGGTAGAAGCCAAACAATGATGCTAGTGTTTGTGCAGAGAATTTACTGTAAGAGCCGACGATCAAATCTGGAGTTATATTTCCATAATGTTTGGTTATTTTGTTCCGCCGCTTGACGAGTGTTCTCCCTAAATCTTCCCTGTTCCTTGGCTGGGTGTGTGTGTGTGTGTGTGTGTGTGTGTGTGTGTGTGCGGAGTGGGGAGCTCCAGTGTTCTGGCACTGGTCTTTAATCCCAGGCCGACAGAGAAATGGAGAGCGGCGGCGCCGGGGGAACCGCGTTTATCTGGTGTGAAAAATACTTTTCGTCTGACACTTTTGGAGAAAACTCCTCCGCGCCCCGTCGTCCAGGACGACGCGTCCGGTGGAGGTTCAGCGTCAGTGACATCATCGGTGACACGGCGGTGTTTTTTAACATCGACAAAGACACGGGAGCCTCCAGCAGCCTGAGCTTGGCCTGTTGTCAGAGCCCCCGGTTTTTCCATTTACTTTTTCAGTGTAAGTGTGAGTGTGTGTGTGTGTGTGTGTTGTAAAAGTAGTAAAAAAGACGAGCGGTGTTCACGGAGTGTAAGGAATCACTGGTAAACAGATGATCCGACTTCAGTCTGAATCCTAAAAAGACGTCCGCCGTCACAGACTCACACTCTGACTCCTCCGTTCACCTCCTTCCATTTGCTCCTCCTAACGTTCCACTCCTCCATAGGTCCGACCGCCCAGAGGCTCAGTGGGTTTGGTGCCGAGCCAATCTGCTCCATTTTCCACGTAATTATTCAGTTTAGTGAATAATACGCACAGAAGAATTAAATCTAATTTAGAAATAAAGGTTAGCCGTTAGCCTCGTAGCACAGAGCACCTTATTCCCTCTTATAAACATGGATTAGCTTTATTTGGTAATTTCACTGTACAGTGATTTTAATTGTTTGTTTAATTAAGGTTAAAAATAAATCAGGTTGCGGTTCCTGTTCTTGAAATCCAGGCAGACTGTGTTCGCTTTTTTAATTTGTTCATTAGAACGGAAATCAATTCATCAGGAAATTAAATTACTTAATAACATGCATAAGAGCGGCCATTATGCATTTTAACAAACACGTGGAAATAAAACGGACCATTCAGAACTGGCAGGGTTTTTTTTTTCTGGCACTCGCCGTTTATTTAGTTTTGTTCCTTCCTCCTCCTTCAAAAGGACAAAACGGCAGAAATATGCAAACACCCCCCCGCCCCACACCTCCCACCTGCCCCCCCACCCCTCCTCTACTCTCTGTGTATTATTTTTGGTCTGGTCTTGGTGTGAGAATCTGCACGACCTACAGTACGGCGTCTCCCTCTGTACGGACGCCAGGCCTGAAATCTGTCTGTCCCCACGAAACATACGTACCTCCACACAGGAGGAGCGGCTCCGCCCCCCCCCCCCCCCCCCCCCGCCGTTTGAGCCGAAGGGCAAAGAGGAGAGGAGAGGTGAAGGAGAGCGGAGGAGAGGAGAGGAGAGGAGTGTGTGTCTTTTCTGGGCCGTCTCCCAGCAGCCAGATTCTGATCGGTCCGCCTCGGTCCAGTGAAGCACAGCACAAGGAGACTGCTCTGTAATTGGGACGACTCTTTCCATACGGAAAACAGGACCGGAACGCCACAACAACGGCGAGGGGCAGTTCCTCCTTCTGTGCAGATTTTTTATTTAAAACTTTTTTTTTCTCCCCCACCAATTCAAAAAAATCTGCAGCGTCGTACTCACAGCAGATCTGTTTACGGACAATACCCCAAATAAATACAATGAAGGAACACAAACGCAGAGAGAGAAGGGAAATTTATTTTCTATTTTATTTTTCCTTTTATTGATAATTCAATGCTAATAAATGTCAGTCAGTGCTGCTCAGATGATACTGAGCAGTGATACAAAGTAAAAAAGAAAAGCCTGGAATAAAGATGATGCAAAATGCTGTGCTGAAAACAAAGACAGAGGGAGGGCAGGCCTGGGCTGCTGAGGCTGCTTGGCAGCGTTTGGCAGCAGGAGCTGCAGCTCTGTTTAGAAGGTGCCAGCTTTTCAAACCGACACACAGCCTCTGCCAACTTCTCTCCTTCTGATCCCTTTCTGCTTCCCTCTCTCCTTCTCTCTCATTTTAACATCCCCCTCCCCGTATACTTGTTTTCACTTAACACCCCGTCTCCTCTGCACGTTCCCTCACGCCCCCTGCCACCCGCTCCGATGGCTGCCTCGCTCGCAGCGGGTCGGCCAGGAAGAGCCGTCTTCACGAGGTTTAAACTTTTCTTCTAATTTTAGCGACGGAGACGTTGGCGCCTTGAATAAAATTGTTATCGTGTTTTCCAGATTTTTTTTTTCTCCCCCTCTTCCCGTCTTTTTCTTTGTGCCTCCCCCTCGCCAAAAATATTTTCCACCTGCTTTTAGCGCAGCAAATATTGTTTCTCGGTGTAATGGAGCCGCTGCGGAGTTGGGTCCAAAACAAAATGGAGGATTAAGCGCGGCTCCTCTCCAGTCAGGAGCGGAGAATGATTCCATGTGTTAAAATGAAAAGGGGAAAAAAAAACCTTCTGACAAATGAATGACTGACTGATTCCTTTTTTATGAAATGTTCACCACATTTTTTTGACTTTTTGTTTTTTGCCGAACCTCCTGCAGTTCAGGAGCCGAGTCGGTCCAGAGGAATTGCAGGTCGTGTCTCGGACGTGGCGGTCGTTCAGGACGGAGATCTAGAGGCCCTGCGGCGACAGGAACGCGCTGCTGAGTGATGGGAGACAGCATTAAACGCTGGGTGTGGGGGTGGATGGAATTACTCAATAATGATCAGAAAATTAGAGCCATTATTGAGGGAGAGTAAACAGGCCTCTCTAAGTGTGAAAGGCCTCCATTCAGTCAGGACCAGGAGCAGGACTCCTTTCTTCCCTTTCACGGATCCACCCACGGCCTTGAGAGCCTCGCTTTTGTTCCCTGAAATAACAGAGTGAATATATGAGGTCGCAGGGGTGGGGGTCCTGTTGCCACTGCTGAGCGTAGTATAGAATAAAAGCCCCTGGCTGTTGGATACACCCTCCATATTTACCCCCTCCTTTATTCTGCGTTTATTCCGGTGGCAGGTTTGGTTTTGTCCGGGTCTTCACGCCCGCGGTTCCTCAGTTCACTCAGAACTTGACCTAATTAACTTGTCCGTCTGAGGCCTGTAGCTACGTCAGTGTCACTCAGTTCAGAACATTTGCCCCGCTGCCCGTGCAGGTGGGCACCGACGCCTCTACTCCATTATCGGCGTAGCAGCCGTTTCCTTCTCCCCCGGGTTCCTGCGTCCTCGGAATCCACATTCAGCGGAAGGCGGGTGCAAACAAGGCGCTAATGCGACTAGCTTCCTCGTTTGTCAGTGCAAGTGTACTAATTAATGGGAAATGGATAAATAAATAAACTTGAGACGCCTCGGAGCAGCTGAGCTGTGAACATAGTGCTAACATGCTAAGACAGGGATTTACACTGAACCAAAGTGGTGAAAAAAAGAAAAAAAACCCTGCAGAGAATAGCTGAGCGGAGACTGAATTCTGACTCGTTCCACTTCTGAAAAGATTTAAAAATTCTAATGTTGTATTTTTGTTAGTAACTTAATCAGGCCGACTGTGTGTTTGTCAAACAAATCTGAGCTCAACCACAGTTTTCTATTTATTTTTAATTCTCCGTCCACCTCTTTACGTCCTCTTAAGTCCCGGTCCAGGGCAGGCCGGGGTCCAGCTCCGGGCTGAGGCTCAAAGGCAGCCCCTGAAATCACCTGACACGTTCGCTAACTTCTGCCGTCTGCTCGCCTTTTCATATGGGCGGCCAGCTCCATTTCACAGACATAATTTTGGACGGTAACGTTCTCATTACCCATCAACTGTCAGCACTCAACTCTCTCGTCTATAATTTCAGACTCATCTGAATTCTTATTGGCAGCTTCGCTGCATAAATTTTGGGGGGAAAATAGGAAAACAAGAAGTTTTTCTTTTTTCCCTGCCTTCTCTGGTGAGCAATGAAAATCTGAGCAGAGATGAGAGCGAAGGAAATTAGAGTCGGTGTTTGATTTATTCTGCAGAAACACACGTCCAACGCTGTGTTTTACTTCTGTATTTTGTTTACGCGCCGCGTTGATGTTCCCTAAACCTTCGGTTTGTTCATTCAGCCTCATGCAAATGCTTCCTAATCCATCATGCACTTATGCATGAATGGGCTCACACTGTATCAGAGTATTATCGCTGCACGGAAACAGCCGATCAGTGGAGTTGCCATGGACACGTAGCTTTTTCTTCCTCCTTCTCTCTGTCTACCTCTTCTGGGTTCGGTCCAGAGAGTGTCGGTGACTGGCCTGGTTGGCACCGTCAGGGGCCACGCAGAGCTGGGCCGTTTTTCCGTGGCACTCCAGCCCCATGTGTGGGCAACCAGAGCGCCGTCGCTGCCAGAGGAATCCACTCAGAGTGTCCTCACACTATAGAAGGCTTTCCCGCACAAAGTCACACAAAAGCAGCGACCTATAGGGTGGAAAGGAACGCAGCCAGGACTCAGTGAACACTCTGGTCCCCAAAAAAAAAACACACTCACAAATGTAGACTGCAGAGGAAATGGAAACAACGGAGCAGGATCTCTGGTCCCAAAAAAAAAACACACACTCACAAATGTAGACTGTAGAGGAAATGGAAACAACGGAGCAGGATAAACTTCAATTTCAGGTCAGAGTTTATTCAAGTATTTTGTTAAACCAAGTTCAGTCCAGTGGGGTAAAAAAAAAAAGACTTTTATTTATTTAAAATTTTTTTTTTATTTTTTCTTAGAAGCTCTCAGAAACCCTTAGAGACGGCAGCTCAAATATAATTAGCTCTTGATATGAGACGACTCTGCAGGGAGGCAACGATACTTCAACCCTTGTTTTTTATTTGGCTTAAACTTCTCATTATTCACTTCCCTGTAGACCGCGCTGTTGTTACATGTACGTCGCCCCCTGTGTGTTCGTTTGTGTTAGTTTTCTGGCCAGTATGGAGAGACAAGTTGGCATCCTTTTTTTTTTTTTTGTATAATGGAGGTAGTCGTAACCAAAGACCTTGTGTGTGTGTGTGAGTGTGTGTATATATGTATATCTATTTATAAAACTATTTTATTCATCTATTGTTTAAAATAGGAGTTTCCAACCTCTGGTCCGTGGACCTGTACTGGTCCGTGTGGTCACAGTGAAATAATAATTTATTTACCATTAATTTTTTTCATGTAATGATATTTCAGCAGTTTCCCAGATTAATTCGTCTTTCAGAAACCGATACTTGAGCTTAATGACCTTAATGTTCCTCTAACAGTCCTTCAACCGTCAGCTACGGCCGAGACCGGTTTTATTGGAATATTTTTACTTGGTACCAAAACTTGACATCAAATACAGAAATGTACAAAAATGTTTAAAAGAAATTACTGACGTGCCTTTATTTTTATGCTATTTTCTGTTGTGGCTCTCATCCACCTGTGACCTCTGACTGAGAGGATGGTGGAGGTCACGCTCCATCTCTGCA
>NC_024323.1:15243584-15251767 GCF_000523025.1 Cynoglossus semilaevis
CTGTTTGACTCCCTGGGAGTAGAGTGAGCAAATAATGTTTCTAGGTGTCTGTGTGTGGATTCTATTAGAGACCGGGGGTGTGTGTGTGTGTGTGCACATATGGTCATGTTTGCCATAGAAGGCAGGCCAGGCAACAACAAACACGTCCAGCAGCAGAGCAGGAGTGTCCTCTCTGCACTCACCCCACACCTGAACCCCACACTTCACACCTGAGGCCCGTGGGCCTTGTAAATACACACGATTTGACAGCAGAAAAAAAAAAAATGACCGCATTTGCAAGCGACACATGCACGGAAGTATTTATGCTCACTCATACAGGCTGACCCAGCTGTGCAGCGCTACAAACAAAGTACCAGGTATTAACCACTGGGGCACACAGGGGGCCCCAGAGAGCAGAGGGTCCAGGTCCTACTGACAGCTGCTGAACAGTGTCCACTCTGTCCCTGCCAGAGTGGACCGGGCCGGAATTTAAATTTGATATTTTATTCCATATTTTTCTTCTGTAAATCTGGCAGTTAGGATGATGAATATTACAGTATAGATATACAGAGTACTAGTATCTGAGTGTGTGTGTGTGTGTGTGTGTGTGTTGGAGAGAATCTGTCCATACGATACGTATCACTATACAGGGGCAACGACATATGCTATACTATAGACATGACAATATATTGAGATTTTTTAAAATTTATGTTAAATGCGCGGCGGTTCCTGTAAAAGCTGCAAAGTCCATTTTTTTAGTTGGTCGGATGTAGCGCCCCCTTGTTTTTTTACACAGCACGATCGTCCACTAACTGATATTTTTCATTGAGCAAAGAAAATAAAATTGCAAATCAGCAATTTTACCCACAGTGGCAGGCCTCCCGACCCCCCGGGGGGGGGGTTACCCCCCTGCTCAAACTTTGGGAAGCACTGATCTGATCTTTTATGTTCCCTTTCTGTGGTAACGTTTGATTGGTGTGTTATTACCCTCAGACCACCGTGCTCCTCCGTCCTCCGTGACTTTCCTTTTCTTCTGATGCGCGGCGGTTCTCCAGGAACCTAAACGCTCAGAGGAACCCGGGGCAGAGAACTGGTGTTAAGACACAGAGGCGGTCCCTGCAGAGTCGGTTCAACCTCGCTGTTTGTTTTAGGAGCTGGTTATTAACAACGAGGAGCAATCAATAAATCTGGGAGGGTGAGGGTGGGAGGACAGGAGGATCAGGGACGGTACGGCACTGTTTTTCTCTGCAGCAAAGAAAAAAAAAAAAGCCCTGAGTTGACAATAAAATGAAAGCAGTCTGGCCTTCATTCTGCGGTCAGATTGTTATCTGCGGTTTTGGCCCCTGAGATCATCTCAGATCCTGCTCTTTATTGTTGTTCCTCTCCTCCTCACCGGAGTTAACTTTCCCTTCTGGCTTGGCTGTAAAAGCAACCTTAACGAGACACCGTTTACACCGTAAGGCAACAGTAATGGTCCCATTATCTCCACTCACTGAGTCCAGGGTGGTTTTTTTTCTCCACCAGGGCCCGGACCCAACACACAGTCTGATGTGATTAGTCCAAGGCCACGGTCTGTGTTCTTGGTCCGACTCCACTCTGTGATGGACTGAAAGATTTGGTCTGTGGGCGTCCAGTCAAACTACGCAGCCCTGGCAGATACACAGGGAAATCCTTATGATAAGAGCCATGATTATCTCAGTACAGTGAAGATGTCTGACACACACACACACACACACACACACACACACACATGCAGAGCCAATGTACATAAAACCTTCCAGGAATCTGAGGAGTGTGAAGTGTTTACACTCAGCCGTCTGTGTCTCGTCCAGTGGATCAGACACAGAACGGCCTTTAGGTTGACTTTGATTTTTCATTTGTGTCGTTTTACGGCAGACACAGAACAGGAGAAAACTACATTTATTATCAAGTGTTGTATGAACCGTCGACACTGACAGAAACATCAAGAAATAGTTCGATAAAGAAATAAAAAGTAAATATAATCACTGATGTTGTAAAACCAGTTCAGACCAGTTCTGGTCTGGTCTGGTCTGTGTCTCCAGCAGCTTTGACCAGTCGTATCATCATTCAATAATTACAGCTAAAATTATATATTATCAAGAAAAAAATAAACCTTTATTTAATTGTATAATATGCATTAAAATAATATTTTTTTACACCAACAAAAGACATATAATCTCAATATAAAGTCTATTTTTTATGTTTTTAAAATTATTTTTCTGGAGTGATAAAGATTATTTATTTAAAACTTTTTTAAACCCAGAATTTGACGTCTTAATTTATATATTATTGCTAATAATATTTAATATAATAATAATAAAAAGTCCTGCTTAATAGTTTGTTTGTCAAATATAATATAAAAGAAGTAACAAAAATGTTCTGAAATCATTTTAACATTTCTTAACAAACTGTGATGAAATTGTTCTAAAAAAGGAAATGAACTGCAGTTATTTATAAGTTAATTAATTAAACCAAAACATAATAGTTCAGAACATTTGTGTCTTTTTACCAAATAAATGTGATAACTTTCGATGGACGTAGAAGTTTATTGTTTTTATGCCGACTTTTTTTTCTTTTCTTTTTTTTTCTGTGAGTTTCTTTAAGGCCACGGTTCCAGTCAGAAGACATCTGATAACTTCAGCCTGACTTCTCACTGAGGCTTTTGTTGTGTGATGAAGTCATTCCCGACATATTTTATATCTTAATGCAAAACAAACACGTTACACACACACACACACAGACACAGACTCACCCCTCTCCCCCTCCTTCCTCTGATTCGTGGAAGTTACAAACCAAATAAAGCTCCCTTTTCGCTCCCATTTCTCTTTTTCCATTTCACTTGTGCTCTCAGAGGAACTGTCCTGGCTGGAACTCCTAACTGAAATAGCCTGGAGCACAGAGCGTCTTTTGTGGTCAGGCTCCTTTTTTTTCTACAAGGTGCTTGTGAAAAAGAACAGGATTTTCTCTCATTGGTCTGAGGTTTCTTCTCTGTACTGAGCGGCCGCTGTGCCTCTGTCTTTTTCTTTTCCAGTTCACTCAAGAAAAAAGCCGTTTTAATTTAAAAACAAAACAAAAAAAAAAACACGTTTTATTTCAAAAAGTATTTAGTAAATGCTCAGATTCCTGTTTTTAATCTTCAGGTCGTTGAACCACGTTTCTCTGATGTATTTCTGTCTGTGAGATCAGGTGTCTCTGAGTGAATCAACCACAGAAGAATGCACTCTTCACTCAGGGTCGGTCGGACTCCTTCACTGCCCAACGCTCAGTTCCGTCCGATGTGAAAATACGATGAAGACGAGAACAAACTAAAAAAAAAAAAAACCTTGAGTAGAACTTCTGCGTCTGGCAGTGAGAGTTTGGGAAAACCCTTTAATCAGAATCTTTGTCAGATTCACTCAGCGTCATGAACAAGTTTGAACAAACAAATTTCTGGAAAATTTATTAAATTTCATGCACAACTCTGCTAAAAGGCAAATAGAAAGAGAGAAAAGAAAGAAAAAAAAATCGAGCATCGACTCACGTCAGTCGCACAAACACGATACGTAACCAACAAATCTATGCGTTTGTCTTGAGTTTAGATATAGATTTTTCGTAGGTTTCGTACTTGTGTGAAAGTCTTAGCTCTATGCTGCCACCTAGCAGCTTGTAACATAGGTAAAGCAATGTATTTACGAGAAAAAAAACCTTTTCACAAAATCTTTTCACACACCAGAAAACCCGACCTTGACCTTCAGAATTGTTTTACTTTTTGTTTTTTTGTCGGTGTCGTAGCTGAATGTAAAAGCTCGGACTCGCTGCCTGTCTTTGGAACATTTTAAACATGTTCAGTGTCTGACTGCACCCTCGTCGAGCATGTTTGCCCTTGGTGACAGCGATTGAAAACACCTGCTCTTGCTGCCGTTCCATGTTAACCTGAGACTTGGCAACTTGTTACGAAACATGTTACATCCTGACAAAAAAAAACAAAAAACGATTTAAATGTCCAACTGTAGTTCTAGTCCATTCCTTAAAATTCATTAAAAATGTCGGAACAAATTTTTAGAAGCAGCCAAATTACTGAAACAATCTACGATTCAGGGAAATTATATTTATAAAAAAAAGTTAGATAATCGATTCAACTAACCGATATATTTATTAATTGATTTATTTTAATCATTACAGCTACTTTATACGGTCACAGAAAGATATTGAGGTCAAATCAACCTCTGACCTTTAATACTGAGTTACACAGTAGGTCAAGACAACAAAGAACAACCACTGACAGGACCAGAGTGAAGCAGTTTCAGGGGTTGACGTTAGTTTGAAGGATCAGGACACGTCTGCTGTAACGTCTGCTTTTGTTCACTCCGTAACTGCCCCGTGTTTCTTTGTTACACTCTGTGCATGTGCGTCCATGCTGGGAATAATATTTCTTAGTTTACTCAGTCATATTTTAGCAGTGACAGAGCACACACACGCACACACAGACACAGACACACACTCCCTGCTTCAGTTAGTCATCCAGGCGGACGTGTGTTGTGCACAGCCTGTCATTACTGCAGCTTTGATGTGGTCACTGGGTGGCACACAGGCTTCTTATTACTGCCATCAGGGGGAAAAAAAAACTTTTACTTTCCTGCTCTGCAGTGCCCCCTGTGTCCCTGCTCCTCTCGTTCTCCTGCTGCCGCCCTCTGCCCTCCCTCCTCCCCCCTCCCCGGCCCTCGTCCCCCGTGCCTCGTCCAAACCCACATCCATTTTTCCCACTGTTGCAATCGGAGGCCTTTTTGTTTTTGGTGCGTAAACTATCCTGACACACGTCCCCACGGGCGAGTGGCAGATATGGGGGTGTTTAGCTCCTTATGTGTGTGTGTGTGTGTGTTGGCTCGGAGCGCACATTTAACTTATGAATCCAGAAATGGAGCCGGCCCAAGTTCTGTTTCCAACCCGGTGGGTTGTGGCTGACAGTTATTGTTCTTGGTTTTTGACTAATCAGGTCATTATTGACCTGCAGACCAGCGTGCTCAGAAGTCCGGTTCAGTGGAGAGAGCCCGGTGTGATGAGACCGCTGAACCTCCGCGACGTTCCATTACCGTTCCTCCTCCATCCTGTCACACTCCACTCCTGCTGCAAAGATTAATGGCGTATAATTTGTTTATTGTGAGTCACAATTTATCATTGAACTGACTGCAGTTGAATAGAGCAGGTGGATTCAATAGCAGGCTCCTGTCCTGGGGCGAGGGCGCACGGCGAGAGGTGACTGGGTTCACGTTGCTGTAACTGAGACCTCCCTGCTGGACCTTAGCGTACATTTACATTTGGGAATGTTTGGGGAAAATGAGCGCCGTGTTTACGTGAACTCATGGAATGCTGATGTAAGGAGCCAGAACTCGGTTGTTTCTATAGAACAGCCCCCTAGTGGAGGGATGAAGGTAGAGGAGGTCAAGATTGCGAGTGTGTACTCGTCTGTCGACAGCCACAGGCTCATGCAAAATGTTTTGTACGTATCTGATCTTTAATTAACACGGCTGCTCTTGGCTGAGCAGCGCTGCTGGATAAATGAGCAAAGTGAGTCACGTTGGGGACACCAACAGGTAGATCCTGTTTAGATCAGCCCCGAGGCGCTGTTTGTTCCCTAATTTGGATAAGAGTACACCCCTCTCCCCCCTCCCTCCCTCCCTTCTCTCACCTCTAATCACCTTTGCACCTGCCTCTGATCGTGCGCAAGCAACAGCTCATCTTTTCATTGTTTGAAATTGTTTGTTTTTTTTCTCTAGAATTTTTTTTCAGTTCAGTGTTTATGTAGTGCAGGTTTGTGGAACACAGGGCTGTGGAACCTGTAGACCGGCTGACACAGGTAGAGATATGCCATCCTTCACTGACTGTTTGTTTGCGCAGTGAATAATCCGCCCACAGGCATTCGACACGGAGCGGCGTGTGGTGGTTGGGCTGCTAGATAACTCCACAGTGCCTGGGCAAAACACAAAAAACACAGTTTCATCTGAATCACCTTTCATAACTTTCTTCCAACTCTAGTAAATATGTGGTCGAAATTTCAGTAATAATAGAAAATGTCACTTCTTAAGGGCTGCAATTTCCCATAATTCCACGCCAGCTGTTGAAATAAAACCAGCCTCGACTTCACTTTCAGCACAAACGTAAACGGCAGTCGGGTTTGTTACGTAAGTCGTCAGCTTTAATGTTGGGCGTACGTCGCTGCGGTCAGGCTAATACTTTGCATGGTGCAATTTTTAGATCAGTCAGAGACGTGTCCAGAGTTGCCGTCCCGTCCATGTGGGCTCCTGGTGTGAGGATAACTGATGTACAGTAGCCCGGAGAGTCTTCTGAGGTCAGGGAACTGAAAATCACAAAGACATGTGGAATGCTGATGGGTGGCCAGTACAAACAGGCAGGTCTGGCTCTCCACCCGTGCACAGCTCAACCACCAGCAGCCAGCGCGGTGCCATCCTCCGACTTCATTCATGTCTGTGGATGACGTGGACCGTCACAGGAGACCACCGTCTCTCTGAGACTCTCCAAGGAAGCAGGTGGATTTCAGTCGGCATATTTGATCCTGTCGACTCCGTTTGACTGCCAACAGTGTGGGAAACCAAAACAATAAACAAAATATGTTTAAAATCTGCCGAGAGTTCTTAGGACGGCGGCTTTGATGGTATCTTTCCTTCATAGCTTCACGTCCAGAGAAAATATTTTTAATGCATCGGTTTTAAGTAACAGCCGATACGAGATTTCCTTCTTTCTGGATGGCCTGGTCCAGGTCGTGGTACTCATGGTCCCCTTCTCTGCTCTACAGCACCCCCTTTTGTAGATCGGACTGTTGTCAACCCAGGACAGACAAAACACTGGAATTCCTACAAAAAACTGCTATTTTCATTGAAAACAGGAAACAAAAAAATCCCCACAAAATTAAATTCACTTGCCTTGCTGTGGCCTGCCAGCCCCTGAAGGGGGGGCCCACCCCTACTTTGGGGACCACTGTTCTATACTAGATGTCAAGTCAGTTAATGCCTGATGACACACAAACAGTTATGCAAACCATGTCGTGAGGCTAGAAAATATTAGCAATTTTAATCATTCGATTCTGGTTCATCGTTCAGTTGTTTAGTTCAGAGCTGACGTTGGGGTTTTTTTTCACAGTGATATATAAGTATGTGCTTTGAGGTTTTTTTTTCTCTAGTTTTTCACAGTGATATATAAGTATGTGCTGTATTTGTGACCTGAACCAGACTCTAAAGACTCACAGTATTGACATGTGATCGCACTGATAAAACAACAGCTGCATTTCTGAACCTTCTGCGACAGAATGTTGCGTGATTATAATTTTTTTTTAAATGATTGGGACGAATTATTTCAGTGGCACGATAAGAAACCCAACGATCGGTTAGCACGTTGTTAGTCGTTGTTAGCACGTTGTTAGTCGTGACATTTGAAGTCGTTGTCTGATATCTGTGCATCTTTGGTGTTTTACCAATCGCCTGCAAACGTCTTTGGTGTGAAACGGTTTGGTGTTTTACCAATCGCCTGCAAACGTTCATGAGGATGTTAACCGTGTTACAACGTAGTGGATGTTTGAGTCATCTGGTCACAGAGTCACACAGAAACACACGCTCATCTCAGTGGATTCTGTTTCTCACCCGTCATTTTCTAATCAAAACAATTACGAGCTGCGTCCACAGAGGAACAATCACTGTAGTCGGAGAACGTCGGTGAAAGAGCGCTGTTTGCTGCATGGAAATGAAGAGAGAGAGAGAGAGAGAGAGAGAGAGAGGCATAGAGTGAAAACAAACATACAGGGATTGTTGAATTATGGGTAAAGACAGCTGAGGCTAACCAGGTTTGGTTTCCACGGTGCAGTGGGGGGCTTATTGAAAAACAAAAAAGTCTATGACTCAGTCCTGCTTTCAAGGAGACTCTGGGGCTCGAGACGTTCTCTCCCCAGAAATTCAACAAAAACACATGCAGTGGAAGAGAACGGAGAACACCTTCAAAAACATAAAACCCCAGGGTTCAATATGGTCACGAAAATGTTCCACGTATCCGTACTCTTAATGCCAAGAGGGGAGGAGGGTGGGGGGGACGAGAAATGGAGACGGGGTAGAGAGAATGAGAGGAGGGATCTGTCCTCACATTTGCTATCAATTTAGGAGCCTGAAAATAAGCACCAGGTTTGACTGGAGCCCAGTACA
>NC_024323.1:15251827-15252228 GCF_000523025.1 Cynoglossus semilaevis
GGAGAAATCAGAAGAAATGAGGCAGGAAAGGGAGACGGGGGGAGACAGGGGGAGACAGGGAGGGGAGAAGATATATGGTCGGTGGAGGAGAGAGAGAAAGAAAGAGAGAGAGAGGTTTGGACTTTGACAACAACACCTTGGCTCCAGATGTTTGCCGTACTTTGACAGCTCATGGGGCAGAAGTCAGGCGGTGTGTGAGTCACGCTGACCTCTGACCTCGCTGTGAAGGACAGGTAGACGGTTTGATAGTTTAACCTTGAAGGAGTGTAATGTTGAGGTCTGTGGGTTTGGTGTGTGATTACTGGGTTCCTACACACACACACACATCTGTGGGTGACAATAACCCCCCCTCCCCCCCCCCCCCCCACATACAGCTGTCAGCGCCTTTTTTTTTTCTATCC
>NC_024323.1:15252287-15261484 GCF_000523025.1 Cynoglossus semilaevis
CTGGATCTGTTCACCCAAGTTCAACCGTTCTCCACCGTCAGTGTTTGAGGAAGATTATTGTTCCCAACATAACACACCTAACAGACCAGGAAAAAGTAACAGTAGGTTTGGAATTATTTAAAGCCCATGAAGAAACTTCAGATGTCCCTCAGGTAAATGTCACACTTTTAACCAAACTACAAAGAAAACCTGTCAAAATGACACAAGCTTTGGTTAAAGGGTTAAATTCTCAAAACTGAAAGGAATCATTTAAAAAAAATCACCAGAATTCAATAAAGCAGAAATTTACTGCAGAAGAATTCAAGGTTTAATTTATAAAAAAATCCAGCTTTGTAAATGCTTTTATTTTTATTCAATTATTATTAAAAATACAAGTGAAAAATGTAAGAAGATAAAAAATGTAACCAGACATTTACGACCCCACCTGCAGTACCTCCACGACCCCCTAAGGGTAGCAACCCTCTTATTAAATACCTCTGATTTTATGCGTGAAGGAACCTTGAAACCTCCACTCAGGGTGAGAGCCTTAAAACACTGTGAACCAGTGTGGATTTATTGACGTATTAAAACGTTTTCATCCCCTTCACTAAAGCTGGGAGTAAAAAGTGAAAAGTACGGAGGACTCTTCAGACTCTGGGTTGTGTACATTAGGGTGAACGCTGGGTCTTTCACACCGGGCTGCAGCCCAGCTCCGTCTCGAGTGGAGCGTTTGACCCTCCAACAAAGGCCCTTCTCCCGGCTCGTCCCACCAACAAAGTGCTGCTCCGAGTTAGAAACAAGGAGGGAGTTAAAGAGAGAGAAAGTGAGGGAGGGCGGGGGAGAGGACGGAGGACTAAGAGACAGACCAGATGTGTCTTTTGTTTAGATTTGAACGAAGCGGAAAGGAAGGGTGTAGGAGTTAGGAGGCTAGCTTACAAGGAGGAGTAAGACGGGGAGAAAGTGGGAGTGAGGGTTTTTTTTTGAGGGGTGGTCTAATGAAACCAGAGCATTCATAGACGAGGGCCCGTACGTGCAGCGAGGGGGGAGGAGGAGGAGGAGGAGGGGGAGGAGGGGTGCCGTACAGTATGTGATTACCTACCAGCAAAACCACATTCATTATACTAATTGCTACAATGGTCCCGGCGGCCGGGGGGCTGAAAAGGGGGCAACCGTGAGAGGGGCTGCATTGTTAACATTTGTTAGGCTCATTGACTCCAGAATTCATGGTGTCTGTCATCGTAGCTCGCTGGGAGATTCTCCAGGGTCTGAGTTTGTAGAACTGATAATCTGGAGGTGGGGGCTGAGGACCCCCAAACCTCCTCCAGCCCCGACCTTCATCATCATCATCATCATCATCACCGTCGTCGTCGTCGTCAGTGCAGGCCGCCACAAACTTAATACATGCATAGCAACACACTATCCAGATTGCCCTGCATGAACACACACACACACACACACACACATTTAGCCTGTGTTACACATTCAGGCCCAACGAAAGCACGAGACATGAACCAAAACAGAACCAGAGGCCAACATTTGAGTGATGGAAAGACAAGGCCTTTCCTGCGTTTTGCTGCACAGAACAGCCAGGCTTCCAGCAGCTTGTGTCAATATTTCACCGTGTGTGAGTTATGTATGTGCCCAGTGTACGGAGGGGGGGGAGACTGGTAGGGGGGTGAGGGGGGAGTCGGCTCGGAGCAGATGACTGCTGTGACAGTTTGAACATGTGCTATGGTGAATGTGCACAGACTCCCACAGCTCAATCTGTTGAGTGACGTTCCCAAATCAGCCCAGTTGAGGAATGCTGCCAGTTGTGATCAACAATATGGCCGACAGTTGTCGTGTAACATTAGCAGCTCACTGAGTCTCCACAGGAAATGAAGGACTGGAGCCCGTTACCCCTCTTTATACACTGTATGTTTTTATTCTTTTTGGGCAAGGAATTCTGGGTAGTTGAATAAACCTTAATGTCATCTACAGGGCTGTGAGAAAATATATAATCCTGATCTGTCCTCTCCTGATCTGTCCTCTCCTCATCTGTCCTCTCCTGATCTGTCCTCTCCTCATCTGTCCTCTCCGGATCTGTCCTCTCCTGATCTGTCCTCTCCTCATCTGTCCTCTCCGGATCTGTCCTCTCCTGATCTGTCCTCTCCTGATCTGTCCTCTCCTCATCTGTCCTCTCCGGATCTGTCCTCTCCTGATCTGTCCTCTCCTCATCTGTCCTCTCCGGATCTGTCCTCTCCTGATCTGTCCTCTCCTGATCCCGTATCAATCTCCTCAGTCATTGATCAGTTATTGATATTTTTTCTCCCCAATTCCCAGTCCAATATTCCTGGTGTTGGTTCATGTTCTTTTTCTTTTCTTTCTTCTCTAGTGATTCCAAATCTAGATCCCTCTGAGACTCTGAGTCTGAGAGTCTGAGACTAGGATCAGACTGGGACTACAGCTAAAAAAACACCTCAATATATCGTCTTGCCTCTAGTATCTCAGTATATCCTGTTGTTAACCCGTATCGCGACACGTATCGTCATTCCAGTCCTCGTCCCCAGTCAGTTGTACTGCAGTAGTGCAGTGCTGTGTGTGTGAAAACCATCACCGTGCAGTCAGTGAATTGCTGTGTGTGTTAAAACCATCACCGTGCAGTCAGTGAATTAAATTCCCTCAGTTGTTCTGGTTCCTCTCTCTGTTGTTGTTGCTCTGAGTGTTCTGCTGCCGCCCCTCGACCCGGCTCAGACCCAGGAAGAGTCCTCGGGCCGCGGTAGCTGCTGCTGCTGACGCAGCCAAAGCAAATGAGCAGCACTGCCTCCGCCCTCAGTCTGTTGGACGTGTGTGCTACTGTTGTAGGAGCTGCGAGGGAGTTCCCTTTTGTGCAGTGGATTCACTCGTCCTCGTATATGTTTGTTTCAAACCTGTGTGTGTGTGTGTGAGAGTCCGGCAGGGCCGACGACGGATTCCTGCGACCGTCAGGTGGTTTTCAGATGGGTCAGAAATAGCCGCAGAGCTATGGGAAGAATGGCAGGGATGGAGTGTGTGGGGCCGGGGCTGGCATCGCCCTCTCCCTCCTGGTCTCCCTCTTCAGCGCTGGATGACAGCTCGTGGATGGTATCAGGTTTCCTCCTGCTGGCACATCAGCCTCATTGAACCGCACTCCCTTCACCTCCGCACTGTTACTCACACGGCTTCGCACAACTCACTCCACGCAAACCGCTCATCCAGGCGTGCAGTCCTGCGTGCGCTGCGTCCTCCCGGAGCTAAACCACAGGGGCCTGACTAATCAGACCACACATGAGGAGAGGGGAAGGACAGTGGGCCGGGAGTCGGCCTCCTGCTTTGTGTGGCAGTGAGGGAGAGGGTGGGGGTGAGGAGGAGGAGCAGCACATGAAGAGGGTTCTAATCCAGGAGTGAGACGAAGGCCCAGAGGAAGTGAAGTCTGTGAACCGTGAAAAACACTCCGAGAGGTCACGACCTCAGGAGAGCGAACAAGAGGGTTGTTTGAAGAGGAATTAACCTTTGACATCAACAACCGGCTGAGGGTCACACGCTGTGGCTCAAACTGTGGCTCAGAAGTCAAAGGATGTCATTGGAAGATTCATTCACTCCAATATAATAGACCACTTTTTTAAACGTTTCTCCTGCGTCGTACGTTCAAACTACTGGTTCAAGAAAATATCGATTCACTAAAATATCACGATATTTCCTTTTCTGATACTTTATCAGGATACAGTTACTAAACCCTCAATATATCGTATCACCAGATTCTTATACCTGATTCATACATGTCTATTCTTTAGTTGTTTTTTCTAGTATTTTAAACTACTTTTTAATTTTTTTACCAAGATTTGCTGTTCCTGCTCCGACATGTTCTGTGGTTTGTTTGAGTCCGACGGTCGTACTGTTGTCGACGCAGGTGATCGATGGTCGGCTTCATCTCTTTTTTAAAAGGTTTTATTTGACTTTCAAGTTCTGCCACCTGTTACTGGACTTTGGCACAACCTGAGATTCTGGTGAAGATGGTTCGAGGTTTGAGGTTTGAGGTAGAGGAGGTGCCAGAAGAGGAACGTTCTGGATTCTTCATTTAACGTTAATGTTGAACATGACGAGTCCAACGGTGGGAGGATGAAATGACAGATGCCTTTGACATCAGTGTCTGTGTCAGCGTGTGTGTGTGTGTGTGTGTGTGTTGAAGTGTGACCCAGCAGGGTTCTTGTCTTGTCCGTGGTTTTAGGTGAACATGCAGCTCTGTGACAGTGATGACAGCTGAGTCCTGACTCTCCTCCCACTTGTTCTTTTCCTCCCTCTGGCATGTTGGGGGTGGGTAGGGGGTGGTGGTGGGGGCTTCAAGTTAGGGTGCATTTGAAGCAGCTTCTGGGAGGCCTCTGAAGCGTGCCGAGAGGTCAGAGGTTACAACAACTGGGCCTCCCAGGACCACACCAAAAACCCCAGCCCACCCCTTAAAATCCCTCTAAACCCCTAACACCCCCCCCCCCCCACCCACACACACACACACACGCGGGGGCACAGATCACTTCCAGATCCCTCTGACACATTAGGTTCAACTTCTGTTATCTGGTGTTCACTGCTGACAAGCTAACGTTGGAGTCTTGACTGCCCCCTACTGTATTCCTGAATACCGAGACTTGACCCTCACTGTTACGATGAATTAATTACAGTTAATCCTAATCCTAACTCTAATCTGACCTGTTGAAGCTGGACTTTCACTCTCCGAAAAAATGTCCTGACAGATATAGGTAAACCAGATTTATTTACACACTCTTGGTTAAACAGTCAACACACACATTTACACACACATTTAGTCATTTCCCTGAATCGACCTTTATGACCTTTTTCCCAGTGAGGGGTGAAATTGACGGGGGGTGAGGGGTGGGGGGGGCAGCAGAGAGACTCAGATCCACTAAAATAGTTCTCTGTTCTCCTGCCATCGTCGTCTACACACTTCCATCGCCTGATTTGATGACCAGTGTTTGGGTTTCCACAGGCCTCACCGTATCACCCGCCCTACACTCACCCCTCCTCCCTCCTCCCTCCACTCACCCCTCCTCCCTCCTCCCTCCACTCTTAACATCTGTTTCCAGTGAGGGCCAGAGACAGGGGATGTGGAACTCTTAAAATTAATTAGCGCATTACCAAGTGCTTGAGTTAGAAGAGGCCTCGCTGGACCCCCGCACGCTAACCCCACTCCGCCACCACTCACACCGCCCCGCTCCACCAAACCCTGGCCTCCCCCCTCCCCCTCCGCCTCCCTCCTCCCAGTCTCAGGGGGCCAGTTTATCACCCAGGACCAATTAGGGTAGGAAGTGAGGTCGCCGACCTTCTGTCAGGCCTCATAAGCTCCCGTGTCACCTGACGGGGGACATGCCACCACAGTGAGAAATATTCAGGGGGTGGGAGGGTGAGGGCTCTGACATTGGGAGGGAGGGTGCGTGAAGGAAGTGTTTGTGGCTGTGGATTTATTCTGTAATTGGATGAAATTGCCTGTTAATGTTTCTCTTCACTCCTTTTTTCTTTCATTTCTTTTTTTTTTTTTTAGCCTGAGACCTTTTTTTATTGGTCTGTTGTTTCTCATCAACACAAAACACCACGACCTCAGTTCACTGACACGGCTCTTATTGGTAACAGGGAACCACTGAGTGACTAGACTGAAAACATGAACCTGACCCCTGACCCCTGACCCTGGTCTAAACATGGAACTAAGAGACAAAAACAAAATGAATATACACATTTAAACATTTAGGTTTTGTTTAAAAAATGTTTTGTTCAGTTTAACCGTGATTTTAACTTTTATTCTTTTTTCTTCTTCCATGTTTCTGCTGTCGTCTCGTCTGCTGTCGCAACAAAAGGTAAGAAACGTATTACTTGTTACTTCACGTCACACTCTCAACTCTGAAATGTTTCATGCTTTTAGAAAAAGAAATATTCGGGCTGTGAAACGACAGAATTTATGATTAATCACGAATAATCGTCAGAAGTCGAGATAAAACATCGTTCTCTGTTATGACGTAAAAACCTTTTCTCCGTGAACATTTTATCCATAATAGTCAAGTCCTGCTGTAGGCAGCTCTGATTTCCTGGTTCTTTGAAAGCATCTCACTTCTGGTCAGGACTGACCTGAAGGTGTCGTTGAATCTGGAGGATTTTTCCCCACAGTGTGTATAAATACCAACATGTGATCATCACTCTCTACTTTTTATACTTTTTTTTTTGTTCATGTGAATTCACGTATCATCACTCTCTACTCTTTATACTTTTTTTTTTTTTGTTCATGTGAATTCACGTCTCATTCTTATCATTAATAATTTTCGTTTTAACCCTGAGTATTTAAAACGTGTGCACGCTACGAGCTAAATGCTAATTAAAAGAGCCCCCTGTGTTTGGTTAATTAAGCTGCACTGTAATAAACAGTAACCGTGTTATTGACTTGAGGCAGTTAAAAGAAGCAGTCGTTTAAATTTTATCTATATTTAATAAATCCCAAGTATAACACACACACACACACACACACACACACCTTTTACCTCCAGTTTTCTCTCCCATCACCAGCTCCACCTCCCATCAGTCAAACTCCTCCTCTGTGGAGACTCAACTTATCTCACCCCATCTCCCCTCTCAACGTGACTGTTTCATTTCTCCTCCCTCTGCTGTCTGCTTTTTCGCTCTTCTCCGTCTCTCCCTCCCCCCTCCCTCCTCCCCCCTCCTGTTCCTCCTAACCCAGTTCTGTTGGTGCCTGTTTACCTCCATCGCTCCACCAGATGGTTTGTGTTAAACTCTGCGTTTGACAGCTCCGCTCCGTCTCCACCCCCCTGATATTATTCTAATATCGAGGGTGGCTCTGATCTAACAGAGCGCAGGAGAAGACGAACGGGGGGTAAAAGGAAATTAAAGTATGACGAGGAATTATTTTGTCAAGTAAAGGGCAGCAGTCATCACCGAGTCTGGTTCCAGTTTGGTTCCCTGTCTGTAAAAGTGTTTAAACACACATAAAGTCACGTATAATGTAATATTGAATAAAAATTCATCCGTTAGCACAACTCCCCCTGCTGGTGGGTCTTTTAAAAAAGATGTGGCTTCTCGCTGCCAGAAATACTAACACATTTTCTAGCATCCTCTCAGAAACTGTCAGAAAGTTTTACTCCAAATGATCTTTTGTGAGAGATAAACACAGCTCTTCATAAAAGTTATTTTTAACTTAATTTTTTTTATCTTAAGTCTTTCTCTCGTGTTGAACAGTTTGGAAGTTCTTTCTTCAGTCGCCTCGTGTGCTAACGTTCTGTGGCTAAGCTAAGCTAAGTCATATGGTGGTTTAAGCTTTGTCTGCTTTGGTCTCCCGCTACAGAGCGCCCCCTTCTGTGTATGTGGTAAAATGTGATCGGTTTTTACAAAAATAGTTTTTATGATTCGTGTGTTTTCAGTTATTGGATTCCATGAAAACATATTTAGAGACAGAGTTTAAAGATGTTGACAGATATCCAACACAAATACTGTGTGTTTTTGTTAGGGGGTGAGGAGGAGGAGGAGGGGGTTCCTCTTTGACCTTTTCACTTTGATTTCATCCCATCCGTTGAGCAGCTCCAGTCTGGTGGTGCTGTAGAAACCCTGTGCGGTGCTGCAGGCTGACTGAGCGTGTCTGCCTGACGTGCTGCTCTCTGCCAATCCACTGTTCCCACTGCTGCCCTCCTACACCCCCCCCCTCCCCTCCTCCTGCTCCCTCCCCCTCCTACCCTCGCTCCGCTGCCTCCCCAAAGAACCACAAACAATAAACCCTCTGTTACATTTAACCTCCTCACGTGTTTCTCTTTCTCTCTCAGTCCCTCCCTCCGAGCCGTGCTAGTTATGTCTTGAACTCACTCGGTTCTTTCACCCTCTTCTCCTCCCCCCATCTCCCCCCCCTCACTCTCCTAACATTACAGCTGTTTGGGTTCTGTCTTCGGTCTGTTACTCATCTCCCCTGGGTGTTTTGGGACTTGTTTGTGGGCTTGGACCTAACAGCAAAACAAAGACAACAAACTCTAGACACCGTTTTTGGTCAGGCCACTGTGAACTCTCCCATTCTGAGCCAATGACAGCAGTGATTAGTATCTCATAACAACTGGGACTGTGTGGAGAGTGGGTGTGTGTGACTTTGTGGCCGTGTTAGCGAGTACAATACCCTGCCAGTGGAATTACCACTCGTCACAGCACCGCCGCAGCAGCAGCAGCAGCAGTAGTAACAGCAGCAGCAGCAGCAGCGGTGGTGGCGGTGGCATCGGGACAGCAGACAGATGTTGGTCTAATCTTCCCCTAATGAGATTGGTCCCTCATTCCTGCGTCTTTATGGGAGCAGCAGGCTGGCAGACATGCAGGCTGACACTCCAGTGGGAGCTCTTTATGGGAGAAACAGCACTAAGACAGAGTGTTTCCAACGTCTGCTAGTCAGTAAGTGAGACAAGTGGATGGTTAGGCAGGTTGTGAAGGAGGCTGTCAATTCAACATGGCCGACGGTTGGTTTAACCAATCGACGCTCGCGCTGTAGGGGGAGACAGTGGGACAGTGGGACAGGTAGTCAGACGGGCGGTGACTCACCGGACGTGGACGACACACAGACTGCTATCTGATGGCCTCCACTGGTCAATTAGATTAGAGCGCAGCTCCACAAAGTACAGTTAATTCTCCGGATTAGCATCACTGCCGGATTCTCGGGCCACTAAACTAAATCACTTTTTCCATTTGGTAAATTTCATTACACACCACATCAAGATCCAGGCTTTAATTGTGGCCTGTTTTCCATAACAACAAATTAGGCCGTGATCTCAGCGTGGTGACTCACCGGACGTGGACGACACACAGACTGCTATCTGATGGCCTCCACTGGTCAATTAGATTAGAGCGCAGCTCCACAAAGTACAGTTAATTCTCCGGATTAGCATCACTGCCGGATTCTCGGGCCACTAAACTAAATCACTTTTTCCATTTGGTAAATTTCATTACACACCACATCAAGATCCAGGCTTTAATTGTGGCCTGTTTTCCATAACAACAAATTAGGCCGTGATCTCAGCGTATAGATAAGGTCACAGCCTTTTCTCTTAAGTCGTTTCCTCAGATGCAGTGCATTCTGGGTCGGCAGAACGAAGCAGTATGTACGGAGTGACACGGACACAGCCGTCAAACATTTCTCCAGTCGTTGAAGGAAGAACTTTCTAAGACACTTTTGCAGGGCTGGG
>NC_024323.1:15261838-15262166 GCF_000523025.1 Cynoglossus semilaevis
CCAGACCTCTGGTTACACTGTACTTTTCTCCGTTGCCATTTCTTCTTCTGTTTTTCTTTCTCTCTGCGTACCAGCAGCACACACACACACACACACACACACAGAGAGCAGTCATAATAGCAGGGTGAGAGCACAGGCCCGACCACTGGACAGTTTTTGTACAGAATGCTAGCATATGTCAAATCTGGCTTATTGAACTTAGACCACAACCTGAAACAGCTCGGCTCAAAGTAGCACAGATACACACACACACACACACACACACACACAGACATATATGGTATGGTCTGTATATACACACACACACACGCGCGGGAACGCTCTCTCT
>NC_024323.1:15262319-15272808 GCF_000523025.1 Cynoglossus semilaevis
ACACCAGAGAGATTGTGTGACTTTTATTCAGTTTCATGTAAGGAGATCGGACTGTAGCTGATCTAATGACTCAACACATGGTTTCACATGGAACAACAGTCGGAGAGACAGCGACAGCGACCACGACCACGACGGCGGTGGTGTGTGTGTGTGAGAGACATCACCGCTGGTGGAATTTAGTTGTTTTTTTTTTGTTGAAAACACCCGCAGCATTTTAACGATTCACCGGCGTCCGTCGCAGGTCGACTCTGGTCTCTGTTCTCGCCAGGGTTTGTCAAAACAAGTCAAATCAAATTGTCATCCGGTGAATTTCTGACGAGGTGCTGCGTTCACGGTGTCAAACGCCACGTAAACACTTCTCCCCGTCCTGTTTGTCTTTGCTTGATGAGCGAATGAGAGCCGGTGAATCAGTGTTGGGAGAGCGGAGCGGAGCGGAGCAGACACAACAACACGTCCTGTACTCTGCCTGACCTGACAACCTGACACGGCTGTGTAAACCACTGATCAAGATATCTGTTTATGGTCGGTGATGCTCAGAGCCACCTCTGAGCCCAGCTGACCTCATCCAAACATGCGGCCCGGCGTTGTGTACGACCCAAACCTAACGTATCGCACTGGGAATCAGTGTGTACTGGCTGCTGTAGCTTTGAATTATACTCTGTACTGCAGTACTACTGCTCTCCCAGTCCACAGACTTTTTCCATTTGCAGAATTATCTTGTGTCTAAACCAGCGCTGATTCAAGGCCTTGGCCCAACAATGAAAGAAATATGTAAAAAGTAATCCATCACTTCTCTCTTTTGTTGCTGGGGTTTCGGCTAAATTTATGTAATGACTTCATCCTTGTGCAGCGTGCAGTGATTTTTTGGTTACATCCTCCAGTAACCTGCTTAGCGCTGCTTCAGGGCCGCGGGTCTCAGAGGCCCGATGTACTTCCAGGCCGTTCTCCAGGCCCAGACTCCACGCTGCACATAAACCGGTTGTTGTTTTTTTCTGTAGGCATCATAAATGAATTTAGTGGTGGTAGCATATTTATTTATTGCGCTTGAATTGGCTCCAGCAGTGTTTTTTATTACATAAATACAGAACATCCTCCTCTGTGACTCTGCTCAGCCAACTTTGGAAAAACACAAGGTCTTATTATCCAATCACCACAGGACCCTGTTCCTGGAACTCCTCCAGCACCTCGTCCCACCACCCGCTGTGTGGAGTCTATATGGTCCTCGTGTGATCTGTGGAGGAGAAATTAGCCCACGATAATCACCTCCTTCTGGAGTGAAGCCACTTTGATCTCCAGGTGTGTTTTACACCGAGTTCATCAAGAAAAGTCTCGAGCTGAAGTCGTCTTTGCTAACAATTAGCTGTTGGTGGTGAAAATAGGCCCAGTATGTCCCGGGTCCTACTCCGCTCTCTGTTGCAGGGATGAAGTGTTAGGAGTGAGGCACTGGAACGTAGTGGGGGATTTTTGATGAGCGGTGGGTTCTTGTTAGACGTTGTGTCTGCAGCGTGAGCGTCCTCTCAGACGGCCCATCTAGATTTGTCCTCTCCTCTCCGTCTGGTTCCTGTTCTGCTCATCTTATCTTTCCTTCTTTATCTTCTCCCCCGCTCGTCCGTTTGTGCCTCTGTACCCTCCACAGTGCATCCTAAATCCTCCTTAATGCCAGACGTCGTGTAAAAAGGTGATAGCGATGCTTCACACTGTGTGTAAAAATAGCGGTGAGTCGTCGTCATATACATAAGACCTTCTCTCTGGTGAAGTAACGAACTGATGCAACACACTCCCTCACACACATATGCACCATAGAAGGAGAGGAGGAGGACAATGCATCAGGACGCCTTGCCAGTAGGAGTGCGTCTCCGCCAACGAGTACGGAGATGAATGGTGTTAAACGCATCTTAAAGCACATATGTTTGAATCAGATGGCAGAGCGCCTGTTTTCTTCCTCCCTTAGAAACCGATCTGATCGTAAATCATCCTTCACATGCGTTTGGATGCAGGATTTGTGTGTGCGAGCGCTGATGTGCGCCGGCGCTCCTGCACAGGCGTAGCCTGAGTTCTGATGATAATAGTAAGATGTGCGCAAACAAGTGTGAGTCCATGTTAACCGCAGGAGCAGTAAGGACGCATACCAAACACGCTCGCATGCTAATTCTTTCTCTCTCTCTCTCCTTCACACACACACACACACACACTGATCGCTGTGGTGTCCTGTGCCTGTGTGGCCCAGTGCTGGGATGTAAAGTGAAGCAGGAAATGTGTGAGCCATGAAGGCATGTGTTTATGCTGGCTGCAGTCGCCCATCACCAGCCAGAGGGAAAACAGACACCAGCGCTGCTCCGTGTGCTCCCCATCGCCCTCTTTTTTTCCTCAAAAACCCTCAACATGAGGATCATCTCTCACTCTCCGCTCTCCAAGATTTGGGTTTTTCTCTTCACCAGTTCCCACTTTGTTCCGTTCTTTATTCCCAAAATCTTTCAGGATTGAAAAATAACGTTGAAAAAACAAAAAAAAAATTTGAACCACCGTCTTGATAATAAGTATTCTCCGGACTTAAAGTTGAACTTTGTTTTTGTATTTCGGCTCACTGTCAGTGGCCACAATAGGTACTGCATCGCTGAAATGTAGGAAAGAAACTGAACTTTAATGACAAACCTAAAAGAAAAAATAAATAAAAAGCCAAAATGTTGGAATTTAACTTTTTTGGAACTGATGCTGATGCAGCAGAAGAGAGTCGTTGTCAAGCTGCACATTAGAAAACAATATTGAACCGTACGAAAAGTGATGCAGAATATAATCATGGACTAGTTTTAAATAATAATTTATAATAACAGTAATAATAATTTCTCCTCTGTTGCTGCAGTCAGTTCTTCTGTCCTCGTATTTACCAGAAACAAAACTTACAAAAATGTAAATGTCGACAACAAACTTCAGCAGCACAGGAAAAATAAAAACGAGATGTCTCCTCTGTTGCTGCTGATTCTCAAGTCAGTTCTTCTGTCCTCGTATTTACAACGTAAAGAGAAACAAAACTTACAAAAATTAAAATGTCAACAACAAACTTCAGCAGCACAGGAAAAATAAAAAGACGAGATGTTCAGACAACGACACCACCATTCACTGAAGAAGACACGTGAAACACTGTCAGTGAAGTTGAGCTTTAATAGCCCCCCTGCCCCCCCCGCTCCCCCCTGTCCCCTCTAATGATCGCAGAATAAATAATGCCTGACTTGAATAACTTGGCTTCAGACACAGACTGTGTTTGGCCGCGGCCCTGGATCAACAGTCCGCTCTCATCACGGCCGTATTTCTCCGAGGTTTAGACAATAAAAAAAAAAGTCCTGTCACAAAGTTGAATTGCCTTCAGTATTTCTGTTTTCTAGACAGCTACATTAGCCTAATCACTGCCTGATGTTCCTGTGTGTGTGTGTTGTTAGATTAGTATCTGCTCTCATGGGGTGAGGAGGCGTTGGAGCACGGTGCAGCGTGCAGGAAACCTCTTTTAGGAGTTGTTTTGTGGCAAATATTGCAACTTTTTTACCCCCCCCCCCCCCCTTGTGTAGTAATTAAAAACTGCTGCGGAGCCTCGACTCATGGTAGAAGTATTTGCTGTACGCACAGAAATAACTGTGAACTAATTATGTGTCTAAATAAGTAGCTGTTCTGACAGCTGCTTTTTTTTTTTTTTTTTTTACCTTCCGTGAGTTTTTATCATATGTTGTATGAGCTTTACCCCAAAATGAGGGAAGAGCCCCCCTGAAGGGTCACGAGGTCGTAAAACAGGGGTCACAGTGGTTGGATTGTTTAGTTAAAGTAAACCTGGTTAGTTAAAGTTTTTTATCGGCCTTTTAACTGTACTAACGAGAAAATCCAGGCTGTGAGAGTGTGTTTTTTATCGGCCTTTTATCGAGTCAGCAGTTTTTGTGTGTTTTGTACTTAAGGAAAAAGGAATTTGTTCAGCTTGGCATAAAACACTTGTAGAGATGGACTTAATTTGTGTGTGTTTGTGTGTGTTTTCATTATTTGTTCAAATAGTCTCCAGTCTCCATGACAAACTACTGAGAGGGAAAAAATATATTTAAAAAAATCTAAATGTTATCTGACAGACTCACGGTCGACTGTGTGCAGGTCGGATCAGGAGCAGATAGATTTAGCCTCGGTCCAGCCGCGGTCAATGTCAGAGTGATTTGTGAGTCTGATCCTGGTGATTGACAGATTGAGTTAATCCGTCGACCCACATCAGCCCTCATCAACCTCCATCCCTTCACTGGCTCTAAAAAAAAACCCCGGCCGGGGCAGAGGACCGAGGGTGAATGTTCAGGACGGGGCTTTAAAGTGAGCGGGTCAGGAAAAAAAAGCTCCTTAATGATTTAATCAGTGCAGATTAATTCATTTGCTGTAATTCCACGCTGATCCAGCAGGTCTGGACGCTCTGTGCCGCAGCAGGAGGCCAGCAGCGCCACATGGATGTGATTGGGAGAACTTGTGATTATTAACTGAGGTTGTGCTTTTTTTGATTAGGGATTGGGTGTAATCCTGTGGGATGATGGTTGGTGTTTGGATGACGGCTGATCTGCTGAGGTCTGGAGTCTCAGTGTAAAAAAAAAAAATGTGTCTGTTGGCGTTTAACGCTGTCTGATCGCAGCAGCGTCGTTCATCATGTAAACAAACGTGTGATCCGGTCGGATTAGTTCAAACAAGTTGGGATTTTCCTTCTTTTGGATCATATTTTAATGTGACCAAATTGTTGAAAGAAGGAAATATTAAAACCAGACTTTTGCTTTTTATAATTTTATTAATGATTAGAGAGAAGTCGTAGAGTTTCATCCTTTTTTTGAATCAAATCTTTTCAGTGAAAAAGTCGTCGTCGTTGGTTGATGAGATTTGATTGGAGTGGACAATAAAAATAAAATCGTCTTCACTGTGGAGGTTTTTTTTCCACTCGGTTCGTGTGAAGTCTGACACGGTGATCCCGGTCGACTAGTTGTACGGAGCCGGTTGTCATCTGCGCCTGAGGTTTCTAACTATGTGCAGAAGTTCTGGGATGTTAGCTGCTTTATAACAAGCCACATAATCACAACCATGAGTGAAGTGTTGAGACGAGATGAAACCGTTTTTACTGATTAAAATAAATACAGAAAAAATCACGGCGTTTGGTGTTCAGTGGCTGAGATGCTTTCAGTTATTACAGGAATGATTTGCATCCACATACAAACCAACAATGACTCTAGACACACACACACACGTTGTTGCCCCTCTGTAGTGATATGTATCGTATTGCGATATTCTTGCCAATCCACAACTCCAGTCCTGTTTGTTGGTTTATGTCTGTACTAGTCTGTAAACAGGATCAATATTTAATATATTTCTAAGATAAAACGGTAGTCAACATTCGGAGAACCTGACGCTGGAGTCGGCCGTAACGCAGCTGACTCTCCGCTGCCAACTGCTGGAAGCAGAAGGTGAAGGAAGTGTTAAACTGAAGCGGGGCTGGAAACCCCGTCCACTGTGGAGATCATGGAAACACCACCTGTGTTTCTTCAGCCTCGTTGACTTTGGCTTTTCTGCTCTCATTTACAACCGTGCTGACTTAACATTTGGACTGGAATAATCAAGCCCTGGTTCAAGGCCCCCTCGTCAGTGTTCCTGTTCCCACTCTGCGGTTCCTCATCATTGTTGGTCTGCTGACGAGAGGAGACTTTGAAAAGTAAAAGACGAAGAAGAGAAGGAGGAGGAAAAGAAAGAGGAGAGCAGGGAGGAAAGATGAAGTGAGGTGAAGGGAGTAGAACCGTATTCTCAGATTAGGACCTAATTACAGAAACATCCAGGAGCCAGGTTCTGGAGAAGGCATTAGCAGCCGCTCCACCATCTCCTGTGTTCTCCACTCTCTGCTCGTCCCCTCCTCCTTCTTTCTTTCTTTCTTTCCATTTTATCCCATCATTCCTGTGGGGTTTCTGTCGGTGGGGTAGTTCTTCCTGCCGTAGGTTTTCCTTCAGTGTTCTTTTTTTCACACGACACCCAGGGAGCTGTGAGGCAGCAGTGGTGCGTTCAAGGTCTCATTGCAGCGTACTGGAGAAACAGTGTCTGTGGAAATTCACTCTTTTTATTTCTCACCCAAGTTTGTTCTCCTCCGATCAAAAGTGTGAAACAAATAAATTCAAATCCTCACATCAAGACTGAAGGAATCATAGACGGTCGTCTGTGGAGAACCAACGTTCTCACTTCGTCAGTGATGCGTTCAAATGTTTATGTCAGGGCATTACTTTCAGCTTCTTCCTTCATCAGTGGTTGCCATAGCGATAGTTTGTTCAGCGATTAAGCGCCGTTTTACCCGATGTCCTTCCTGACCTGAGAAGAAGGACTTGGAATGAAACTTGGAAACGTTTGTGAGGAAGACGGACCTGGAGAACTCCGTGATCTGAACTTATGAAATAATAAAGGTTAACGTTTTCTCTTCTTTGTGTGAAACAGTAACTGTTTTACCGCCTGCACACGGACCAAGTTATTTTAGCGCTACACCTCGTACGTAGCTAAAACGAAACTTTTTCAAATCGTCCCACAAACTCTAATTTATGGCCCAGCTCTAATCTTTAGAGCGTGTAAATTATTTACATTTGTGAAACCAGAAACTCCGCTGGCTCCAGTGACTGGATCCTTGGCTCGGTCGGGTTTGGCTGTCTCTTCGTTCTCTCTGGAGATGAATCATCTCCTCCAGAATCATCCACACGGCTGAGATTTCACTTGACTTGAATGCATTTAGAAAAAGAAAAAAAAAAGGAAGAAAAAGCTTGTTTAGCCCAAATGTACAAAAAAAAAATTTATTGCGTTCACTTGGTAAAATCCCACATCACAGCCGTTTCTCCTGCTGATTGTTCCAAAACCCTGAGATCTCTGACCGCTGATTCGAGGGATAACGACCGACGCAGATGTCGGACTTTGTCTCTACGGCTCATAAAAGCACCGATGGGATGAGAGGAAGAAGTAAAGGAATGGCACGGAGTGAGCGCAGAACACAGCGGTGTCCTCTGATCATGGTTACTGTGGCCTGAAGACAAAAGCAGACTCTTCGTGGGACCAGGAAAAAGAACTGGCCCAGGACGTCGTTAGGACCAAGACGGACGACATGTTGGTCTTATCTCTCACCTGATGAGCTGAGCGTGCTGGCTCAGCATATTTGAACATCTGGGTATGACATTATCAGAGCAGGTCACAGGGGTACAGATGAACTGGAATGACCCTTGGTTTATTTTTTTTTGTTTTTTTTTCTCTCGGTGGTAACATGTTCAGAGGCAGTTTTGAAGACGTTGAATCACAAAAGACTCAAAAAGCAAAAATGCTGTTAAAGAAAATATCACTGAGTCATTTAAGTTTTGGTCGCAGCCAAAAAAAACGTTGGTAATAAAAATCATTATTATTATAAAACGGTTGATTCGCTGAGAAAAAAAAGACCACAAATGTTGAGGAATCATCGTTGACCGACTGTTGATCGAAGATCGTCCGTGGCTGTGATGTTGTTGAAGCAGAAACGTTCATCAGTTCGTTAAAGAACATAGAACGTCTTGTCCTCTCTGGACATGCTGCTTCATGTCAGCTTTGAAGACAGGGGGCGCCGTTCAGAAGTTGCTGTTGTTTATCCGTGGCTCAGCCATGTTTACTGAACCTTTGGTTTCACCTGTCGTGTTTTGTGAATCGATCGATTAAGGGATCGCCCTGAGGACGGTGAACTGTGACATCTTGGCCCCTGATTGGTTCATTGTTGACATCATCGATGGCGCAAACTCAGAGTTATAAATCATGATGTGTCAGGAAGAACCGATGATCGTTCCCACCCATGAGTCCCAGTGCCTTTGACAGGAGCCCATTTTATCTGAACTGAAGAAGTGGAAGAGCCTCCGTCTGCACTTCCATCTTTTTTTAATTTCTCAGTCCAACATTTTTGTGTAGGTGTGGTGATCAGCCCACATCTGCAGTCTCTCCCATTTTCTTTCTTTTTTTTTTTTTTTCAGCCGGCGGAATTTGAAACTAAAGCAAAATATACAGGTTCTTTCATCAGGCCCGGCCTGGGTGAGGAGAGAACGGAGAGAGATGACCATTAGTCCGTGTCTCTCTGCTCTCCTTTCACTGGCAGATAAGTGAAATCACATGTTGGCAGCCGTTCCAGGCAGAAGACGGAGAGGAGCAGAGAGGACAGGAAGGGAGACGTCGGAGGGTGATGCAGGAGTTGAGGAGGAGAAGATGTGGCCGTGCTGCGTGATTCTGCTGGGTTCTGATTCTTAAAAAAGAAAACTAATAATCACAAAGAAGACCTTTGGCTTTGTCTTCATATTTCACTCAGATCTGGAACAGGAACCTTCCCTGGGATTCTCAGGCAGCTGGGCCTGTGATGATAATTTAAGACAAGTGTTGTTTTGCGCCTACCTCATCTTTATTTCATACTGCAGTAACAAGGACAATGTGTCCGTGTACAAAAGGATGAATACAGTACATCTTAGTACTCTCAGGGAGTCTTTGTTGCCAGTACTTTTCGGAGTTGCGAGATTTTTGTCTCCCAAAACAGTTACGGGAATAATTTCTTTAACTGCGTATTAACTTATGTGATTGTGAAATCTTTGCTGCGACACATGACGCGTTAACAGAAATAACTACAGACGGCTCCACCAATCACAGCTCAGATCCAAGATCGTGGTTCGTCGTTAACAGCAGCTGATCTCGTATTGTTAGCATCGGAAAATTAGCCCTTGATTCTGACTATTTCTTTAAGTTTTGTCTATTGTTCTGTGATGACCAGCCGTAACTCTCCTTGAAGTGTTACATGTTGTTAGGATACGTAGAGTGTGTACTTTAGAGAGTACAAATATATCAATATATTGACCAATCATCTGATCCAAAGCCAGTTTTCACACCTCTCCCTCCCTCAGACATGGCTGGGCCCCGCCCCCCGCCCCCCCCTCTTGTTACCTGACAGCTCCAGTCATTATTCAGCAGCTCTGATTCCCACTGACAGGCTGTTCCTGAGTTTACGCTGCAGACAGACCATAATCCACACTTAGGTGTAATCCCGTCCCCTGGTGCCAGTGGTAATCCTGGCTTTATTTCATTATAATGTTTAATGAGCCATTAATTTTACAACATATCTTTCCGCTCCTTTGGACATGACTGTGAAATCTGTTTGGATTTTTTTCCAATAATTCAATAATTCAATAATTCAGCGTTTGTTTCACTCTGATATAATACTGCATGTACTGCACGCCCCTCTTTGTCCTGTGACTGGGGGGGGGGGCAGTATTGAGTATCAAACATTTTTAATGAATTTAATTTGAAAATTCTCTCGACTTTTTCTCCATCGCAGCAGTTTAGTCATCACTTAGTTAATCTGGACATAAAAACAGGTTTTAACTGGTACTTTGTAAATAAAAAAAATATTTTTTTTTTCAGAAATTACCAACAGAATAAGAATAATTTTAACATTACTGTGAAGTTGTTAATTTTTTTAAAATTAGTTCAACATTAGTTCAAGGTTCAGAGTTGAAATAAAAACAACTTAACAAAACACTAAATAATTTCAGTTATTTACAAAATATAACATTATTTTTTTAAAATTCCTGTGGTAATGAAACTATAGCCAAATTGAACAAACTTTTATTTAAATTTAAGTTTTATATAATAAATATTATATACTAAATAAATACTAATTCACATAAATATTAATATGTAAAATGTATTTGATATTTATTAATACTTTTGATGTTAATTAATAAATTTATACTGCATGATAAACGCAGTAATATTCAGTGATATTTCAGTATGTGTCTTCAGCGTGTCTCCTCCGTCTGCCTCAGAGCTGATCTGCTGTTTCTGGTTGACTTTTATGGGGGGGGGGGGGGGGGGGGTTTGGGGGGGGGGGGTGTACCAGGTCTAATTTACTTGGATTTTAATTCAATTTTTACTGCAGGAAACGTCGCAGCAGTTTATTAGCTGAGTAAACATTGTTGACCTTTGAACTGTGGGTCAGAGGTCGTCAGCCCGGGCTGCTCTGATCAGTCCTTTGGTCACGTGGTCGTGCACGTCCCTCCTCTGCTCCCGCGCTCGTGTCAAACTTATGCACGCCGACATGCACAGACAAAACAGGACGCTCCGTCTTGGAAAGAAAACCAAAGTTAAGTTCCGCCGTGATCGGTGCTGGAGCCGAGTGTGACAGGGCGAGTTCTGCGCTAACGGCCGTGGTTTATGTTTGAGCAGGCCTGCGTTTTTGTTTACATGCGTCGGCCTGTTTCTGTCCGGCCCCGGAGATTTGGGCTGAAGCATGACGGACGATGTAAGGTGGACAGATGATAAATGCAGCACAGCTTTTATTGGATTTCCTTTTTAGTCCAGTTTTGGCCGGCGTTCTGACTCTGCCCTGGGAGTCCACTCTGTCTGCTGACAGCAAAAGACGGGGGGAGAGGGGGGAGGAAGGGGGGAGGAGAGAGCGTGTCACACAAACAGCCGGAGT
>NC_024323.1:15274317-15275201 GCF_000523025.1 Cynoglossus semilaevis
GTGTGTGTGTGTGTTGACTCCAGAGAAGCTTCACTCTGAAGATGAGCTCCTCTTCCTCTTTCCCCTCATCACTTCACTGATTCCCTGCTTTTTCCACAACTTCATCCATTCCCTCACACCTCACTTATTTCCTCTCTTGCCTTCCCTCGTCTGTCCTTACTCTCCTGGTCCCTAAAGTCCTCTTTGTCTGCATTTCCTCACCCCCACTCCACCCTGGATTTCTTCTTCTTCTTTTTTTTTTTTTTTTTCATTTGTAATTACTGTAATATGTAACATCAGGCGCTGGAGATTTAGGGCTTTACCTTACATAACCCCAGGATTTAGCTGCAGAGTTTTAAGTCTTCTCTGAGCCTCGGAGCGCAGGGCCAATCGGGCCTCTTAAAAAATATTTTCAAACGTCTGCAATCCCCAGAAGGCTCATGACCGCGAGGAGAGGACGCCGTCGACGGCCCTGCTAGAAAGTCTGCGTCATTTTAAAAAAAAAAAAATTATTTTTTTTGTGTTTGTGAAGAGTCTGATCGGTTTGGAAATACAGCCTGGTTCTGTTGAGTGGCAGTTCTGACCACGGGTGAATGGGTTTGGGTCAAGTCGAACCACACACACACACACACACACATGCGTCATTTTTTTAAAAAAAAATTATTAATTTTTTTGTGTTTGTGAAGAGTCTGATCGGTTTGGAAATACAGCCTGGTTCTGTTGAGTGGCAGTTCTGACCACGGGGGAATGGGTTTGGGTCAAGTCGAACCACACACACACACACACACACACACACACACATTTACTGGACGTCTCCTTCAGCTTAAAGGAGAGATTGAACGCTTACACATCATATTTTTTATTTGCTGTAATTTATGTCTTTTTCCAATAGATGAACGCTCCCC
>NC_024323.1:15275221-15276790 GCF_000523025.1 Cynoglossus semilaevis
CACACAAGCCTTCGCATGCACACATCTGCACACACACACACACACACACACACGCTGTTCTTATTGCCAAATGAAGTTATTACCCCTACAGAGGCTAGAGGGCAGTTATGTATTGAGTTGCCTTTTCGTGTGCGATGGGATGGACATGTGTGTGTGTGTGTGTGTGTGTTTATAAAACAGAGCTCTTGGCAACAAAATGCCTCTTTTTTTTTTTTTTTTTCAAATTTGTTAAATTTAATTTGATATGACTTTATATTCAACTATAAAAAGGGTAAAAGGAGGGATTTGGGTTTTGGCCCCGGATCACCACGCCAACCAAAGCTCCGTTTTATTCCTCCTTCAGGCCCCGCCAAATGAACAGGCTGTAAATTTGAAATAATGAACTGCCTCAGCCTCACGTGGTGAGTTTTACAGTGAGGTTTTTTGAAGAGATTGTGGAGGAGATCGAGGAAGAAACAGGACGTATGGATAAAAAAAAAAAAAAACATACGTCAGAATTAGATTTGCATATGAAGAAGCAGCAGAGCGTGTGTCGGCAGATCTGACTGATCTGAATCAAGGATCCCCAACTGCTGGGTCGGGGACCAGTACTGGGCTGTCAGCTGTAATCTGGATTACATAAGTAATAATTAAATTAGTTGTTGCATTTTCTTTGTCCTCAGTCTTCAGTCTCTGTCCTCCGTCTTTGTCTTTAGTCTCAGTCTTCAGTCCTCTGTCTTCTGTCCTCTGTCTTTAGTCTCAGTCTTCAGTCCCCCGTCCTCCGTCCTCCGTCTCTGTCCTCCGTCTTTAGTCTCAGTCTTCAGTCCTCTGTCTTCAGTCTTCAGTCACCCGTCCTCCGTCCTCCGTCTCTGTCCTCCGTCCTCTCAGTGCCTCAGCAGCTGTAAAATCACTTAAGGTCTGAACAACAACAAGTTCTGGGAAATCCTGAAGTGGAGTGAGGTTTAATCAAACAGTGTTGAGTTTTAACGTGTCATTAAACAAGTTTTAATTCTAGCTGCGCAGGTGAAAAGTGTCGACGTCCAGAGGTCGAGGTTGACTACGTTTCTGGGTGTTTTTCTTCCGTCGTCTCCGTCTCCAGAGCTGAGCCCAAGACTTCCCTCCTGCTATTTTTCAAACGTTTTACTGGTCTTCCTGTTTTAACAGGCTTTTATAACTCGGCCGCAGCTGCAAAAAAGAGCAAGGGAGCAAGAATGGGAGGGAGAAGAGTCAGTCAAGGGGGGAGGTAGGGGGTGAGGAGGGGGGAGAGCAGGAATTGAATCATGAAATGAGGACCATATTTCCATACGGCTCCAAAATGTGGACTTTCCATTTTTGTTACCATGGTGCGCTCTCTCTCTCTCTCTCTCCCCCTCTCTCTCCCTCATTCCTTCTCTCTCCTCCGTCAGTGCAGCTGTTCGTCAACAGTTGTCTGTTTGTTTGTATCTGCCCGTCTTCTCTCCGCCTCCACCTTTCTGCCTGGAGCTCATGTAAACTTTTACGTTTCGTCCTAATTTTTTTTTCCACTCTAAGAAAATACTGTACCTGCTTTTGATTAAACTTTCAAAACACACTCACCCCCTCCCCTCACTT
>NC_024323.1:15276920-15283609 GCF_000523025.1 Cynoglossus semilaevis
GCGGCTCTGTGAAAACTTCACTGCCAGTGTTTGTTGAGCTTTCCGGCCAGAGCATCTTGAACTAATACGACTTCCCTCTGTGTTTTGACAAATACAAAACAACCTTTCTTTTCATGTGATAATATTTCAGGCACAGTGAAGCCCAAACCCCCCGGCTCCGCCTCCGCCCCGCGGTCCCCACTCCTGGCTCCGTCCTCGGTGCCAGCTGTAGAAATAACAGTCGCTCCACCGTGAGCCTCAGAATCAGATTCAGTCCTGATTCCACGACTGAGTCGAACCCTCGGCTCTCTGCCGCCACGGTCTGTCCCCGCGGCCGTGCCACCAACCTCAGCATCCTCAGCATCCTCAGATCCTCTTCCTCAGCCTCAGCCACACGCAGCAGCACGGCAGAGTGGGCCGCAAGCATCTGTTCACAGCTCTGCTCCTGCAGTGTGAGATAATGATGGCCAGATACAGCCCACAGTCAAATACACACACTGCCACCTTCCTCTGCTGCAGGCCCGACAGGAGGATCAAACTGTGGCTCCCAACCTGCGTTAAACAGGCCCGGTTAGAGCTTCTGCTAGAAATCCTCATAAATATGTCGGCTGTTTTATTTTTTGTTATTTCATTGGAGGAATGTGTTTGTTTAACACTGAGTGGATCAGTGTTTAAACTGGACTGACACTGTTTTATATGATATGGAAACGAGGAACTCAAAACAGGTCTGGTCAAAACAGGGAGAGGTTGACATTAAATACACTATATTTTCTAAAACAGTTTTTATTTATAGAAAATAATAATAATAAAATGACACGCAACTTTTTTAAAAACTAAAACTCATGACAAAAAACATATTTATAAATGTGTATTCATGACAAAAAAAAAACAAAAAACATATTTATAAATGTGTATTTACAGCTCGCCATATTTATCTTCTGTGTTGCTAAGCTGGAACTAGTGACGTTCCATGTCACTTATTTTATTTTTAGCAAAACATTTAGAAAATGTGAAACTGCAGGCAGAGGGCAACACCTCGTCTCATCTTTTGTGTCATTTAATGTTTCAATTTTATCAGGGATTTTTTCAACATAATTTAAAGCTGCAGTTTCTTTTTCTTTTTTTTATATTAACATAGTTAAACGTTTGCAGGTGAAGCCGTTACGACATCGTCAGCGTGGAGGAAGTCGTAACTTTGTTCTCATCTCTGTTGAATATCAAAGTAACCGTTGATTTTTAATTCCTCGCCACCTGTTCTTGTCTCATCTGAAAGCCTGTCGGGACCCGTCGTTCCGTGTCAGTTGTGACTCATTGGTCCACAGCTAAATTTAACTCGCTGATATTAGCCTTAATGATAGATAATTACATAATGTGATAATGAGATAGATCCTATATCTGGGCCACACGTTCAAAAACAACCTCGACCTTTTCTCTGTTCTTCCCTCTCATTTCTTTCCACGCTTTATCTGCGAATGTTAGCGAGGACGTTTGGAAATGAGAACAGGTAAATATTTCCCGCGGTTCGGCTGCGGCGCTGCCGTCAGATAGCTAGCCGTGCTAACTGGCTTACCTCATACATTTGTAATGTTCAGAGTTGGACGCCCGTTCTCCCGGTAGTCTCGTAAAAACAAACTTTTCTTCTCCTCAACTTTAACAACCTGGACGGGTGTAAAAATGAAAGTTACGATGGTGTAAAACATTAATGACAACCAGCAAACCTATAGTTCACGGTCCCAGGCTGTGTACGTGTGTGTGCGTGTGCTAACGTGCCCTGTGATATGGCTGTAAATCAGAGAGTGTCCTCTGAGTGGAGCTGACAGGAGGCTGGGTCGGTCGGACGGTGGTGACAGCCCAGACAGAGACCAACCTCTGGGGAGCGGGTTTGTTGTGGAGCGCTGGGCTCCGCTGAGGACGACGCCCGCCTGTCATACGTTAATCTGAGGGATACACTGGCTGTGTGTGTATGTGTGTGTGTGTGTACAGTACAGAGTACATGAAATACACACACATTCAGACAACTTGTCTCTCTGTAACTTAACGCATTTCCCAACACTTTACCATCACTCTGTCAGTCTAGGAGTGTCCTCCAGGTATTTAGTTCCAATTGCTCCCCCTGCAGGTGTTGCTATGAATTCTATTGAAAACCCTCGTAAAGAGAGTTGGTAGAAAATTTAACCTAAAGTTTCTTTAGGTTGGTCAGTTATAGAGTACGAGCTAACAGCATGAAAACAATATGTAAATAAAAACGTTATATTCTTTATATTTATGTCTCAAAATTGGATTGAATGTGACTGTACACGAAAATAGACTAAAATTAAAAACAAAAAAATTGTCAAAGGGGATTTTCTCTCATCATTTCAAACTGGTATTTTAGACGAGTAAATATTTCCACCTAGAAACATAATATAAATTTAGAGCAACTTTCAGCCCTTTTTTTCTTAGAGAAATGGCCGCGCCTTCTGCAAGACCTTCAACCACACACACGTGTGTGTGTGTGTGCGTGTGTGTGTAGTGATGTCTCTACACACTCATCAAAGTGTTCTGTTCTGTAGTTCCACCTGTTCTTCACCTGAATCCACTCTCACATCTCACCGGGGGCCCCTCGGGCTCCTCAGGGGCCTGAGGGGCGATCCCCTCACACACACACACACACACACACACACACACACACTCAGGGAGAAAGGAAAACATCACATCATCATCCAAACTAGTTCCCTCTCTCATTTCAGCTGTCCGACCTCCTCTTTTCTGCTATCACTCTCTCTGTCTTCTCGTGTCATGCAGCTCATTCTTCTCCGCTCATTCTTGCGGCATCACTTCACCTCCCTCGCGTTTCTCTCTTCCCCGGTTCCCTCTGTTTTTCATAAACTTGCGGCTGAGTCTGGGCCAGCGGTCCCAGAGGCGTAGTGTGAAATGCTAGACATTTCTGAGCGACTGCCAAACAGATGCAGGCTCTTCTGCTCTGCCCCTTGACTTCAACATCCTCTCTATTTGAAACCGCACAGCCATTGGCAACAGGGCGGCGACATTTCATCGCTCCACAGATGAACAGGCCGACACTAGCTTCCAATTCAAATTAGTACAACTCCCTTTTTTTTTTTTTTTTTCCCCAGCTGCGCTTCTTCACAGACGTTAGCAGTGACAGCGCGGTGAAAGTGACATGTTACCAATCACCGCCCGCTAACGTTGTGAAGCGTGAAGCCGTGCTGCGCTCCGCACACATGTGATTACTGTAACAGTTACACGTCTGTTACCATGTGACCATCACTGGTCATACCTCATTCAAACACTGGTTTGAGAGGTCACATTGACCAAACGTGATTTTTCTTCTTTTTTTTTTTGTTTATTGACCGATTTAATCCGGCTTCACTCCACTGATTCAGACAAGTGCACTTGAAAAGCTTTTACCTCTGGGTTAACAGGGCAATAGAAGGATTAATGGTTAGTCGGGGTAATTATCAGCCTGAACAAGGACGAGCTAAAAGACGGCTAATCCTGTTCACGTGTCAGCTCGTTGTTGTTGTTGTGAATTAGTGTTGACGTGTTCACAGCTCTTAAAGCTACAACCAGTGATCAGGACAGACCAGAGGCTGTTACACCTAGTAGTAGTTACCTAGTTAGACCTAGTCCTAACCCAAACTACCTCTGCTGATATTTGTAACCTTTTTATTTAATTTTATTTAATGTTGTATTTTTAATGTTTTCCTCTGATTTACCATCAGGAAGTTAAACAGATTTTTATAAAATAGATTCTAGTGACGTACGGATTTTTTCTTTTTAATAGAGCCGGCCCCTGTTGGACAGCAGTAGTACTGCAGCCAAAACTGGATTTTTGAATGGACTAAAAAAGTTACTTTTATATAAAACACAACTTGGACAAAGCCTCAGAGCAGACTGGTCTGCCCTGGCTTTAAGATCTGCCCCAGTCGTTGCCCCAGTGGTTGCACCAGTGGTTGCACCAGTGGTTGCACCAGTCGTTGCACTAGTGGTTGCACCGGTCGTGTCCTTGTAGGAGACTTTCACTGTCGGGCCTGTGATGCTGCAAGACCCTGGGACTCCACTCAGTCATTTGCCCCAGTCCCCCAGGCCTGATACCAGGGAACATCTGGTGGAGGCAAGAGGCTGGTGCATTTATCAGCCAGCATCACAGAGAGGCGGGGGGGAGGGAGGGGGAGAGAGAGGGGGAGAGACAGGAAGGCTTAAGTCGCTGTTGACTCACCTTATCTGTCTGAAAGATAAAGTCAGCGCCGACACACGGAGCAGGCGGCGTGTACACGTGGGCACGTGCACAGACACAGGGAGACTCGCTGTAATGCTGTGTTCATGTGTGTGTGTGTGTGTGTGTGTGTGTGTGTACACAGGGCACACACACAAAAACGCCTGTGCTGAGAGCCGCTGACCCTCGGGCCAGGTTCAGCCGGGGACACAGACTGACAAATGTGGCTGGGCGGTGATTCCCAGACAGCTGGTGGTCAAAGGTTGTCTTTCTGTCTCTGCCCTCGTTCGGCTGATTGTTTTTTTCTCAGGCCTCATCTGCTGCTCTCTCTCTCTCTCTCTCTCTCTCTCTCTCTCTCCTCCCGTCTCCTCCCACTCGTCTTCTTCACTGCCCGTCAGTTCAGGCCAGAGATCTGTGGTTGTAGTAGTCGGTCTGCAGAGCTGGACGTTCATTCTTTCTTTCCAGTCAACTCCAGAATTTCCGTTTACCTCAGAGGGATGTGAGCTTATCATGAAGTACTGAGATAGAACTTCAGTCACTGATACTTTAGTTCATGGCTCAGTATGCAGTGTTTACTCTTCTGATAGGCTCTTGTACAGTTTCATGATCTATTTATTGTTCATGTTTTTTTTTTGTTTGTTTGTTTGTTTTTGAGCTGTGGTTTTCTAAGTGTTGAGGCAGGTCTCCCACCCTGCAGGGGGCGCCAGAACACTTTAGGACCATTGAACAGAAAGTAATAATATTTTCAATGATAGACTGGTCTTAACCATCGTGATTTGAACGTTATTGATCCAACATTTTGGGAAATTCTTCCTCTGGGAATCGAACCCAGGACTCTCTGCTCTCTGCTTGCGAGCTCACCGCTGCACTTCACTCACACACACACATATAATTCACACTCTCTCCTGTTAATTCTGCCACCTCTCTCTCTCACACACACACATATATATTTTATCTCCGTTCGAAGCCGTACCAGTCGGTGCTGAGTTCTAACTCCAGCTGCAGCCGACACTTCTGCACCAACCGACCAATGACACGCAGCCGTCCCCACAGATCATACACATCATACATCACGCCCCCACTGGCATCGCCCCGGGAGGATGTGGAGTTTTACGCAGCCATTCATTGCTCCCCTAATTCATTAGTCCAAATGAGCATTTATGCCGAGCTCACATTATTTTTACAGGCCTGCTTTATGTGTTTGTGTGGACTTTTACAGCCCCATAAAACACGTCCTCCAGGCCCCAGATAGATTTGGGAGCATTTATTTGCATAGCTCACAAACCCAAAATAAATCCTGGGTGTTTTCTGGCCCAGGTCGGCTCAGACCGAAGGCCCGTTAGTGTAAATAAAAACCCCGGGGCCGAGAAATGTTGTCTTGTAATCTGAGTATTATTTTGTTGACATTATGTTAAACTGTGGGGCGGGGGGGTTGAGGGGGGGGGTTGACGTGTGGCTGGAGACCAGCTTTGATTTGTGTTCTGCTCGGTCACTTCTTTTTAGATGAAATCTGAAGTGTGTGTTGAGGTAAAAATAAAAACTATTCGTTGGTATTTAATTGTGAATAAAAACACGTTTGAACGTCAAATTTTAAACGTAGTTTGAACCTAGGATTGATGAGGTCATCAGTTTATTAATGCTGGTTTTAACAAGGGGTCCACGCCCCCCCCAGGGCAGTGGGTCCCACACTCTCTGTTTCATCACTTTCAGGATACCAACAGTGGTGCATGTACCGTAGTTTGAGAACCACTGGAAAGTAGTAAAGTTTTTTTATTTTATTTTGTTGTTTAAACTTTTTTGTTCAAAATAACAATTTATACATCAACTTTTATTTCAATAACAGTATTTAATGTACGTACAGTACAGATTTACATCAGGGGTCTTTGGCCCCGACTTTTACCAGATGAACTTTTTGATGTATTTTTGTTTCATTTCTTCATGTCTGTCCACGTTCGTTGTAGTATTGTAGTACTACCACTAGTGTTTGTGAATACCAGTGTGTATTCTGACAGTGGTAACAGCCTAGCATTGCAGTATAGCTGTATGTGGAGGACAGTGTCCACATGAGACAGGCGGCCAATGGGAGTCCTTCCTTCCACAGTGAGTCACAGCAGCTTCTGAGAATTTGTCCTCGGAGACACTGTCACAGTGGGGACTGGAGAGAAAAGACAAAAAAAAAAAAAAAGCTTTGCCACAAGTTCACAAGGTCATGCCGTCTATAGCCTGTGCCGCCCTCACACACACACACACACACACACACACTGACTGCCAGTCCTGTTGGTGTGTTTGTCGTGGAAACTCAGAGAATATTTGGCCCGTCTCTGCGTCCAGCCGCTGCGTCTCTGCGGCTGTGCTGCTGTGTGTGTTTGCTTTTGCTCGTCTCCCCCGTCGTGCCGGGGTTTGATCGTGTCTGCTCCCTCGCTGGTGCCCACTGTACCCTGCCCTCAGCCCTCACCCCCCCCCCCCCCCCCCCCCCCCCCCCCTCCCCCCCCCC
>NC_024323.1:15284189-15285931 GCF_000523025.1 Cynoglossus semilaevis
GGGGGGGGGGGAGGGAGGGGGGGGGGGGGGGGGGGGGGGGGGGGGGGGGGGGGGGGGGGGGGGGACTCTAAACTCTAAGGGATTTGAAGTTATGAGTCTTCTTGAGAAAACACTATTTTCAGCCGTGTTAATAGTTATTTTTAATATCTGTGGCTTAAGATTCTCTAAAGGAAAGAAATATTGATAAAAACCAAAAAAAACTTCAAATGTTTAAATGAATATTGAACTCCCTCCCTCCCTCTCCCTCACACTCTCTCCCCCCTCCCTCCCTCCCTCCCTCCTCCTGCATGAGGCAGATTTCTTTAGCATGTGTTTCGTTTTTTTGGCATGTGCCCCCCCACTGCTAACAAGTGACATCTGCTGGCCAAATGGTGCAATTTCACCTCTCCATATGTGAAATATCTCCAGCTGAATGCAAACAGTGGGATGTGATGGATTATTATTATTATACAAGATGATGATGATGATGATGATGGTGTGATGTCATGTTAACCCGGCAACCGTCTGTTTGACTTCCTGAGAGATTTTCGTAACAGAAATCGTCCGTAAAGAAGACCCCGGCGTTGGTACTTTTTTCTCTCTGGTTCTGTTCCTGGTCTGTGCATTAGCTCATCAGCATAGTCACAGATAAAAGATAAAAGAAACGGCAACAAGTCTCTCTTTCTTTCCCGTTCCTTCTTTTATTCTCTCCGCTCACGTCTTTCTTGGCCAAGCAAAACGTTCCCACAGCTCTCACAATCCCCCCTCCAACCGCCCTCCCCCCCATTACTGCCCCAGCCTATCAGCCCCCCCCTCTTCCTTTTTCATTCACCTCTTTTTTTTTTTGTCTTTTTCTTGTCTCCACTTCTGTCTTCTGTCTTCCCTCTCTCTCTCACCCTCTCTCTCTCTCTCTCTCCTCCCTGTAACACACGCCCCCTTCTTTTCTCTCCCTCTGCCCTCCAGCTCCCTGGCACAGACTGGCATCACATGATCCCTATTCCCTCCTGTGCCCAGACTCTTGAGCATGCATGTGCACACACACACACACACACACACATGTCTCATGTCTTTCACTGGGAGCTGTGAACCTGGTTTTATTCTGGGCTGGTTTACATGAAACCTAATATACACAAATCATCAGCTCACTTTAAACAAATCTGCCAGAACTCAGAATGCTGTGGGACATTTACTGTTTCCCACTTCATGCAAATGTGGTCACAGCAGCTGTGACTGAGAATCTCAGGGAGCGTGTTTCAACACACAGAGTTGGGGGGGTGGGGGGGGGAGGGTCTAAACTCTAAGGGATTTGAAGTTATGAGTCTTCTTGAGAAAACACTATTTTCAGCCGTGTTAATAGTTATTTTTAATATCTGTGGCTTAAGATTCTCTAAAGGAAAGAAATATTGATAAAAAACAAAAAAAAAAACAAAAAAAAAAAAACAAGAAACTTCAAGTGCTGTTACTGCTGCTGAACTCCCTCCCTCCCTCTCCCTCACACTCTCTCCCCCCTCCCTCCCTCCCTCCTCCTGCATGAGGCAGATTTCTTTAGCATGTGTTTCGTTTTTTTGGCATGTGCCCCCCCACTGCTAACAAGTGACATCTGCTGGCCAAATGGTGCAATTTCACCTCTCCATATGTGAAATATCTCCAGCTGAATGCAAACAGTGGGATGTGATGGATTATTATTATACAAGATGATGATGATGATGATGATGGTGTGATGTCATGTTTCCACGGCAACCGTCTGTTTGACTTCCTGAGAG
>NC_024323.1:15286419-15291080 GCF_000523025.1 Cynoglossus semilaevis
CTTAACGTATTGAACTTTCCCACAGACCTTGTACTCTGGGAGCGTGCGCGTGAAAACACTCCCACGAACTGTCGCACACGCTAACGCTAACGCACGCGCACGGTTGCGTGTTTTAATAGAAGAGCGCTGCCTCCCGCCCACGCGGCGCTGCTCAGCCTGTCTGTCACAGAGGTTTACGCTCTTATCTCCGACGGTGCCTCAACATGTGCTCCCCAGAAATCTTTGCACATATACACCGTCATAAACATATATAAAAACGCAATCACACATCCACAGCCGCGCAGCGAGGTATTTATAGTCTCAACGCCCACACGTTCACACTTCAGCGTTACGAGCACCGAAAACACATTTAACAATTAATCACAGAGCCCCCTGCTGTGCTGTCAGAGGCAGTTACATGCCAGACATCCTCTGAGCTGCACTGAGACGCAGCATTGTCACTGAGTGTGAGAACAAAGTTTGATTATGTTTATATTTGGAGCCATGTTTCATTGGAGCAAAAAAAAATTTTAAAAAAAAATTCTCGAAGCCAAAATCCTGGAGCAGAGTTTGAATATTGACACCAGTGCAGTGGTAGAAGCTGCTGCTGCTGCTGCTGGTGCTGTTACTGCTGCTGCTGCTGTTACTGCTGCTGCTGCTGCTGCCGCTGCTGCTGCTGCTGCTGTTACTGCTGCTGCTGCTGGTGCTGTTACTGCTGCTGCTGCTGGTGCTGTTACTGCTGCTGCTACTGCTGCTGCTGTTGTTACTGCTGCTGCTGCTGGTGCTGTTACTGCTGCTGCTACTGCTGCTGCTGTTGTTACTGCTGCTGCTGCTGGTGCTGTTACTGCTGCTGCTGTTGCTGCTGCTGCTACTGCTGCTGCTGTTGTTACTGCTGCTGCTGCTGGTGCTGTTACTGCTGCTGCTGTTGCTGCTGCGTCTGCTGCTGCTTTAATAGGTAATAGGCAGGGTGTGGACACTCAGGCCAAATAAACTTCCCAGGCAAAAGTGGCAAAAATAGCTAAAGGGAGAAGAAATCCATCCCATAATCCTGAGTGACTTTTTTGTTTTGTGAGTCGACCCAGTGTCAGTGAAATGGTCCAGAACATTTGGTTTCTCCTGGTGAAACCTGAAGTTCACACCATCAGCAGCATTTGGACAAGGGCTGTGTTTATCTTTCTTAGCCTTGACCTTGACCTTGACCTTTGTGAATGGTGGTCACTGACCGGACACACAGCTGCAGCCTGTAAAGACCAGGTAGAAGAACTTGACGTCTTCACTCGATGGTGACGGTGCAGTGGTGGCTCAGTGGTTAAGGAAGTCGGCTTGGTTCCGGAAGGTTTCAGGTTCTAGTCCCTCAGCTGCCCCACCTACCACTGAGGGGCTCTGATCACGTCTGTCCTTGATGATCGTGAAATCGTCGAAGTTTTTCGAGATGAGAAAAACAAATTTGCATTTAAGTGGTGGGGCGGGGGGGCTGTATAAGATGAAGTAGGAGGTGGAGAAGAAGAAGAAGAAGAAACACTGGAAAAGGTAGACTGGAGTGAACATCTGTGTGGGATGGCCATGGGGATTAGGAGGGTTTGGAACATTTTAAGCGCATTAAAGATTAAAAAAAAAAGGTCAGAATGTTTAGCAACAAACTGATAAACCTCTTAAACCAAACCCAGCTGAGGAGGCTTTTGGATTTTCTTTATCCAAAGACTGGGGAGTAAGGGAGGAAGGGGGAGGGTAAATTTGAGAGCGGGTGGGGGGGTTAGAGATGATCTACGACAGCTATGTATTTTTATACATGTTCCGGGGCCCAGTGTACACAGCTAACATAGGTGCTGCAGTGTATTTAGGGCTGCGTCTCCGTCTGGTCCGCCTCCGTCACATGTGGCCACAGATGCACAGACGCAGCTGCAGCCCCACATTTACCCCAGACTCTGAGAGCGAGCTGCTGCTGCTGATGCCACCCCTCACCAGCAGGAGCGCCGTCTCCACCTGCAGGACAGGGAAAATGGAACACAACCCTCACCTCGGGCCACAGAGGTGCAGCCGAGGGAGGGGAGAGGGTGGAGGGGGGGGGGGGGGAGCATAGGTTGTCATAGCAGAAAACAGTAAACGGGTGAGACGGAGACGGGAGATGGAGACGGAGGAGGGAGAGAACAGTGGTGGATTTGTCCGTGGGAGGAGGAGGAGGCCCCTGTCATTTGACTGTGAACTGAGGCATGTCTGCAGAGCTGTCCTTAGATGACACAGCACAGCCTGAGGGTGGAGACAGAGAGCCCGGGGTCACCGGGGGTCACGGCCGCACTTACAGCCAGATCTGTACGGTCGTGAGGAAACGTTGGTGTTTGACGCCACGTCCTTTACTGACCTGAGTATTTGTCTGACAGTGAGTACTACGAATTATAAAAAAAATACTTCTAACAAAGTTCCTTTAACACCCAGACCTGTTTATCCCTCCCCCCTGCCCAGCCCCCCCCCCCTTTGGTCGATGTTGATTCTCAGATTATGTCATTAGCCTCCAGAGCGCCCCCTCTCAGTGCACTTTAGTTTTTTCCGAGGGCCTGTTTGCTGATGCAGAAACAAACACTCTGAGCGTTTGGATAAATTAGCAAAATGTGTGCGGCTCACACACACACACACACACACACACACACACACACACACACACACTCGTACATGAATAAACACCTGTGAATGAGTCCATTAGCACCGGCCGTGTGTGTGTGTGTGTGTGTGTGTGTGTGTGTGTGTGTAATCCCACCTTTGGGGGTCTGCAAATGATTTGCACGTGTGTGTGTGTGTGTGTGTGTGTTACGTTGTGTTTTCGTATCTGTGTGAATGATGAATGGAGCCACGGAGTGAGTGTGACGTGGAGTGTGTGTCCATTAGCCTGTGTGTGTGTGATACATGTAAGAGGGGGGGGCTCGGGGGGGTCGATCTCAGAAACATAAACACACATCAGTGAAGAACGTGGCAGGAAACAGAGACTGGACACCTGTGTGTGTGTGTGTGTGTGTGTGTGTAACATGGTGTTTGTGTTTTGGAAACGTGTGTGTGAACATGAAGATTACGTGTGTGTGGGTATGTGGCCACTTCGTCCTCGCGGGGACTTCCTGCAGGTCCGACTCAGTTTTGATTTGGAGTCGGGATTAGAACCAGAGACAGAATAGGATTAGGATGAAGATTAGACGCAGAACTGTGGTGTAGTTGGAGCACAAAAAAACATGTATCTGTGTGTGTGTGTGGGCTGCTGATGGTCCCTCGCGGGGACTTCCTGCAGGTCCGACTCAGTTTAGATTTGGAGTCGGGATTAGAACCAGAGACAGATTAGGATTAGGATGAAGATTAGACGCAGAACTGTGGTGTAGTTGGAGCACAAAAACATGTATCTGTGTGTGGTGGTCTACAGCATGAGCAGGACAATGATAATGACACACAGACGCTGGTGTTCACGGGGGGGTGAGTGTGTCCTGTACACACACACACACACACACATTGTTTAGTCCTTTTGTCCAACTTTTCTTCCTTAATCATCGATCAAGTAATTAATACAACGTTGATGGTTTGACTGCTGTAGTGGTTTTTGAGATGGGGCGGCGCCCCCCTGTGGTGAGCCTCGAGGTATTGGACCAGGGTTAATTAATTAAAATGTCAGTTCTTCTCAGTTGTACCACAGTCAGACAGAGGGGGGCAGTAGTCCTGTCTACTGAAGGGTGAAGCTGCAGGTTAACGTTTTCTTGTCATCAACACTCGTCACATCGTCCGACTGTAGTTGTCGTCCTCTGGTCTCCGACGTCCAGTATTGTCCGTGGACGTCTGTCCAACACGACGATGGGAACGACTCCCTTTTGAATCCAACTTCTACCATCTCCTCTCATCCAACGATCCCTTCAGGGTTTGGCGCTGACGCTCTGCCAAAACAACGTAGAAAAAGCGTGGTTTGAAAATGGATTTAACACCTTGAACGGCTGATATAATAAAGTATAGTGTAGCGCCGCGGCACCAGCGACGTCGCTGCCAAGAAATACTTAAACAAAACAACACGTTGAGCCGCTGCCAGAGCCGTGCTATATTATTATCTTCATTCAAACTAATTGCCAGGCCAAACAGCGACACATATGCACACACAGGTTTCAACAGCCACTCATCACCAGGGACTGTGACGGTACCGTGCCATCTCCGTTGTCATGGCAACAAGGCACTGAATTTTTTGGCTTGGAAAACTGTTACATATATTAGAGATTCTCTGGGTTGGAAGCGGTTTTTTCGAAATGATTTTTAATGGTTTGTAAGAAAGCATTCCACCGGGGGAAGGGCTGCGGTGAGAACGGGTCTGGATCGGACAGAAACCTGGACCTGGTCTGATTCTGGTCCGTCTCACAGCGCCACCTAATTTGGACGCAGCGAGCTCCCGATTTCCCCCTGTTTCCGTTCCTATGTTTTATGGAGTGAGTGTGACCTGCGGGATCAGTCCTCATTTTTTTATTGAAGTCAAACACCCTCCATAACTCACTCCTGGTGCAGGGAACACAACACTGTGTGCAGCGCGGAGGAAACTCCCGGTGGTTTCATCTCCACTCCATTAGCGCTGCACATCCTCTGTAGGTCTTTTTATCTTTAAGACCACTGGGCCTGTGTGTGAGGGAGACTGTGCTTTGCAAGCATGTGTGTGTTTGTGTGTCTGTGTGTGT
>NC_024323.1:15291263-15292546 GCF_000523025.1 Cynoglossus semilaevis
GCTAAGATGGCTGCCAGGATTCCACAGAGCGACAGCACCACAGAGAGGAAGAAGGAGAAGCAGATTCAGAACCGATGTGAGCGGGTCTGAAGGAGAAAGACACGGACTTGGACCCCGCAGAATGAGGGACGGGTGTTTGCGGAGGAAAAAAGAAACCCTATCCTTGTGTGTTCTCCCTGCTCTGTAGACTCGGGGTAGTGAGGTGATTTTGTTTGTCTCATTGTGTTTTCCTGGTTTTGGCAGCGTGCAGACGGGGTGAGGAGTGCAGCAGTTTGCTGGCACGTAGCACGCCAATGCCACACAGGATCAGGATGCTGATTTGGGCTAAAGTGAGGTCCAGACTGGGGGGTCCTTCACTAGCTGCTCTGGGTCAGGCTGCTCTGGCCCGGGACCCGTAAGACCCCGGACGGTCTTAAAGCGTCAGTGGTGCGGGATAATTGGTACATATGATACAACCATAAAAGTGTACGAGTCCGCGGTACACGGTGAAGACGAATGGCAGCCAGCAGGCCAAACAAAACAGGCTGAAGGAGGCAGCTCTCCTCCGCTTCCTGCCCCTGTAGACGTGACGGTGAAACACACGCAGGAGACGGAGTCCAAACAGTACCCAGAACGTAGTAAACCTGTGTACTTTACAGGCAAACATGACTTTACAAGTGGGTGATGGGAGGGTGGAGGCAGAACCGCTGACGTTCAGTGTCAGAAAATATGGAGGAAGAGTTTTGTTATAATGGGGTCGATAAGAAACGGTCGGGACGACAGAGACGACGGGAACTGTTCTGGAACTGTTCTGGAACTGTTCTGGAACTGTTCTTCCTCTGCTGACCTGGAGTGAGACACAACGCTGTGTCGTCTGCGTATAGAAGTAGAGGAGTTACTCTTGTATGTGTTCACATGTTCCACTGCACATCCACCAATCTAATCTAATCTAATCTAGATGTCAGATTAAACCTCATCACGTTACAAACAAAAACTCTCAGATTTTCTTGGAAAGTTTCGCAGGAACTGTCGATGATTGTCGTTTGGAAAGTTGGTTTAAATTTTTTCCTATTTCTAAGTTTTTTGTATTTAGAGAAATATGTGTTAAATAAGTGAGTGATTTAGTTAATTAGTTATTGACTATTTACAGGACTGATCAAACTCAAAGGTTTCTCTCTCTCTCTGTCTCTCTCCCACCTACATTGGCGTTTCTTTTCTGTATTTTTTTTTCATGAACAGAGACTTCTGTACTTACCAAACTTATCTCGATCAGTCTAATGGACTAGCGTGGGTGAGACCTAAGT
>NC_024323.1:15292634-15294952 GCF_000523025.1 Cynoglossus semilaevis
ATTTTCCCAGTTAGTTCCGGGAGAGTTCTGGAGCTGATGTTGTCGCTCGTCCAGACACTCGTCCACCTGACTGACCGTCTCTCGCTCTGTGTGTTTTTTTTCTGTCTTCCAGAACAATCAGGACAATCAGACAACTCAAACCAGCAGGGGGAAACAGACGTCAAGCCCCCGCCAAACGGTGAGTTTTACGACTCTGCCCCCGACGCACTCGGACAAGAGTGTAAAAATGTTTTACATACCTGAGTCCACATGCAGTCGGAGCTGAGGAGACGCTAACACACGTCTGCGTACAGTATATACACCCCCACCCCCCTCCACTCCCCAACTGGCCTCTGTGTGTGTGTGTGGCTCTGAGTTTATTATGGTAAGCAGAGCTGATGGTACTGTAGCGTTGGGGTTGTGGCGGGCCACTCATAAATCACACTGACGTTATTGGAAGATGGGAACCACATGGCCGCTGCTGAGCGGAGCGCAGCTCTGACCTCATACGCTGTCCTCGCTGTGGTTAACCCCGGCCCGGGACGGAAAGGAGGAGGAGGAGGAGAGATGAAGAACAGGAGGAAAACAACGGATTGGGTTAAAAAGAGAGGGAGAAGGAGAAGAGGAATGATCGAGGTGATTAAGGAGGGATGAAATGAAGGAGGAAAGGAGTCAGAGTTGATCCAGGATAAAGGAAGATGAAAGTCTCCCTGGATGAAATCAAATTATTTACAATAGAGTGAAAACAACTTTTCTCCAGTCTGGTCTTCATCAGTGTCATGTTTGTGAAGCCAGAACGACTGTTCATGAACACACACACACACACACACACACACGTCTCCCCTTCGTCAGATTAGTGTAACATCGATTTGTAACCTTAACTAAACAGGAAGTCAGGTGGCGCTAAACGTCAACGACAACTAACTCTGGCAGGGACAGAAGTCCAATCAGAGCTGATCTCATCATGTGAACTAATGAGGGCGAGAGCCAATCAGAGCTCTGCGTGTTAGCTAGGGGGCGGGACCTTTGATGGAGACGCAGCAGTAGAATAAACAATAAATGGTTAATTAGTGACTGGAACATGTCTGGTGGAACTATTTCAGTCCTGACGTTAGTGAGAACAAGACTCTACGTTAACGAAATAATTACGATCTTCCTTTGACTAAAACTTAGTTCTATTGACAGTGAGAATTCACTCAGTTTTCCACTGTTCGTTCTGATCAGGGAATTATTTTTTATATTTTTTCCCTTCAAGGATTAAAGACAAATAGTAGTCTGGGGATGTAATCACAGAAAGTGCACACAGAGGGACCATAATGCATTGCACAGTGTCAGGTGGACGTCTCCACGTGGACGTTTTTCTGCCTGTTTCCACACATTTGTCAGTCTGAGTCTGAGTGAACGGCACGGACGGGTCCAAACCTCAGATCGGTTCTGTCCCTGAAAACACATGTTGTCCAACGTGTGTATTGTGTGTGTGTGTGTACACACACCCGTAACCTGACCCACGATTTGATCTCTCTCTCAGGCCACTTGAGTTTCCAGGACTGCTTTGTGACTTCGGGGGTGTGGAACGTGGCCGAGCTGGTCCGTGTGTCCCAGAGTGAGTAACCACCACAAATGTCATTTTCTTGTTAAACTGGATCAAATTAATCTGTTCATTGTTGTCTTCATGAGCGCCCCCCCCCCAACAAAACCTCAGAGTGACACTGTCCCTGAATGGTTTTGTCTTGTCCACAAACCACAAATATTCTGTTTATTGTCAACGAAACCAGAAAATATTCACAGTCACTTTATATTTTCTGTCTTTATTTCACTACGTTTTACTACAAATACACGATCACATGTATGGTATAGGTTTTATTGTTGATGTTAGCTGCGTTTTTTTGACTTAAATTTGGTCCTGACTACAAGTTTTTACCTTCTTATTTTTTTGTATTTTTCTCCCTTCCTTCATATCTATTAGTGTAAGATAAGCCCAGTAGGTGGCAGCATTGCAACTCACAGGATACAGATTTGCTCGGAAAGTTAAAAGACGTAGAACATCAGTCATCACTGATCGCAGGTCAAACATTACAGGTGTACTTAGCTCCCCCTATAGTCGAGGCAGTGGAGCTGCGTGCTTGATGCTAACAGACACTAAAACATCGTAATAACTTCATAATAAATCCAACAAGGTGTTTCTCTAGGTTTTTAGAACTTTTTCTTTTTTTTTTTTCATTGTCCAAACACGTCAGCTAATATTCGTCTCCGTCTTTTTCTTTGTTTGCACCTTAGCTCCGGTGGCTACGGCTAACGGGCCCAACCCTTCCCCCTTCCCACCGGACAGTCCCCGCTAC
>NC_024323.1:15297340-15301414 GCF_000523025.1 Cynoglossus semilaevis
ACACACACACACACACACACACACACGTCTCACTGTCGTCAGATTAGTGTAACATCGATTTGTAACCTTAACTAAACAGGAAGTCAGGTGGCGCTAAACGTCAACGACAACTAACTCTGGCAGGGACAGAAGTCCAATCAGAGCTGATCTCATCATGTGAACTAATGAGGGCGAGAGCCAATCAGAGCTCTGCGTGTTAGCTAGGGGGCGGGACCTTTGATGGAGACACAGCAGTAGAATAAACAATAAATGGTTAATTAGTGACTGGAACATGTCTGGTGGAACTATTTCAGTCCTGACGTTAGTGAGAACAAGACTCTACGTTAACGAAATAATTACGATCTTCCTTTGACTAAAACTTAGTTCTATTGACAGTGAGAACTCACTCAGTTTTCCACTGTTCGTTCTGATCAGGGAATTATTTTTTATATTTTTTCCCTTCAAGGATTAAAGACAAATAGTAGTCTGGGGATGTAATCACAGAAAGTGCACACAGAGGGACCATAATGCATTGCACAGTGTCAGGTGGACGTCTCCACGTGGACGTTTTTCTGCCTGTTTCCACACATTTGTCAGTCTGAGTCTGAGTGAACGGCACGGACGGGTCCAAACCTCAGATCGGTTCTGTCCCTGAAAACACATGTTGTCCAACGTGTGTATTGTGTGTGTGTGTGTGTGTGTGTGTGTACACACACCCGTAACCTGACCCACGATTTGATCTCTCTCTCAGGCCACTTGAGTTTCCAGGACTGCTTTGTGACTTCGGGGGTGTGGAACGTGGCCGAGCTGGTCCGTGTGTCCCAGAGTGAGTAACCACCACAAATGTCATTTTCTTGTTAAACTGGATCAAATTAATCTGTTCATTGTTGTCTTCATGAGCGCCCCCCCCCCAACAAAACCTCAGAGTGACACTGTCCCTGAATGGTTTTGTCTTGTCCACAAACCACAAATATTCTGTTTATTGTCAACGAAACCAGAAAATATTCACAGTCACTTTATATTTTCTGTCTTTATTTCACTACGTTTTACTACAAATACACGATCACATGTATGGTATAGGTTTTATTGTTGATGTTAGCTGCGGTTTTTTGACTTAAATTTGGTCCTGTGAACAAGTTTTTACCTTCTTATTTTTTTGTATTTTTCTCCCTTCCTTCATATCTATTAGTGTAAGATAAGCCCAGTAGGTGGCAGCATTGCAACTCACAGGATACAGATTTGCTCGGAAAGTTAAAAGACGTAGAACATCAGTCATCACTGATCGCAGGTCAAACATTACAGGTGTACTTAGCTCCCCCTATAGTCGAGGCAGTGGAGCTGCGTGCTTGATGCTAACAGACACTAAAACATCGTAATAACTTCATAATAAATCCAACAAGGTGTTTCTCTAGGTTTTTAGAACTTTTTCTTTTTTTTTTTTCATTGTCCAAACACGTCAGCTAATATTCGTCTCCGTCTTTTTCTTTGTTTGCACCTTAGCTCCGGTGGCTACGGCTACCGGCCCCAACTTCTCCCTGGCCGACCTGGACAGCCCCGGATACTACAACATCAACCAGGTGACCCTGGGACGGCGCTCCATCACCTCCACCCCGTCCACCAGGTAGACCAGTGCACGTGCACCCTGACAGCCAATCAGAACACGTACTAATGTTCTTCATGACTTGACCTTCTGACCTCTGACCTCCTCCCTGCTTTTTGACTGTTGTCTCTTTTTCTCCCCCTTTCTCTCCCCTGCATCCTCACACTCAACTGTATTCACCATTAATCTACTTCACCACGTCTCCCCCTCTCCCCCCTCCTCCCCCCCACTGATCTGTCCGTCACACTGTTGGTGTATTTTGTCTGTATTGTTTTTTTTATTTCCCTCTCGCTCTCCCTCTCGTTCTCGATCTCTCCCGCTCATCTTACGCTGCAGGACTGAAATGGAGCTTTATGCCAGTCTCCCACGGAGGTAGTTACACGACAGCGCTGAATATCTCCTGATGCTAATGCAACACAGACGCCACTGCATCGCTACACGTTACACTGAAGCCACACACACGCATGCTGTCACACAGATATGCATTTATTTAAACATCCAGCATCGCCGTACGTTCGCCGGCCGCTTTCTGTTTTATTGCTCACAGATGTCGGAGTGTATAAGAATGGGAGAGTGCACGCAGGAATGTGTTCTCCTTCTGCAGCACAATGATCCTTCAGTGCAGTTTGGACACAGAACATTGGAGAAACGTGTGTTTCTGTTTGTGGTTCTGGCCGTTTGGCTAAAAACTCAAGTCAAGAAAATAAAACAATAATAGAATTCCTCAAAAAAAAAAAAAAAAAGACAAAGGGAGATTTTTTTTTTCCACGTTTTAATCTGTTACACCTCCTTTTACTGATACAACTTCAGGTTGATTTGGCGCCACACTGAGGAACTTTATGGTAAAAGTAGAATGATTTACAGAAATGTATTCAGTAGAGAACAAAGAGTGGCTTTTTTATTATTTTAAACATCATAATTAAATTTTTTTTAAATCCTTTACAATTGCAGTACTTCAGAATCACCACAAGAGGTAGTGTCTGAAGTGCATGTACTGTATTTTACTGGACTAAAAATCTGACTTTTTAATTGATCACTTATATTCTGGAGCAATTTATAGATAAAAAAAACATACCCTGTACTTTTCACTTATATTCTGGAGCAACTTATAGATAAAAAAAACATACCCTGTACCAAATGTGGCCACAGGAGGGCACCGTCTACACAAAACCATAAAGACTTCAATAGAAAACACAACTGAAATCAACGACATATGAACTCTGTTCACACTTTATTTAAAGATATTCTATCATTTTAAAAACGTGTAGATGTTTCCAACACGTTACAGAGTGAAACGTTCTTATCAATGAACACCAGACGTCAACATGCAGTTTGAACCTCCACCAATAGGAACTCAGCAGCCCGTCTCCTCTTGTCTCCGTCTCTCAGCTCTAACAAGCGTAAGTCCATTGACGACAGTGAGATGGAGAGCCCGGTGGACGATGTCTTCTACTCAGGCCGCTCCCCCGCGGCTGGCAGCAGCTCTCAGTCCAGCGGCTGGCCCAACGACGTGGATGCAGGTAATTAAAAAAAACAAAACAAAAAACTCTCCGTCATATTCTGTGTGTAGCTGAACCCAGGTCCATGTCAACTCAGAGACTTTTAGCTCCTAAAATCCCTGAAAACTCTCAGATTTGTTAATGTTCTCATCCGACCACTGTCACGGCCGTCAGGGCTGAATACACGCTAAATATTTACATTGATTCTGTTTGTCGTCGCGGGATGGACAGACAGGTCGGTCTCCGTCCTCTCCGTCCTCCCATGTGACTCTCGTTAAGTCATTTCACAGAATCAAACCGTCTTTTTTAATAATCGTACAGCAGTTAAATCCGATGGAAACCACATGTTGATGTTATTTGGAAACGGTTTCTTACCTCATGGAAACCCCCGACACCAGTGTGTCATTGTTTAATGTTAATATCTATGTCGATGACATCATCATCATCGTTACAAGAAAAAAACAAAAGAATAAAACAAACGTTATGAAGTAGAGAAGTCGTCGTTCGTAATCTACGTCGATGACATCATCATCGTTACAAGAAAAACAAAAGAATAAAACAAATGTTATGAAGTAGAGAAGTCGTCGTTCGTCCATTTACACCTCGTTAGATTTAAAAAGTAAAATAAGGTCGAGGTGTTTTTTAAAAATAATAAAAACGATGACGGTGATAAAAACCTGTTCCAGGGTTTTGATCATTTTATGTTTTGAGTTGTCGGTAGAATTTGGTCGAAATTGTTCGTTTTGATTTGATGATTTGTTGAGACATAAATTTGACCAAATTTGACGACACTGTGAGGTTTTATTATTTATTTTTTTACCTTGACAGTGAAGTCAACACTGTGACAGTGATCAGGTCCATGTTCCAGGTTGAACCAGAGTTTGTTTTCAGGGACTTTTATCAAATATATATTTATATTTTTTTATTGTGGTGTTTGATCTCTGAATTGAAATGGACCAGAAACCACAGCTCCGTCTTCTTCTTCTTCACCTGTGC
>NC_024323.1:15301433-15302167 GCF_000523025.1 Cynoglossus semilaevis
TTAGCCGGGGTTTTTAACCATTAACGACCTTAAAGGGCCAGTGCACCAAAAATAAACCTTTATCAAAGTTTAAATTATTATTATTTGAACAGTTTTGTTCAACTTTTCCTACTGGTGGAGTTTAATTCACTAAATCACCAGTAAATAACAAATGTAAAATTCAAATTAAACGTCACAGTACATGATTAAAATACAAGATTTTTTTTTAATGTAGTAACGGCTTCGTTTGACTGGTTGCCACGGAGACATGCCATATCTGTCCAATCAGGTTAAAATGCTGATAGTTTAAAGTGTAATCTGGTGAACTGCTCCTTTAATGTCCTGTGTAATTGAGTACTTTCAGCAGGTATTTGTTTCCAGTCTGACTGTTTACAGATGTTCTCATGGTACAACCACCGACACGTAGGGTTTGACTGTGTGTGTGTGTGTGTGTGTGTGTGTGTGTGCCAACGTTAAGACAACACTATCGATCGGCCTGTAAATATTTACAGAGTACTGCAGTATTTAATGTCATAACAAGTACTGAAATCAATATCAATAATATTTTTTTTTTTTCCTCTGGGGGCGCTCACATATTGTGTCATTCTTTTTCACAGTGACAGTAATGAGTGCAGCTCATTATCCACCCCCCCCCCTTCACCCCCCCATCATTACCTCACACCGTCACGTTGAATTAACTGTCTTCATCTCTTGGATGCAGCTCTTAAATGTTGTTCAAATGTCTTCATCATTGA
>NC_024323.1:15302931-15304102 GCF_000523025.1 Cynoglossus semilaevis
TTTGGCCTTTCAGTGCAGCACCATTTGGCCAGTGTGCAGGAGAGGAAGATTAAACATGAGAACGATGGAGTGCAGTTTCCTTACCATGGTTAGAACCACATTATAAACACTACACTGTCAATGACCTGCTGTGTGTTCCTGTCTGAGTCTGAGTCTGAGTCTGAGTCTGATCTTCATCTGGTCATCCTGACCTCTTCTTCTTCTTCATCTTCTCTGCTCTCGTCTTTTCTGTTTTCTCTTCTAATCTTTCCTCTCCTCTCCTCCGTCCTCTCCTCTTCCCTCAGCTCCTCTCCTCCTCTCCTCCGTCCTCTCCTCCGTCCTCTCCTCCGTCCTCTCCTCCGTCCTCTCCTCCGTCCTCTCCTCTCTTCTGCCTCTGCTGCTGCTGGGTTGGGGTTGTGTTTCCACCAGATGTCTGCTGTTGTCCGTTGTGGGTTCACCAAAGCCTTTTGGTCGCCCAGTAGCTCCACAACATCCACCATCCGTCTGCCTCAAACATGTTGCTGTGGAAATGTGTCCGTCATGTGGGGGGGGGTGGGATTTGTTTGCCGTGTGTGTGCAGCCCATCTTCCCTCCTCCTGTTGTGCTGTACACCCCTCTACATGTACACGTGCACCTCCCTCTGCGCTCCTGTGGCGTGTTAGCGCCGCGGTGAGTTCCTGAGGCGGCGTGAATCTGTCGCCACATTAACTCATGTGTCGCTGTTTAATTGTGTCGTCAGACTCTGAGGAGACGCGTGATGACAGACACTGTTGTGGTTGTTGTGATGCAGCTCGAGTCGCTGGTGTCGTGTTTTTTCTCTCTCGCCCGTCGTGGGCCTGACTCTAGAAAACAGAACGGAGAGAAAGAAAAAGTGGAGGCGCTCAGGTGTGTCGTGAAAGTACGACGACGCCTGTCTCCCAGACATGCTTACTCACCAACACACACACACACACATGATCGGCCCGCAGATGCAAACACACACACATTGATGTACACTCTCTCTCTCTCTGATTTACATTCACACACACACACACACACACTCACTCACACCAATCTGGAGAGGAGACGCGTTCCGGTCCAGATGGCGCCTCCATGTGTCTACAGCGAAGAGAGCTACTGGGTTACAGCAGACATCTGTTCTGGAGATGGTGGTGATGGAGATGAGGAGGGCTGGAGGACGAGTGGAGGCAGG
>NC_024323.1:15304445-15304647 GCF_000523025.1 Cynoglossus semilaevis
CTCACCCCCTCCCCTCCCTCCCTCCCTCCCTCCCTCTCTTGGACGTGTGTGTGCGTATGTTGGTGAAGCGCTCCTGTGACCGTCGGCAGGGTTTGTGTGGTCGCCAGCTTGTTAGCGTGGTCAGACTGGAGGGTCGGGGGACCGACTGGCTGCCAGTCTGCTGCTACAGAGGGGCAGGGGGGGACGGACACACCACAACTCC
>NC_024323.1:15304673-15308407 GCF_000523025.1 Cynoglossus semilaevis
TTTTTAGGGTGGGTCGGCCGGGGGGGTGGGGGGACCGACGGCCTGCCAGTCTGCTGCTACAGAGGGTCAGGAGGAGACGGACACACAACAACTGTGTGTGTGTGTGTGTGTGTGTGTGTGTGTTACAGACTGCCTCACTCACACACACACAGTCAGATGAAGGGGGAGATCACAGTAACTTCTGTTAGTTTTATCAGACAAAGCTTTCATTGGACATCTGGGCTCCATTTGCCGCCGAGCCTCATCGCAGCGGACGCGTTAGCGAGAAGCCGACTAATTAGGGAACATCACACAGACAAAAAACAATATGTATAATTTAAGGCTGTTTGTGCACAATAAGCTGCTCCTAATTGAAGTGGGGGGGACGTCGTGGGACCACAGCCGTGTGCTGCCACGGCAACAGCAGCCAAAAAAAAAAAAAAGAAGCTGAACGCGGCGGCCGCGTGTCGACGCACGAGGAGTCGTATCTTTGTATCTGGAGCGTCGTAAACAGAACAGAACCATCAACCTGAGTCGGTCGGATTAGCTCGTAGTCCGACATGGACACAAGTACTGCAGTTTTCAGGTAGAACTGAAGGAACCTAAACATCGCCCCCTGTTGGAAGTGTTATGATGATGCAGGTCATAAAACTTGGAAACAAATAAAGCAAGAAAAATGACCAAAAAAATGCTAAAGGCTAAAGCTAATGTTCTGGAGTTGAGGAAGAAAGACAAAGACATGGGAAATATATAATCAAATGTTAATATAATGACTAATGATAATCTCATTAACCTAATTAGTTGATGAACATCATGACGACAGTCCAGAGTCAAACATCACCTAAATATTAGACCACAACTTTTTTTTTTTTAAATATTCCAGACCAGGATCTTCACAGTGACACGTTATGATGGAACACATTTTTGTTCTTCTTATAAACGACTGCTCTGTTGTTGCAGTTTCAACACGTTGTTGCCGTTAGCAACGCCATGGCAGCGTCACACTGACTCACGTGCACAATAGTGTTCAGAACTAAGTTCACGCTGTCACGTCATGTTCGTGTAAGGATTAGGGTTAGGAATATATTTGTCATGTTCAAAGTACAGGGCTGTAGAGGGCGCTGTGGTAACGTAAAGAATTAAAGGTGGACTGGAGTCAAACTGTGGATTAAGATCAGAGTCGTACCGTGGAGGTCACAGGGTTCACAGGAAGAGCTGAGGAGAAACAGACAAACAGTGTGTGTGTGTGTGTGCGTGTGGACGGACGTTTACACGCATACATGTTTTGAGGTCCTATTCTGTCGTTAAAGCTTCATTTTAATGTGAAAATAACTTTGGTCGTTGAAAACACTGTAAACCATCATAGAGTGAAACACGGCAGCGTTGCCACAGAAGTTTCTCCTGCACATATTTTAATGAGGTTTCACTCACTTCAACTTTACGGCCAGTAAAAAACAACAACAACCTCAACGCTGACGGCGCATATAGGCAGAAACGCCGCGGTGTTGTTGCCTGTTCGCCTTCAGACGGCGGCGGTGCGCACAGCTCCACCACCTGGACACTACATCACGGCCACCAACATTTAATTACGAGCAACTTTGCAACCGATGCACAATCGGAAGTGAAATATTAGCAGCAGCTGGACGAGGAGCGACGTGGCTAACGTTCTGCTGACTCGGGCCGACGGTTGTTGTGTTGGTTTTTTATCGTCTTGTAACATTTTATGAAGGGGTTTTTTGTGTGTTTTTGAGTGTTCAGCTGTTCTCCACTCCACACTGTTTTTTTTTATTAGGCTTTCGAATTAACGTTTGCCTAACGATGATTACCAATAATCAGCAGCTCAGTGGAACTGAAGCCATACTTCAGCCTGAGGTGATAAAAGTTCAAGATAAAAGTCTTTGTTTTTCTTCTTCTGTGATGAAGCTTCAGTCTTGAGCCTCATGTTCTGATTGAAAATCTAACGGTTTTTTTTTCATTGTTTTTTTTTTCTTTGTTATTGAAGTGAACGGCCTCCGTCTCCTGCTACGCCCACCTACATGTGGAGTCACGTGGCGTTCCGGGCTGAACAAAGTGTGGGCGCCCACCTTATTCTATACTTATCGGCGCCCACACAAACAGCTGCGCCCATGCTGCCTATGAGCATTGTGGGTAAATAGCGATAAAACATTTCCCAATGTGGCATTAAAGAGCAAGCTTTTCAGAAATCTGCTCCGTTAGACTTTAACGCTCGGCTCGTAAAATCTATTTCCACATCTCTCTGGGCCGTGTCGAAATTACCCGGCTCTTTATTTGACTCTGTTTGTTTTATACGTGTGAATATTGTGTTGTTTGGTGGTTTATGGGCCGCTCGCCTGCCAAGGTTGTTTATCAGTGTATTCTTTCGACCCGACCTGGAGCGTGTGTGTGTGTGTGTGTGTGTTTGTTCCAGAGTGGCAGTAACGAGGAAGTTGTGTCCACGCCGATGTACGTCTCCTATACGTCTTTACCCTCATTATTCTGCCTTTTATGGATTTTTACTTTCCATGGTTTTATGTCGGCCTTTATTCAACACTGCGGTTCCAGGCTTAGGTCAAATATACCGCTTGGCTCCGCTCCTCAAACCCTGAAAGTCAAAAATTGTTCCTTCGGATTACCATACATCAAAATAAATTCGGCCGGCGCCCGCCGCACGAGGCCTTGATCGCAGAAGAGAACTCTTTTATCCTCAGCTCTCACACGTTTGGCCACGTCTCTGGGCCTGCAGTCGGTCCGCACAAGTTGGAAAGGGAGGTTCGGGGGGGGGAGGGGGGACTTCCTGCAGTCTCTCTAGGCTCCGCCCACATTCTCAGGCGGGAGGACACTTTCATTTGTTTGTCTTCGTGTGCCGGGATTGGACGTCGTCGTTTTTCTGTTTGACTGTCGTTCCAGCGACTGAGGGTCACCACCTGACCTGAGCAGTGTGTGTGTGAGTGAGTGAGAGAGAGAGAGAGAGAGAGAGAGAGAGAGTCAGTACAGCTCTATGAAATACTGTAACATAACACAAAGTACACATTTCATCGTCAGAAATTGTTGTTGTTACAGCTGCTCCTGACAGACATGTACGAAATATGATTTTAAATATATATATTTATATATTCATATATTTATATATATATATATATATATATATATAGAAAGTAACTATGAAATTTAAGATTTTCATTCATAAAATTAGACAGAATCTAACATTTCACAGCAAATGAAAATAACACAAAAATATAATAATGTAATATTACAAAGGTTCAATTACCAGAACCAGAATACTGCACAGTTCTATTAGAAGAGATGTAACCCAGTACTGCAGTACTCAGTACCCTGCAGTACTCTTCTAAATACTTTAGTAAAAACCTGACGATCAGTCGTTGATGAGGCTCCGCTGCATTTTCTTTCTTTTTATTTATTTATTTATTTTTTGGATGTGTACTATGTTTGGACCTGCTCCTCGTCAGCCGTACTTTAATGCTAATGCTAATGCTAACAGTCTGTCCTGGACCTCAGTTGGTTTATATGAACGGTGTTTATATTCTGACCGTCTGGTCGTTTGTGGACTGGTGTTGTGTGTCTTCAGCTGCAGGTGGCGCTGAGATGACAGATTACCGTGTGTTCTGGGATTAGACGAGGGGACAGTGGTGGCTGTTGTTGTTGTTGTTGTTGTGGTTGTTGTTGTAGTTGTTGTCGAGCTGCCGTTGCCTTTCCCAGCTCTCCTCTCTCCTGACACTGTGCCCCTGGCCTCCTCA